>NC_134711.1:95486969-95790000 GCF_049634645.1 Pelodiscus sinensis | reverse complement strand
TGTTTGATAATGTCCTCTCCCATCCAAACAGGAACTTTCTGGTGTACTGCAAAGGGGGCATGCTCTCCAGGATCCAATCCTAAAGTTACATGTGAGGATTGGTACATTACTGCATAAACTCAGAAGGAAAGTCTAGCAGAGACATCTTCTGTGTCATCTGTCACTTTACTGAGGTTCACAGGGCCTTGCTTCCTATGCATAAGATTGGTGAGCTAGAAATACCACCCCAGCATCAGATGTGTTATAAATTGAACTGCCCTTGATCCAGGGAGCAGTGCATCAACTGGCGTAAATGGTCCTACCTCCATTAATGTCCAGCTATTCATGACTCATTTTTGTCGTGGCTAAGTCCTAAGCTGTTTACACAGCCTCCCTCATTTAGACTGTCACATGCCATGAGGGAAAGCAGATCAGGCAATGGTTCATCTCTGAAGTTATTGGTTTCTTCTTCCAGTCTTCTGAGTGCTCCAGAAAAATAATCCTTTGGTTAACTTACCCCCAATGGAATTTCCTTGGGATAGTCATTTTTTAAAAAGAGTATGGCTCCAGCTGTAAATTTGTTTTGCATATATTATTTTTCGGGGGGGGGGGGGGGGGCAGGGGTGTCACCAAACTCTTCTGGTGGTTCTTCCTCCAAAGTGATAGTTCTCTAGGAAGAAGCCATCCAGTCACAGGTCTCTCATCTTGCATTGACACCATGGGTGAAATCCTGGCCCCAATTCAGTCAAAGGGAGTTTTTCATGCACTTCAGCAGGGCCAGGATTTCACTTTATGGCTCTCTCCATTCCGAAGCATGGAACACTCATAACAGGGTACGAACAATTCACAAATTCCGATACTAATTAATCTTGCCCACAGGGTTCATTTAAGACCGATGCAACCAAGTCAGATTACAGATGTAGCTGTGTGGATAGATTTTATGGAGTTTGTGAGAGCTATATTTGAACATAAATTAGCCATTTTTTTTCAAGATGTACAGCAGTTCTGTTTTCTGATTTATTTCTGAACTATGGCTGGAAGTGTAGATCATGACACTTTTCTTCCAGAAATCAAGAAACACATACAAGAAACAGTCTCAAGTAATGAAACAGACATTTAAATGGCTACTGGTAAGATGGCCCAGAGCAGAAATCCAACAATGATCCAATGACCTCTACTGACTCCTGATGCTGAGTTTTACTTGAAATGTGGTTCTATTCAGAAAAGTGACTCTGTAAAACTAACATTATGAGGTTCCAAATTCATTGTGCCGACATAATTTCTAGATCAAAATGCTCACTTTACAAGTAAACAGATATGTAGTATAACTTCTAGCTCTACACATTTGCCTCAGAATCAAGCTGTGTTTCTTCTAGCTCAGCGTCACCAAAAAATAAATATTCTGTAAGGGGAGCATAGTTATTCATTCTATTAATAATGGGCAAGCTGAAATAGATTCTAATTTGCTTTCCAATCTATGTTGGCTCCAGAAAGGTTAATAGAATTAAAAAATACTTGAAATTATTTCAGAAATGCAAGTAAGCAGATCTGATTGACTATGCCCACAAAGCAGATCTACCAAGTAAGGAAGTGCCATTTTTACACAGTCACTTTTCTAGCCAGTGGTAGACTGACCCTTAAAATATCTAGGGCTAACTAATTTCTGGGTAAAACCCATTTAGAAAAAATAGCTTGGAGGATTACAGTCCCAGATTTTGTATGAACCATTAGGTATCAGTGAGTAAAGGCCATGATGACATCAGGTAGGTTGATATGAAGAGCTGGGGGTTAACAGAAGCATCAATCTGACTCCAGTGATGTTAATCAGAAAACAGGCTTGCAAAAGACTTCCGCAGGTTGCGGATGGTTTCAGCTTTTGCTTCATCTTCATTGGTGTTTCCCCGTTGCGCTGATTCGGATATGCTAAAGGTGTTCGTCAGAGACTGGGATTTGCTGAAACAGAAAGGGACATTTAGGCTCAGGCTTGTGTTGGTTTCATTTGGGCAGGGGAAGTTGGCAGTTCAACGCTGGTCACTGATGCTCTGCTGTGATAGCAGCAGACAAGTTCAAGGGCAGATGTGGGGAGTCTCCATAGGTTGAGAAGGCACCCAAAACTTGTTTAGAGAATGACGGCTCTGCTATTCACAGGTCAGGCTATCTTTGGGGTGTGGGCAGGGTTTTCAATGCCATCATTTTTCAAAATACCCCTTTGGATATCTGCTATTGCAGTGGACTAGAGGCCAAATCCAATTCTCAGAGGCTGCATCTAGACTGGCAAATTTTTCCGCAAAAGCTGCTGCATTTGCGGAAAAACTTGCCAACTGTCTACACTGGCCGCTTGAATTTCCGCAAGAAAACTGACTTCCTACTGTCTGAAATCAGTGCTTCTTGCGGAAATACTATGCTGCTCCTGTTCGGGCAAAAGTCCTTTTGCGCAATGCTTTTGTGCAAAAGGGCCAGTGTAGACAGCTCAGATTTGTTTTGCGCAAAAAAGCCGTTGCGAAAATGGCGATCGGGGCTTTTTTGTGCAAAAGCGCGTCTAGATTGGCACGGACGCTTTTCTGCAAAAAGTGCTTTTGTGGAAAAGCGTCTGTGCCAAACTAGGCGCTCTTTTCCGCAAATGCTTTTAACGGAAAACTTTTCTGTTAAAAGCATTTGCGGAAAATCATGCCAGTCTAGACGTAGCCAGAGTGAATAGAAAGACTTCCACTGAATCCATTTAGAGCTGGACTGAGCACCAAAACATCTCCAGTAATGTCTATAGTACCATGCACTTAGGGTCCTGGCCTGTGTGTTCTGTGACGTCCTCACCAGAAGTACTTACTACATTCGGTACAGCTAAGGCCCAAGCAAAGGAATATCTGTTATTTACAAACCGCAACAAATAGGCAAATCCAGTATGTGAAGAAAAGGAAAGGTCGCAGCTGTACCCATGGCAGGAGAAGTGATTATGGCTGCCAGCCTAATGCTTTCCATGGCTGATTCAAGAGCCCTATCTTCATGTCCAAGGTCTCAGTTTTCACTGCCAGAGGCCATGAGTGCTCTTGAAACCCAATCATTCATTATGCAGAGAACCCAAGCATGTCTCCTGATCTGCAGTTAGCAGTTCACCCAGCCCTTCAAGACTTGTCTCCACTATGCATTTCTTGCATGATGAGTGTGTCCCATCATTGCTACTGCCAGGTCAGTTCCACTAGTGGTCCCTACACAGGGAGCACAAGTGGCTATTTGGGTTTTGAGCACCACATTCTCTGCTCTGACATGGTGCCTAGTTCAGTAGTGGCCATCTGGATCCCCCTTTATAGCAGTGCTCCCAGCCTTGCAGCAAATGGTGGGAAATTTGGGACAACACAGTTTTGTGTGGTCCCTAAACCCAGGGAAGGGTGAAGGTGGGATTCACATCAAGGACTCTCGCGCATGATGTGGCAGTCATGATGTTTCCTTGGCTCGGAGGATGGCAGCAGTGGTGCCTTGCAGGAGGGGGCAAGGAGAGTGTGTGAGAGAGATGAAGAATGTGAAATCTCAGAGATGCACGGAACTTCTTTCTCTCCCTGAAAAACATTCACATGTGTCCCAAGGATCTGCCAAGGCCAGTTCCACAAAGAGCATCAGCACAGGGCCTCTTGTGTCATTTAAGTCACTGTTGCCCAGCCCTGAGACTAGAGAATGCTGTTGCCTGGCAACAAGGGACCAGACAGGCATTGGCCTGTCTATTAAGCCAGGATGCTTTTAAAGGCAAGATCTTTCTCAGATCTACAAATCTCTTCACTTAAAGGGCACTTACTTCAGGTGTGGATGCGGGGAGGCCTGTTGCTTGGGTGTTTCACCAAGGCTTTGCTGAGCAGGTGCCCGTCCTTGGGCAGGGGGCCTAGGCTGCTGTGGTGGGAAGATGCCCGGCTTGGAGGCCTGGACTGGGGAGGTTCCAGAGGCGGATCGTATTTGTTGGGGGGATCCCGGTGACCTCTGCTGCTGAGGTGAGCTAGCCTGGGGAATCTGGGGCTGCTGGCCCTGAGGAGAGAGCCGTTGTTGCAGAGGCGCGCCTGATCGTGGAGGCTGAGAGACCTGAGGCTGGCGTGGTCCCCCTGCAGGGAACACGAAGACAAAGGTGCACAAGACATATGTTAAGCAAGGAGCAGCTGTGTGGGGGAACAGGCTCTAACAAAAGGAGAAACATTTCATCGGTGCAGGAAGCAGAGGTATATGGGGGGTGCTGCAGCACCTTCAGGTTTTGCATCTGGCTTCCCAGCTTTGCCCCCCCCCCCCCAGTACTCCATATAGGGATGTGAATGGTTAACTGGTTACTGTTAACTAGTGGGTTGGGCAGCTCTCCACCTACCGCAGGCAGGGGGCCCTCCAGCACAGTCAGAGCAGCCCCCGCCTTTGGCAATATCGCCCACATAGCATTTTTAATTGGTTAACTAATTAAACAGGATTTTACATCCCTAGTGTCGCTGCCTGCTAGCCCTGAGGGCTCTGCAGCCACTGGCCCTGGATGCTCCGCTGATGCTTGGCAGTCCTGCCACCAGCCTGGGGCTCTACTCCTGCCCTTGGCCAGGGGCTCCACAGCTGCCTCCAGCAGTGATTAGGTTGCCATCTCTCCCGGACTGGATGCACCAGATGGTCATTTGCGGCAATGGCATCTGGTCTGAGAGAGTTGACAACCTTAGGTGTGACCCCAGACTGGGGCAGTGAGGGACACAAACAGGTGTATGTGTGTGGGGGAGCAGCCTAAAAATAGTTCCAATGCCACTGAAACATTCCAGATGCGCTTCATACAGAGAGCTAAGGAAAAATATTTGTTATGGACATTGGACGCTGTTAACTAGGTGACTAGCGGCAGCATGGCCACAGTTAAAGTTGCTGGTGTTCTTTGCCTTCTTAACACCAAGAAAAACTGGCCTTTCTTCTCACAAGTAGAGCTGTCTCAGCATGTCTTAGTTGTCCAGTGATTGCCATCATTTCTTGTCCTCGGTGAGTCTTGTGTATGAGCCTGAATTGTTGGGGTGGACTATCAATGGGAGGACTAGCTCCCTTCACAGAAATTGGAAGTTGTTTGCTGGTTTGGGTCAACAGCACCTTCCCTGGGTTGTTACGAAGAAGGGCTTACATGTCTCATCACCACTCATGCCTTTATAAAAATATGATCAGTGAGTAGATGCGTCTGCCTTTTTAGGTGAGAGACCATCAAAGCAAAGACTGACTTTTCTGCCTTCCTAAAGACACATAAAATAATGCTCTTAACAAAAGAAAATAGACAGGTGTCCCTTAATATTTTATACAGGGTGTCCCTGCTAGAAGTTGCCCTGGTATGCATCCATTCCACACTAAAGTTGTTGATGCTTGTAGGAACTGATGCATTATAAGTCCTCCCATTCCTTGCTCTTAAGTCATGCCAAAAAAACCAGACAAACCCCAAAACAAAAAATAAATCCCACCCCAATTTGTACAAATGAAAGTCAGCCATGGGAAAAAAAGAATCCACCTTAAGCTTCTTTGTTTTAAGTCCAATTTTTTTGGAACATATCTTGGATTTATAGTGAGGATGGTCTGTACACCATTTCAAAGAGAAAACCTAATGGTCTTTAAAGTTCTCCTGTACCTTTGTGCCTGAGTAAAGGTGTTACCCCAATGTCTTTGGCCAAATTCCAACTTGGGCAATGACATTCTGCTGAGCTCGATTCTATCTGGATTTTCCACTGATGTTGCTATTCCTCATCACTGCCTTTGCTGAGCTGTTGTGTAATGTTACTGTGCACTGTTGAACAGTTGCTGTGTTTCACTGCTTTGTTGGCTGCCATTTCAGTGACAGGTGATGAGATTCCTCTGTACAGTGTGAATCAGATCCCAGAATGAACCATCTAGGTTTCCTTTGCCAGAGGCTCTAGAGTACAGTACCTTGAGGAGGTGGCCGTGGTTGGGAGGGTTGGCCTAGCTGAGGTCCTGGTTGAGGCTGCATCTGTGATTTCATTGACTGAGGCTGGACTTGTTGAGGCTGGAAAAAAATTAGTACAGTCATCAGAATATGTTCAAAAGGTGATGCCTAGGGATGAGAAAAAGAACTGTGATTGTTGTGATGTTTTCAACACACAATGCCACTGGGGCACAAAGCCTGTGTTTCCATGGTACTGTGATGGAGAACTGATTAGGAAAGAGCATGGAAACAGTTAGCTAGAAGAGAATGACCATGGAATTACATTTTTTAAAAGTGGGTTTACAAACAGAGGAATTACCAGACTGGCTGAAATCTGAGACTCATCTAATCCAGTGGCCAGCACCATATGCATAAGGTATAGATGTAAGAAACCCACATGAAGCAGATGTGGAGTTATCAGGTCTCACCCTCATCTCTTATAGTTAGAAATTGGCAGAAGCCATGAGATCTAATATCCTTTCCCCATGTATTATCATTAAATATAGCAGCTCCAGATATTCCTGACATTCATATAATGTCCAATCTGTTTTTCAATCTTGTTAAAGTCTCAAATACTTCCTGTGGCAGCGAATACCACAATCTAGTTACACATTGTATTAAAAACTATTTCCTTGTATTGGTTCCCCATCTTTTAATTTCACTGAATGCCCCTTAGTCTCCTGCTAAGAGATGAGATTAGACACTCCTAATCTACCTTCTCTAGACTGTTTTATATGTTGTATTACATTACCATTTATTTGTCAAGCTCATCATTTCAGTCTCTCTTCCCAGGAGAGTGTTTCTAGCCCTTGTATGTCTCTCACTCCCCTTTTCTGAGGCCTCTTTAGTTGTGCACTATCCCCTTTCAGATGGGGTGACTAATACTGCAGATAGTATCTACATAATATGATCTATGTCATTAAGTGCCAGCGATGCCCCTCTGCTGTGTATATTGGCCAAACTGGACAGTCTCTACGACAAGGATAAATGAACACAAATCAGACATCAGAAATGGTAACACACATAAACCTGTAGGGGAACATTTAACCTGCCTGAGCACTCAGTCCTAGGTTTACAAGTAGCCATTCTTCTACAAAGGAATTTCACAAACCAATTCCAGAAAGAGAGTTTGGAATTGACCTTCATATGCAAATTTGATATTATTTCCCTGGGCTTGAACAAAGACCTTAACTGGATATACCATTATAAAACCAGGCTTCCATACATTTAACACCTCATTCACATCAAAAGCTAAGTATGGGATACTTTCAACCCACTCAATTAGCCTCATTAGGACCAGCACCACAGTTGACAGGTATTTTTTCCTCTCCCTTCTTTTTCAGTTATAAATTCTGGGCTCCCCTTTTTTTCCATCTGAAGAAGTGGGTTGTGTCCACAGAAGCTCATGATACTATATATATTTTTGTTAGTCTGTAAGGTGTTAGAGGATTACTTCTTGTTTTTAAAGTTACAAACTAACATGGCTACCCCTCTGAGTATCCATGTAAGTCTGTATCACTGATTTGTATAAATTCATTAAAATAGTTTCCAATCTTGTTTTCCATCCCATTTCTTATGCATCCTAATGTCGTGGGGTTTTTTTTTTTTTGCCTACAGCTGTGCATTGAGCAGAGGTTTTCAATGAGCTGGCTACATGAGGCTATTTGAGTTAATACAAGTTAATTTAAAACAAGTAGTTTAAATTTTCCCCTCCAATATATATTAATTTGAATTTATCAACATTGAATTTCGTTTGCCATTTACCTAGCTTAGTTAGGTCTCACTGAAATTCCTCCCAGTCCTCTAACTTCTCTCTCTTTCTCTCTCTGCTCCCTCTTCTTTTCTGATCATTAATAAAAGTTTAAACAATACAGAACTGTTGTGGAGATGCCTGTACTCTAAATCTGTGGTAATGAGTCCAACTCAGCCTGTTACATAAAATTGTTTATGAAAGTCAGCAAAGTTGGAGACAAATAGACTGGTCCAAACGGAATTGTTTAGGTCAAAAGTACTTTTATTTATTAAGGGACTTTTGAAACTCCTGGGAAAGTCATGGGTTTGCATGAACAAGGAGCTAAATGAGTCTAGAAATGGGAAGAAATGTTTAGTTGAATTAACTGATGTGTGATTTAATTGGTTAATGTTATTGGGATGTTGTTGCCAACCCATCTTGGACATTGCACACCTGGGAGTTGCTAAATGGATGAGGGCTGTATGCATCAGCTGGAAGGAGTGAGTTTTATCACTGGAGTTTCCACTCCCATAGTCTCCTGGAATCCAGCATGATACCAGTGGTCCTGTGTGGTCCTGTTCCTGAAAAGCCGCCTGACCACACCAGGCCAAGGAGAGGGAACAAGGCGACATTGTCAGCAAGGTGACATCTGGAATATGAGACGTGGGTTCCTACTGTCACCCCTCCCTTGTGTTTCATCCTCTCCCCCCAACCTCATTTCTTCTCCTTCCTTTCTCTCTCTACTTTCTATTGAATAAGCATCTGGCTTAACCAGCTAAGTCCTCCTGTCACAACACTGTTATGAGCCTGTGACTAGTGAGGTAACCACAAGCAACACTTTAAAGAGCCCCAGACTGGAATAGTTTGCCAAAGCTCAGCATGGCTGATCAGACTGTGTGCTGTGCCTATACTTCTCCAGCAGCTAGGGTGCAAGGGAAAGGCAGCATCAGACACAGAAGCTGCATTTTCTAACTTTACAGTTCTTTTTGTGTGATTGTCTTGTTTTGTTTTAAACAAGACAAGGACTGAACTTTGTTTTAAACAAAACAGGACTGAACTTTAGCAGCAAAAACTCCAGACTGTCTTAACTTTTTCTCTTTCCCCAAATAGATAATTAATAAAATGTCTTTCAAGTCCATCTAACAGACTATCCAACAGGGCTTTTTCCCTATGTGAGAACTAACCGGCAGCTTCAGGGGAAAAGAGGAAGGGGTATTATGAAAATAAAAGTCTTACTTAACACTTCACTAGTTTGATTATTCCCTGTGTTTCTGTGATAGACTTAAAAAATGGTACTCACATTCACAGATGTTTGAATTTAAACTATGCTGGCACATCAAGCCCTGGGGTGGTTTAATCATTCAAAACTGCCACTGGCAAATGTTGTTCGAGTCTAAAATAAGATAGGTTCAATACTCAGCCTGAGGTGAGTATGCAGGGAGGTGGATGCACTAAACATGAGACCTACTGGTCTATTTAAAAGCAGAAATGATAAATTCTGATGAACAGTAACATCAGACAGGCCTTCAGTTCTGGAACTGAGACCTCTCTGAGGAGAAGACACAGGGATAGCAGTAGAGAAGGACCTAACAGTGGCAGGCAGCCTTACTGGCTCATTCTGGAATGCAGCAGAATTCACCAGAGAGGCAAAAGCTGGAATAAAATTGATCATAGGGATTGCTAATCTGTAAAGATTGGATGGAAAGTTCCAACCAAACTATAGAGTTCTATCTAGAGTCTCCTCATTGTGCACAGAGAATTCATGTTAACTCATCGGAACAAAGACCCTAAGACTATCAGAGGCTACGTCTACACTGGCAGCTTCTTGCGCAAGAACTGTTTTGCAGAAGGGTTCTTGCGCAAAAAGTCTTCTACAAGAGTGTGTGTACACTGGCATGTGCTTTTGCGCAAGAGCATCCATGGCAGTGTGGAAACTCTCTTGTGCAAGAAAGCTGTGATGGCCATTTTAACCATAGGGGCTTCTTGCGCAAGAAATTCATGTTGCCTATCTACACTGCCCTCTTGTGGAAGAGCTCTTGTGCAAGAGGGCTTATTCCTCATGGGGAGAGGAATAACTCTTCTGGAAGAAGCCCTGTTTTACTTCCACAAGAACGTGTGTGCAGTGTAGACAGAAGGGAAGTTTTTGCGCAAGAACTACTGTTCTTGCGCAAGAAACTGCCAATGTAGACATAGCTTCAGTGAACAAATCACACTGGTTTTATAGGTTACAGAGTCATGTATTGCTAGGGTCCAGCTAAGAGTCTGTCCATTCTTTGTCAGCAGAGGTTTTCATTATGAATTCAGCAGAAACTCTCAGTTTTATTTCTCCCTGGAGGGATAACGTTATGATCCCTCCCAACACTCCCTGGCATAGGTAGGTCTTATTGTTCTTTACTGATGCCAGGTCTTTTAAACGATTCTGTCCTCCTTTTCCCCAGTCCATCAGCACACTGGTGCCACCTACAAGAGAGTCTAGTTTGATGTATTATTTGCCATCATGCTGCCCAACCTGAGTCTCCATAGCAACAGCTGCGCCATACTGTTTGGACATTTGTGAACAGGAGTTGCTCCTATGCTTTCCCCTTCTGCTGCCATTCCGTTGACCACTCTTCATTTCTGAGTCCACCTCTCGCCGAGCTATTCTACAGTCCTTGTCTCTGATGAGACTTCTCTTTATAGTTTGTAGTCCTTGTTACAATCTGTACCAAGCCAAAAGGGCCCATGGTCAGTGTTGCCTGTAAGATGAGCACTTGGGCGACCACCCAGGAGAGATTCAGGTGCCTCCCAGCTGATTAGCAGAGCACCCACAGCTCCCACAGCCAGCAACATGTGTTTCTGCTGGTGGTGCACATCATCACATGTCTCAATGCACATAACAAAATTTATTCTGCACATGGATGGAAAAAATCAGCGAGAACATTGCCCAGAGTATATGTATGTGGCGGATAAACTCAATGGGTATGTCTACACTACCCCGCTAGTTCGAACTAGCGGGGTAATGTATGCATACCGCACTTGCTAATGAAGCCCGGGATTTGAATTTCCCGGGCTTCATTAGCATAAGCGGGGAGCCGCCATTTTTAAATCCCCGCTGCTTCGAACCCCGTGTAGCGCGGCTACACGGGGCTCGAACTAGGTAGTTCGGACTAGGGTCCTATTCCGAACTACCGTTACTCCTCGTGAAACGAGGAGTACCGGTAGTTCGGAATAGGACCCTAGTCCGAACTACCTAGTTCGAGCCCCGTGTAGCCGCGCTACACGGGGTTCGAAGCAGCGGGGATTTAAAAATGGCGGCTCCCCGCTTATGCTAATGAAGCCCGGGAAATTCAAATCCCGGGCTTCATTAGCAAGTGCGGTATGCATACATTACCCTCCTAGTTCGAACTAGGAGGGTAGTGTAGACATACCCAATGAGAGTGCGATGCCAGGGCAATATGAAGAGAGATGTTGCTCAGGGACAGTGTGAAGGGTTTATGGAAGAGGTACCCCTGCAACGGTAACAGCAAAATGATCCAATACTTAGCATGGGGTGACATCTCTCCCCAACAGCACTGGAATGTTCAATCCAATGAGGTACATGACTGGCTGAACACTCATGGGGGTGTGGGTTGGGTGAAATGGGTTTTTCTGAACGGCTCCATCCACTCTTACCCAGGGTCTCAGAGGTGAGGGGGTAGATCCTGTCATAAGAAGTTGAGTCATTTTGGAGACAACCAGATCAGCAACGAGCTGTGTGTCCTCCTCCACGTGTTCCCCTATCAGGGGCATCGAACTATCCATCACCTACAGGAAAAGAATAAAGGGCAACTGGTGAATCTGATGCCAAGCTCCTTGGTGTTACTACTCCCCTTAAGCAACTAGTCTCATCATTCTCCCACATTCTGAAGTGGCAGGAGCTGCTGATCACAGTGGCTGGAGCATCTCTCAGTTTTTGAGAACTAATGCCTCCTGCCAGTTGAAGCCCAGGCCTAGGCTTGATAAAGGTTTCTGGAGACTTTTTTTTAAACGAGATTCTTTCTATACCCAGAATGTCTTCTAGTGATGGGCATTTCTCTGGAGTTCAGCTGTGGTGAGATTTGTGAATGGTGCTCCCACAGGAAGGATTCCAGGTATACAGGAAAAACGAAGCAAACTGCAAAAAAACCTGTGCCAATTTGAGCAAGGAGGACTACAAGCAACCAGGGAAGAGCAAGTATGAATCAATGCAACGCTCTTTGGAAATAAACAACACAGGCACAAAACAGACAGGATGCTCTACAAACAGCAGCACACATGGCATGAATGTAAACTCCTCTCAGATGGACTGCTTTATGCAGTTTTGACATTACTTTGATGTGTAAACATGCACTGCAATTACAACAGAAAAGGTGAGAGAGAAAAGATTTGAAGGGGTCTACAGTCTTAAAAAGGGTGAGAATCACAGCTATACACCACCCTAGAAACAACATCATACTCAAAGTTGTTTGTCATAGTCTAAGGGCTTTGAAAACATGAACCTAGTCCTGTATGAAACACTTATTATGGTGAAATTAAGGTTCGGCCATGGTGCTTATTACCCTACCAGAATGTCAGTGTCTTTTAAGAAAATGAAACTTTAAAAAGTCAAGAAAGGCAGTATTAAAGTTTGCACTGGTCAGATCAGGCATTGAAACACTCAGATAACAACTGCAACCTCAATTCTGCCCCTCTAGAGCTCCAAGAGTACGGGCTGGTCTAGGACTTTATTCCCAGTTCTGCCACTGGCAGGATGGGTGATCTTGGGCAAATCACTTCCCTTTCCGTGCCTCAGTTTCCCTGTAAAAGAGGGGTAATGACACTGACCTCATTTGTAAAGTGCTTTGAGAGCTACTGATGAAAAGTGTTGTGTAAGATCTAGGTAGTTATTATTAAGCAGGACATTTCGATAGCTGAGCTTAAAGAAGTTTGTTTGTAAAGCCAATTCATCATTAAAGGGTCTCCCCTGACACAGTGGTGACTTATTAATAGAGTAACTGTTCATCTCTCCCTACATTGTTAAATTTTGGCTTTGTTACATTTGAGTTTATATGATACAGCGATTCTAGTGGTGGATAGTTTTAATTTTGAAAATCTGAGAAGTGGACCAACACTAAAATCTGTTGCCTTCATCATTTGTGATCTAGGGTATGTGGCGGTTTATATGAAAGAGAGTTAGATGAATATATTAAATGGTGGTCCTTTGCTTCTTTGTAGAACAGGCTTTTTGCTGTCCAGAGACAGCTAGGTTTGGCTGCCACAAACACATGGTGGTAAAGTAGCTGGGAGAGCTATAAAACATTGGAGTTGAAATCTAACCGGATTTCTATTTGGATGTCTCGCTAGCCTGTAGCTCCACAAAGCATTCCCATTTTATTTGGTAATTCTGGCACCAGCTCACAGGTTGGAAAGGACAGAGCCATATCAATTCCAACAAATGGTCTGGTAGCATTTTATAGACTAACAAAACATGTAGATGGTATCATGAGCTTTTGTGGGCACAGCCCACTTCTTCAGATGACCAGAATTATCAATTCCATTTACTCATTATTTCACTGTGAAAGGGATGGCTAATGACCACTAGATGGTGGTATTGTTCTCTTTAACAAGCTATTGTTCCATGAAGTAATCTGCTTGCTCACGAATAACTGTGTAGTGATACATCTATATTAATAAAACCCAACCCTCTCACATCTTCATCTTGGGAATGATTTCCCATCATTACTGCAGCAGCATGTGATAAACTGGCTGAAATGAAAGGACGGGGTATCATTTGATGAAGTGGGTTTTACCCACGAAAGCTCATGACCTAAAAAATGTGTTAGTATCTAAGGTGCCACAGGACTGCTCGTTGTATGTAGAAACAGAGACATCCAGGGCTAAATTAATTCTGTATTAGGTCCATAGAAACCAATGGAGCAACAGCAGTCACTGGTTATTTCTGTGTCTTAGCTCATGGTTTCTGATCCAGCTTACTTCTGTGGTATTGACTGAGGGAGGCCAAACACTGGACTATCACTGACTAAGGCAGAGGGATGACATAGCTGTTTAGAAAGGACAGTTTTTTCTTGGCCAAATGACGCTCTGGGTTGTCAGTGCAGCAAAGTTATTTAGGTGCCGGGATCAGACTCTGGCCCCATAATGCTGAGATAAACCACGCAGATGGATAAATGAAATACAAACACAGCTCTCTCATCTCTTCCTAAAAAGAGACCAAAGAACACCGGAAGGAGAGGGAAGATGTCAGCACACACAGACCATGCCTTTATAGTTGCCCAAGGTCAGTGGCTGTCTCCTGACACAGCTGCTGTTGCTTGATAAGATAGCTGAGAGGGAATGGAAGGCGGTAAGGCAGAAGTGATCCAGGAAAACCCCTTCTCTGCTTTTTTCTTACGTCAAGAGCTGGAGGCTGGCGTTGTTATTCCATGTTCTCATGTGCAAGAGTCGGGGTATTAGGTGATTGGAGGGAAAGAAGGAAACAGATGATTTGACAGATCAAAGGGACCAATATAGCAGTGGTGAAAGGCGGAAACAGGCCATCACACAGTGCAACAGAGTCCTTGTCATGTGTGTGGCTAGATCTACAGCGGTCTAGTGTAGCAAGAGATGTGGCAGTGCTGGCTACAAGAGCAACAAAAGAAGAATAAAAACATGAAGTCAATCCTATATTGATTACACTTTACTTTCATGGATCATTTTACTTACCTCTGAGCCACCCATCTGTAAAATCATTCGTCCTTATGGGGCAGTTCTTCTTCGAGTGCTTGCTCATGTCCATAGAACATAGGTGTGTGTGCCTGCCACATGCACGAGTGCTGGATGCTTTTCCCTAAGCAGTACCCATAGGCTGTGTCTACATTGGCACCCCTTTCCGGAAATGGGATGCTAATGTAGACTTTGGAATAGACAAATCCGCGGGGGATTTAAATATCCCCCGCGGTATTTGCATTAACATGGCTGCCGCTTTTTTCCGGCTTGGGGAAAAGCCGGAGAAAAGCGCCAGTCTAAACGTTATTCTCCGGAAAATAAAGCCTTTTCCGGAGGATTTCTTATTCCTACTTGAAAGTAGGAATAAGAAATCCTCCGGAAAAGGCTTTATTTTCCGGAGAATAACGTCTAGACTGGCGCTTTTCTCCGGCTTTTCGGAATAAGAAATCCTCCGGAAAAGGCTTTATTTTCCGGAGAATAACGTCTAGACTGGCGCTTTTCTCCGGCTTTTCCCCAAGCCGGAAAAAAGCGGCAGCCATGTTAATGCAAATACCGCGGGGGATATTTAAATCCCCCGCGGATTTGCCTATTCCAACGTGCTACATTAGCATCCCTTTTCCGGAAGGGATGCCAGTGTAGACGTAGCCATAGAGTCTGGTTTTTCCCAGTGTCTCCTGGAGTGGTGTATGCATACCGTGCTATACAGGGTGCTCCCAGCCCCTCCCTCCTCAGTTCCTTCCTGCTGCCAGTGACAGTGCTTGGAACAGTGTGCTCCAATCTCAATTGTAGCAAGCACTCCCTTGGCATTGTTCACGTCTCATTATGCCATCACGTAGCAGGCCAGGGAGGATGTTGTGTTTGACAGGGCTGTACTGAAGTCTGCGTTCTCATAACTCCTACCCACCTCCGCAGACTCTGCTTACAGTCACCTATGTTGAATGGACACGAGCAAGCACTCGAAGAAGAAAAGACAGTTGCCTGTTTCTGTAACTGGTGTTCTTCGAGATGTGTTGCTCATGTCTATTCAACCTCCCACCCTCCTCTGGCTGGGGGCACTTGATATAGTATGGCATGCATACACCACTCCAGAGGGTACCGTGGATCCCCGCCCCTAACGGTACTGCTTAGGAGAAAATTACCAGTGCATGTGGTAGGCGCACACACCTATGTTGAATGAACATGAGTAACACATCTTAAAGAAACCAGTTACAGAACAGGTAACTATGGGTATGTCTACACTACAATGTTAGTTCGAACTAACAGACGTTAGTTCGAACTAACATTCATAGCCGCTACACTAGCGCTCCGCTAGTTCGAATTTGAATCGAACTAGCGGAGCGCTTAGTTCGAACTAGGAAAACCTCATTTTACGAGGATTAAGTCTAGTTCGAACTTACTAGTTCGAATTAAGGGGTGTGTAGCCCCCTAATTCGAACTAGTGGGAGGCTAGCCCTCCCCAGGTTTCCCTGGTGGCCACTCTGGCCAACACCAGGGAAACTCTATGCCCCCCTCCCGGCTCCGGACCCCTTAAAGGGGCACGGGCTGGCTACGGTGCCCGTGCCAGGTGCAAGCCTGCCAGCACCCAGCCAGCAGACTCTGCACCTGGCACGGCACAGAGCCACCCACCCGATGTCCCCCAGCCCACCCCCTCTTCCCGGGACCAGGCTGGCGGCTCCCGGGAGCTTGCCCTGGACCGCAAGAGGCAGGCACCTTCCTGGGCTAGTGCGGACATTGTGGACCTCGTCCACGATCTCCGCACTAGGCACAGGAAAGTGGCCGTCTAGGGCAGGAGAGCTGCCAGCCTGGCCACCCAGGAGCAGGTGTGCATGAAAATCAAGGGGGTCCACTGAGACCCCCGACCCTGAGCCCTGAGCTTACAATGGCCGTCCTGGGTCAGACCAAAGGTCCATCTAGCCCAGTAGCCTGTCTGCTGACAGCGGCCAACCCTAGGGACCCTGGGGTGGATGGACCGAAGACAGTGACCAAGCCATTTGTCTTGTGCCATCCCTCTCCAGCCTTCCACAAACTTTGGGCAGGGACACCACTCCTACCCCCTGGCTAAGACTACTCCATGGACCCAACCTCCATGACTTGATCTCACTTCCCTTTAAACTCTGTTCTAGTTGTAGCCTTCACAGCCTCCTGCAGCAAGGAGTTCCACAGGTTGACTCTTTGCTTTGTGAAGAACAACTTTCTCTTACTAGTTTGAAGCCTGCTACCCATTCCTTTCCTTTGGTGTCTTCTAGTCCTTCTTTATGGGAACTCATGAAGAACTTTTCTGAATGCACCCTCTCCACCCAACCCCTGCTTTTAGAGACCTCTATCCTGTCCCCCCTCCGTCTCCTCTTTTCTAAGCTGAACAGTCCCAGTCTCTGTAGCCTCTCTTCATCTGGGACCTGTTCCCAACCCCTGATCATGTTAGTTGCCCTCCCCTCTCCCAGCCTTTCTCTTCCCCTCTCCCACCTCCTTTTCCCAGTCTCCCCCAGTTTTGTTCAATAAAGACAGAGTCAATGTTGGAAGAAACGTTATCTTTATTTTGTACATCAATAAGAAGGGGGGCTAGGGAAGGGTAAGTGGAAGGAGGTGAGGGAGGAATGGGGTACGAGCCCCCGATGGGGAGGACTGGGCTGGCTCTGCGGGCTTCTGGGGGTGGAAGCTCTCCTGCAGCCCCCCGATTGCCCCCTCTCCCCAGATAGCAGCCTGCGGCAAGTGCAGCCGGGCTGATGGCTGAGTGGTGTGATGTGCCCAGTGTGGGCACTCAGGGCACTCCAAGCCAGAACTTCTTTGCAAGCGGGGCACCCCTTAGAACTGTCTGTCCGGGGTGGGGGTCGGGACCCTTTAAGCACAGCCCTCGGCTAGCCTGAGACAGCATCTCCACACTCTAAGTCCTCCTCTGATGCCCTGCTGGCACTGCTTCCGGCCATCCTTAAGCCCTGTTCAGAGTCCACTCAATGTGGACTTGCTAGTTCGAATTAGCAAAACGCTAATTCGAACTAGTTTTTAGTTCTAGACGCGTTAGTTCGAATTAGCTTAGTTCGAATTAGTTCGAATTAGTTAAGTTAGTTTGAACTAGCGCTGTAGTGTAGACATACCCTATGTTATTTTCAAGTGCCCAGAACCCAGCATGCACCCAGCATACTGAGCAATGATGAAAATCTGGCCACTCATTCATGTGCCTAAAAAGAAGTGAAACTCTTCTGAAAACTTGGCCTTAGTTAGGGTGCTGAGTGCATCTGAAAATTGCAGATTCAGTGACAAAACCCTTTGGCCCAGAGAAATACCAGTATGCTGAATGAAATTTGACGCTGCTGTAAGTGAAGGGTACTGAAATCAAGGGACTGTACCTCTGAACGTAGCCCTTAAATTGCTTCTAAAATAGCCCAGTGCTATGTGGCCAATGAAGATGGAGTGCTCAGATAATAATAAAGGTATGGAAATCAGACTGCAGATCAATTTATATTAATTACTTCAAGATTTTTGAATTGTTTAATCTTCTTTCCTACACTCAACTTCTTTTTTCATAATCTGAGCCCCTGTTTGCCACAAGCAGTGGTGGTAAATCTCACAACACAGATCTGTCTGGCTTTCATTTTGTGACTGTTTCTCAGGGAACAGATTTCACATTGGGAAAATTCTTTCCTTGGTTCCATGCCATTGTGCCCATTTTGCCATCTATTTATTCAGTACATTTTGGAGTTTTTTTCTTGCAAAAATTTACAACAAATTTTCTTTCTCACAAAGTAAAACACAGGTGTTTGGCTGTCACCTCCTACCCCAAACAAAACAAAATAAAATAAAATAAAACAAAACAAAACATCCAACCTATCAGCTTCTGGTCAAAGAAGCCCACTCAAGGAACTGGACTGGGGGGAAGTAATTACTTCTTAGCTTCTCTCTCAGAACTGGCATAAAGTAGAAAACATGCCTGCTTTGCTCTCCTCCATTCCATTCCATTCATGTTCCCATGCAGTGCCCATCAATCTGGTACTTGGACTCCTCCTGAACTCTTGGCAATTCTTACCTGGTGTCATTTGGCTTAGTTCAGTTGAAATCAGTGTGACCCTTCTGATTTTCATCAGTTGAAGAGCTCACTTTGTGTGTTTTGTTCAGTGTAGAATCATGGAGCACCATGTATGCAGATATGCTTTTCTATTTGCACATGCAATATGGTCAGGGATGCAAGTCTGTGCATGTGCCCTTGACTCAGTGTCACAAACATGGATACCTCCCCATCCCAAAGTCATATTCAGAAACAGGTATGCAGCCCCCCCCCCCACAGAAGCATACATACACACACTAAAGAAGATGGGTCAGACTCCTCACCCACATACAGATCCACACAGGAAGGTGTGTGCAGGTGTAAACAGCTACCTCTACATTCTGAGAGGCAGGTGTGTGTATTTTCTTACCTTCTCCCAGACATAGGCAAATGCGCGCATGTACGCGCACATACACAAAGGCTGAAGCATTTTGAGATAGGATTTGAAGAGAAGCAGTACCGCCAAAAGCTGCTGACAACTTACACAGAGAAGCCAGAATGACTGCCGCACCCCTTTTGCCATTTGGAAGAAGCAGGCTAATGTTTTCATTGCTGGCAGAACACTTGTATTACACGGCCTCTGACAGACCCCTGGTCCCTGGGGAGTAGATGCACAATACTGGAATGTGCAGTGGCTGCAGGGCTCATGTGGTTCTCATCAGCTTCCCAAGCCTCAGTAGGTGGGAGTGCTCTCCCACACATAGCTTTTTAATGTGTCAGCACCTTGGAACAAAGCTGCAGGCCAGCTTTGCTCATCTTCCTCTGCTGGGTCATGCCCGGAATGGTTCCAGTTTAATTTTCCTGCCTGCTTTTCATGCTCCAGCCTGTTACAATGGTCCAGATCATGTTATCTGCCCTAGTCCACTGTTCAGGTCTCTGGCGTGGGAGGTGTCACTTTGAACACTTGCCCTCTCAACCCCAGCATGTGTCACTAATGCATCTCTGGAACCCACAAACTCTTGTGAGCGTATCTTGCTTATCTGCTAGCTCAGTAAAATCAGTCCTGGGCAAACCATTTTAAGGGGCGCAGCCAGGGTCTGATTAAGACAATGAAGCTCATACATACTAACTTTTAGTCCTCTTCCCTACAGCTCTATGTAGTTCCATCCAGTCCATCCTGGGCTCCTGCTTATGACTGACTCCAGAATCTAACTCCTAAGCTTAACATTGACCCAGGAGCTCATTCACAGGTACCTGGCAATTTGGTTGCAACTCACAATAAGCAGTTGGGCACATTAGATGAAATGATACCAGTCACTGGGAGGTGAAAATGACTGGGTCAGGAGGCAGAGCACGTACTCAGAGTGTGCGTGAGTGAGCCTGTCAGCACGCGTGGGCAGGTATGTGTTTCAGGAGGTACTCGGACAAAGGAGACATGCACTCCAGCTCCACTCAAGTTCTCACCTCAATGATATAGTCCTTCCCATCTTTGCTGTGGACAGCTTTGACGGCACAAATATCGAGGCCTCCAAACATCTCGGCGCAGGAGTCTGCCCAAAGTTTGTACCTGCAGAAACCACATAGACACAGGGCTGGGAATTAGCTGGCTGCTCAAGGATTAAAATAAAGGACTGCATCCTAGTAGAGTGCCATTTTTCTCAGCCTCCCACCAAATATAGACACCACACCTGCTACCTCTGGAAGTGCATGAAACTGTCTTCACAGCAACTAAGAATTATTATGATGAGACACCTCGTTCTACAGCAGATGGAGCAAATAAGAGGTCTTGCACAATGGATGCCTACTTTTTCCTTCATTCCACATCAACTCCCTGCTCCTACTTATAGCCCTTTGAACCACATGCAATCATTTCTATCCCTCACTATTTACACACCTCAGATCTTCCCTACTTAGGTGTCACTTAGCCAAGCTGTAAATATTTAGTTCATTTGATCTTTCCTCAGAAGAAAGTCCCTGAAATTTGTATTGCTCTGCCATGAATTCCTCCCTGTTGACAACGTTTTGATGGTGAGATGCCTGGCTGATCTGGGTTTGGAGGAGAGTTGGAGTGGAGCTCTACATTGAGTGGCCATTATCTCTGTGGTGTGACATGATGCCTCTGAATAGACAGCTCCCACAGATACAGGCTTTTTCATTTGTTCCCTGTACATCACCACCTTACAAGCTGTTCCCCTCCATCCATTTAACATTACTGCTTTCCAAGTATTTCACTCCTACATGCTGCTGTGTCAGCATGAGAGCAGGAGGTGCTCTCCAATGGGAGCCCATGCTTCCAGCTGTCCTAGCATGGGAACATGAGCTGACAGGAACAGGAAGCCATGTATGATGGGGTGCCCCCTCAGCTGTCTCAGCACTGGAAGAGGAGAGGGCATGACAAGAGATGCATTATGAGGGCGACCACGCTTTCTCAGCTGTCCCTATGTTGGCACAGGCGTGGGAATGAGCTTTGCTGGTTTTCTTTCTGCGCAGCTGTGCGATGGTCCTGTGCATTTCAACACAAAACATCTGAAAGCAGAAGATCTGTGAGCGGGACTCTCACTCTGGGCGCAAATTGAAATAGGAGAACAATGAGGACTTCAGAGCTATCTATGCATTCACCTAATGGGGAAAGAGAAAAAGGCCTATGATCTTGAAGGCAGTCAGAGCCCTTTTAGCTTGATCTTCATGATCTAATGATGAACCTGGAAGAACACAAGTCTGTAGATGGAAAGGGGCTCATACAACTAATAAATCCTGCCTTGTCACTCCCTGCCCCAATGAGAAGAGAAAGCACAGCCACACAGACCCTTAGAGAAGGTAACAGGAGGCTATTTCAGCTCCTGTCATCTGTAAAGTTATAAAACTTGTAAAGTAACAAATTCTCTTTCCCACACTGGAGTTGGGTGGAGGAGGAGGGCTGTAGGAATGTGCTGTTTATGCTAGGGATTAACACTGTGAATCAAGCAGATTTGCCCATGTTAATGCACTAAACACAGCAAGGCCCAGTCATGTGCAATGCGACTGCATGCTGATCATGTACCACTGGGCAGCTTCTTGGGAGAGAGATTCAAGGGTATTTGGGTTCAAAATCCAGGCTACGATATAAATGAAATGGGGCTGGTGGGCTCACCAGGCTTCCTAATTGATATTCATCCATATCAACCACTCTTTCCCCCAAATAGCAGAATTCTCAGGTTTTGCTCAAAACATGCTCAGAGGTGGAATAGCAGAGGCTGCCCCTGGGGAGCACTGAAATGCACAGGAACAACCGGGATAGGAATAGCAGAAGTGCTGCCCATTAGAATTAAGCACAGTGGCAGATATATCTGTATGTAGGGGAATTAAATCTTCATCTGATATGTCAACATGGTGCCTGTATTTAGCCAGCACAATCAACCCCTCATTTTGCCCTAATTCAGCAAAGTATTAAAGCATGTGCTTAAGTTCATTCCTATTCAGCAAAGCACTTTAGACACTTAACTTTAAGCAGGTGCTTTAGTCCCAACGTGGTTCCAATATCAGCTTTGCTCTTTGTTTTTTGAAAGCCCCTTCTTTTCCTTACCTCTCTGTCATTGCGATCTGCTCCAACATAGCAGAACCTGTGTTTGCCTTCCAATTTCCAGAGATGGACGTCCTCCTGGGAAAACAAACCAATACAGGATGACAAACCAGCCCCTCAAAAGAGGTAGTTTTCACACCTGACTCAGTGTGTGTGGGGAACATGGGTGATTCAGCAGGGTCCAACTTCTACAGTTGACAGTGCTCCCAACAAATTCTGATCATCCAGTAAATGAAAGACTCAAACTAGGAGCAGGTACACCTTGATGTATCTTTAGCCAGTGGCTGGGTAGATGATCTATAATGGTCTTGTGAACTCTTTTCTCCTTTTCCACTTCAGTTCCTGAAAAGCAGAGATGACTGTAAAACACTTCAGGGACAATTAACCTTATGCTCTGCACTGTAGAATCTAAGCCTCAGTAAAGTATCATTCTCCTGGCAAAGATGTGATTGAAAAGCTACATAAAAGTCAGACATGGATCTCTCTGAGGTTGGCTTCTATTGTAGTAGTGGCTTGGAAAGTTTGTCTGTGCCCTCTTTTTTCACCTCAATGGCTTGTTTGCTTTGAGACCCACCCATCAATTTTTCCCAAAGGTTTCTTAGGGTTGTAAAATGGTCCAAATCTCCTTTGTAACTGGCTGTTCATTTCAACAGAAGATGCTGCTGCTGGCAAATTCTGAGCTCTGAATTTGTCAAGCGCTGGGCTAGTTCATGTCTTAGTGCGTCAGTCTTTACACAGCCAGCCACAATAACACCTTATGCTGTAATTCTGCCAGATCTCCCAAGCTAGACTGGGTCCATACATTGATTGGATACACTCAGCACTCCTAAGTGGCAGAAAGCATGCATGCCGATTCGGTCGGTGGCACTCTTCTCCCTGTACCAGGGCTGCTCCACTGTAGCAGCATGGTGTTGGAAGATGCTGACAGCAGCAGACACAATCTTTTCAGGGAAAGGCAGAAGAGAAGTCCTGATTATTTTTGGTCATGAAAGGAGACAAGGATGTTAACTCCGGTGTCTCTGCTAAATTCAGACTTGGGTCATTACATTTTGCCTACTGACCATTTCCCCAGAAATATTTCAGATAAACATATTTTCCTTGTTCATTTTCTTCTCTAACCTAATATGTACTATTGCTGCAAACTGTTAACTGGCTCCTGTGATCTGACTCAGAAGAGAGTGAAGTGATTCCTGAGTATTGTTTAGACTAGTATCTGGGGAGGAAAATGCAGTATTAGTTATAAGGTATTATTATCACATGCTCTACTAATGGTTATTACATACCTAAATCCTCTTGTTCCTATTATCAAAACCATGTTTCTGAGCTTTTCTCATTACCTAGGGACAGTGATCAACACTCAGTCTTTCTTTCCTTCTGTCTCCTTAAATTACCCTCCTCCCTGAGATTGCCTTTCCTAGCTCTTCAGTGGTTCAGAAAACTGCCCTGTAGTGACTGATGCCATACAAAATCTCCTCATCAATGATGAGAACTCCCAGATTCAGATTAGTAACACAGTGACTGGATAGCAGCACTGGAAAGAAGTATTTGGAATATGAATGTAAACAGACATGTACTGCATCCGAAAAGCAGCTACACTATGTTGTGTTACAAATAAATTCTTCACCAGGGAACTCCAGAGAGTGCAGCTTTGCTGCTGTGGTTGGTTTATTTAGTTTGTTTGAGCTAATCTGATGGTCTAGTCCAGATGATTCAGGCAGAACATAGCAAATGTTTCAGTCAAATATAAGATACATCCAAACCATTTTAAAAAGAGACTCTCTCAAAAGCCACCCTGACTATTGCCATCAACTCCCCCACCATCTTCATCAAATTCACCCCCTTCATGGTAGGGGAGAGCAAGTGAATCTTGCAGCATAGCTTTGGCAAACCAAGGTGGAAAGTGAATCTGAGAGCCAAGGTCTCCTCATTGAGAAGTCCCTGCCACCAGAGCTCTATTCTTTCTATCTAACAGGCTCTTATCTTGAACACTTTCTATTCTATTCTATTCTTTCTAACAGGCTCTTATCTTGAACACTTTCAGGCTGTGTCCAGACTCCATGCCTCCGTCGACGGAGGCATGTAGATTAGCCAGATCGGAAGAGGGAAATGAAGCCGCGATTAAAATAATCGCGGCTTCATTTAAATTTAAATGGCTGCCCCGATCTGCCGATCAGCTGTTTGTCGGCAGATCGGGAGAGTCTGGACGCGATGCCCCGACAAAGAAGCCTTTCTTCATCGACACAGGTAAGCCTCGTGAAACCAGGTTTACCTGTGTCGATGAAGAAAGGCTTCTTTGTCGGGGCATCGCGTCCAGACTCTCCCGATCTGCCGACAAACAGCTGATCGGCAGATCGGGGCAGCCATTTAAATTTAAATGAAGCCGCGATTATTTTAATCGCGGCTTCATTTCCCTCTTCCGATCTGGCTAATCTACATGCCTCCGTCGACGGAGGCATGGAGTCTGGACACAGCCTCAATGATCTTAACTGCTGTGGTAGTCAAACATAAAGAGGTGGCCTCTTGAATAAAAGGGACCCAAACTGTGTAGGGCTTTATAGGTCAAGGCCAACACCTTTCACCTGCAAATGAACTACTAGACACTGCAGACCATGAAGCATTGGTGCAATATGTTCACTGCATGAACCACCACGTCATAACTGAGTTCAGTTGCTGGGGGATTACAAGCTGTGACCCTGTGAAGAGTGCTCTGCATCCATTCAGCTGCAAGGGAACAAGAGCATGAACATCAGGAGTGAGGTTGAAATGCAAAGGGTACAGCCCTCTTGTTAACTGCTGCCACCAACCAGGGGTAATCAGAAGCAATTAGCCAACCAATATGATCCTCAGGTGGCAAGCCTTAAAATACATGGCATACATTTCCCATTGGTTGGGATGCTGATATGATTTTGGCTACTTCTTTCATTTGTTTTTCCTGATGTGCGATTATTATTTGAGTCTTATTT
The DNA here is from genome assembly GCF_049634645.1 of Pelodiscus sinensis. Lineage (NCBI taxonomy): Eukaryota > Metazoa > Chordata > Testudines > Trionychidae > Pelodiscus > Pelodiscus sinensis. The sequence continues at coordinate 95,765,175 of NC_134711.1, read as the reverse complement.
GGTTCACCAGCATTCTGTTACCCAAACCCATTCAGTGGAATTATAGGCATGTGTTAAATGGCTACTTTTCTGTTATATGCTTCTGACAAAGTGGTCTTTGCCCATGAAAGCTTATGCTCCAATAAATCTGTTAGTCTATAAGGTGCCACAGGACTTCTCATTGTTTATGCAGATTCAGACTAACACAGCTACCCCTCTGCTACTTATCTATTGTTTTCAAGGTGACTTTACTTATAGGTGAAGCAGGTGTTCACCAGCAGTGTAAATCTGGAATAACTCCACAGAAGTTAACGTGAATCTGAACTGTCTCAATTATGGTCTGGAAGGCAATGCACATGCATCTGGGCTAGGGAGGGATGAGATAGCATCTTCTCTCTGTCAGACCCTGGGAACAGAGTAGACAAATTCTAGAGAGAAGTGCACACACAGTCTTCATTCAGGAGGAAGTGGGCTTTTGCGTTTTTGCTTGCATATGAGACAGTATGAAAATACTGGGATTGACTCCATCACACTCAGCCCAAGAGAGTCCTCTCGCTGGCTACGTCTATACTATGATCCTCTTCTGCAAGAGGAAATGCAAATGGAGCGCTCTCATTTGCATTTCCTCCTCGGATCCCTTTTGTGCAAGAGGTTTTTGCGCAAAAACGCACTGTGTAGACGGCTCCTTTTTGCGCAAAAACCCCCTTTTGCACAAGAGCCGTTCTTCCTCAGAAAATGACTTAAAGGCCAACATGTTCCAGTGATTCTGAGTGCCCAATTTGAAATGCTTTCAAGGGCCTGATTGTCAGTGGCTGGATACCCTCACCATTATCATATGACATACAATGGACTTGTTTATCCCATAGGAAAAAGTATTTTCTGTCTAGCGCTGGGATAATCTCCATTACCAGATACCTTTCATAGGGAATAATGAGTAAAAGAGACTGGCTGCACAGATATCCTAAACTTGTTTCCAGGAATGGCTGGGTGAATAAGACAAAAGACCTTTTGTAGCAAATGATTTATTCAGTTAATTTGCCCTTTTCCTCTCTTTATGAGCAGGCTTTGATTTTCAGATTCCTTCCCTGTTTGTAACCATTTCACAAACTTTTCATGGGAAACAATTTTATTCATCAAACAATTGCTTGCAAATTTGCTCCTGCATCAGATGGGCTATTAGTGTGACTGCTCACCTCTGTCACATGGTATTGTTTCTGCTCCTTGATTAGCTAAGGTAGGTAGGGAATTTTAAAGGACATTTTAAACCTTTTTTCTGAATCATTTGAGTCAGGCGTTTCCTGAGACATCCCTGCTAGAAAAATTAGGTGATTGTAATATTATAGACTAAGTCAGATTTAAAACTAATTTTCTCTCATTGCCTCCCCACAAAGTAATTGTGTGTCCCATGAAGTCCTAGTCACAAAGAGTGTGGAGAGAACACTCTCTGATTTATTTAATTATCTCTATGCTGGGATACTGGCCAGGGATTTTGGGTAGTTCTAATTGCCAATAAGCAGGCACATACATTTGTCTGTTTCATGTAACTGTCTCAGAGAGGTAGCTGTTTTAGTCTGTAACTAAAAATTGTTTAAAAAACAACATATTGTCATCTGAAGAAGTAGGTAGTGCCCACGAAGACTCATGATTCTCTCTCTCTCTCTGTCTCTGTGTGTATGTATATATATATATAAATTATTCTCTAAGGTGCTACAGGATCATTGCTGTTTTATAAATTTTTTCATGTAGCTGTGTTAGCACCAGGGCTCTGACCTGGGGTTTTGATAACAGAGATCCTTCAATGACAATAATGCTGGTGCTAACTAGTGCATGACAATGTTTTGGCTATCTGCATCTACTTCTCTAGAATACTGCAGCTTCATACGGGCTGGTATTTCTGGATTTTCCAGATTGTTTGCCTTTTTTTAGTCAGTTTTTTTGGTGTGAGGAGAAATTAACTGATTTATTTATACAACTTCATTTTTAATTGATGTCAAAACACTACTAGAGTTTGGGATGGGTGCTTTTTAATTTCTGCCAAGAGCATGTAGTAAATTCACTAGTTTCCACTTTTCTGACCCTTTTACTATTCCTACAGTTATCATGACAGACAAAGTTAGCCATTCTAAGACACATACATGGTCTTAGTTGGGAAGGGGTCCAAAAGTGGCATGGAACTTGAGGGTGCGTTTCTTCATTCTGGAGTTGCCACTAAGGAGATTACACTCCCAGCATGCAATGCTCTGTGTCCATCCTAGGAGCTCTTGCTGTCCTCACCTACCCTTTTGTGCTTTGTGCCCATATTAATCCCTCTAACTCAAGATGTCAGCTCCTATCTCTGTTTGATCCATGATTCCAGATTTTTTTGCCCCAGTTAATTGTTCAAGCAAGCACCTCTTTGTGCTGGGGATTGGACTCGATGATCTTTCAAGGTCCCTTCCAGTTCTATGATTCTATGGTTCTACCCATGCTGTCCCCAACACATGGGAGAAGTTCCCCGTAATCACCTGCAAAACTAATACAGTATTCACTTTCACATTTCTTCTTCAAACTCTCCTTTGCCAGGATGACTACAAAAAATTTGACCAGGGTTAAGCAGCTGGTGCACTGAGATCACTGCATGTCATGCTGACCAGTATTACTCATTGCTTCCTTGTTCTCCTCCTTCAGTCTGTCTGTACCTACTTTAGACTGCAAATTGTCAGGGGCAAAGACTGCCTTTTTGTTCTGTGTTTATACAACGGGATTGTGATCCATGACTAGGGCTTCTAGGCATTACCCCAACACAAACGATAAGAATTAAAAACAAATGATAAAATAATAATAATCTAGCACCACCCCATTTCAGTGGCAGGTTCTTACTGTGGCTGTATTATCTCATTGCAGTGTAATGAGTAATTTCCTCAATGTGGGAAGGGGGTAAAGGAGAAGGTAGGTGCAGATCAGTAAACCTAGGAAAATGCCATGGGTTGTCTCTGGCATGTACCAAAGTGGCACATGTGAAGTGGCAATATAGGCTGCCCCAACCACCTAGTTTTTAATATTTCACTTGAAACTGAAAGATTGTTTTTACTGTTCCCACTAGAGGGGGCTGAGAGATGGAGGATTTGACTAAATGGCTAGGAGAGATGGGGGAAAGCAAGTTACTGCAATGATAGGGGAGTAAATCTTATCTCCTGGTACCTGTCCAAGGCTGGTGAAAACAGGTAAAGATAGATTTACAGCCTGGGAACAAGGCACTGAGTTATGGAGGGGCTATCTGTGGCCAGAGGGATCAGCATAGGGGAGAGGTGAAAACACACCAGGGTTATTCTTCAAGGAACTTAAATCAGCCACCTATTCCAGAACAAAGCAGACACTAAATCACATTAATAAAAATATCTCTGTCCAATTATAGTCCCCCACAGCCCATTCCCAGCCCAGCCATGAGACCACACACTCACATGTAAGCTTTGTAATTGTTGCCGATTTTCTGGATTCGGATATCGTACTTGGAGTCGATGAACGTCTCAGTGGTGGCGTAGGTTTTGGCCATGGCTACTATGCTGGCCATGTCCTGGAAGTCATACTGGTTCTCAACTTTTACCTTCCATTGTAGAAATCCAGCCAACGAGTGCCGAGCACAAAAGGAACAGGAATATCTGTGAGGAGGGGTCATCTCAGTGGATGAACAGCAGAGTACAGTGGTAATTAAACAATAAGGAGAGTGAAATTGAAGAATAGACGGAAGTAGGTAGAAGGATGCTTCACCAAGGCAAACCTTAGACATATCTAGGTAACTGGCATGTCTCTTTCCTGGATGTACAAGCCCTTGGGGATCAGTAATGAGAACATATACTTATGATTAAAGGGTCCCATGGGGCTTTCCTCAGAAGGCTTCATCATGTTACACAGCTGGAATGCTCCAAAAAGGCACTGGTTATATATTTGTAGCATAACTTAATTCCAACTCTAAATTACCCTTGCTCTATTATTTACCACTAATGGTCAGATGAGAAAAGAAAACCAGGAATGACCATGAAATAGTCATTTACACCAGAAAAAAAAGCAGAGAGATGAATTTTATTTTATTTTTTGCCACTCCTGCTCTCTAGATTGCTAGCAGCTCACATTGCCCTTATCTAGTTTCCCGCTAACACCTGGCACAGGACTCCAGGCTAGACACATATAGAACAAAAGCCCTATGAGGATGATGTTCCTAGGGGAGACCACATACTGCAGGCAGGGCAAGCCAGAGGTCATGGGAGTGTATGCAGGGGAAGGTGTAGAGGGAAGGAGTTAGTGTGATGTTCAGGGGCTTGAGGGCTATACCCAAAGGGCCGCAAATTTCCTGGGAAATTAGCTTTTCAGAGTGTTATTACTTTTCAGAGTGTTATTTATTTACTGGAAATACGCTGAAACTTTCAAAAAAGAAATTCTGGAAAAAAGGAATCACTAAGTATAGAGGATGAGCAGCTGTCTACCAAGAGCCACTAAGAAGGATAGAGAAAAAAATCCTGAAGTCTCCGAATACTGAAAGAAAGAAAAAAACAACCAACCAACTCATCCCAGACAATGTCACTACCTTCATGTCACCAAACTCAGCCGTTAGTAACATACATTGTAAAAAATCTATTCTGGGTCATCAGCACAACCTAGCCAATTGAAACCCCCCAGATGATAGTGTGTGGAGATGGATGTGTTAATTTAAGCAGGTCTACAGGATCAGAGCAAAATGTGATTTTCATTGTGTTTTATTATTTATATTGTGGCATCATCCAGAGGTTTTAATCAAGGATCAGGACTCCATTGTGCAAAGCACTGTACAAACATTGAACAAAAAAATGGTCCCTGCCTTCAAGAGTTTACAAACTAAATCCATAGATGTGTGAAAAGGCCACAGTCTATGTAAACCAGTCTGAAGGAAACATGCATTGATGGTTGGAGTCTCTTTATTAAGACTGAATGAGCTATTCTAAATGTCTACCTAAAACCATGGGAAAGCAGCAACCATCCTGAGTATGAACGTATCATAGAAACATAGAATACTTGGACGGGAAGGGACCTAGAGATGTCATCGAGTAAAGTCCCCTGCTCTCATGGCAGGACCCAGTACTGTCTAGACCATGGGTTCCCATACTGGGGGGCATGAAGAAATTCCAGAGGGCGCAAGGCGACCCAGCCTACCCCCATCAAGTTTTGCTGCCCTGTTCAGTTCCTTTTTTCCTTTTTTTTTTTTGCTCAACAAGTTTTGCTGCTATTTGGGGGCGTGGGGCATGTGTGTTTTTCAAAAATCAAAAAGGGGGGTATGATGCCAAAAAGTTTGGGAACCACTGGTCTAGACAATCCCTGATAGACATTTATCTAACCTACTCTTAAATATCTCCACAGATGGAGATTCCACAACCTCTCTGGGCAATTTATTCTAGTGTTTAACCACCCTGACAGATAGGAAGTTTTTCCTAACATCCAACCTAAACCTCCCTTGCTGCAGTTTGAGCCCATTGCTTCTTGTTCTATCCTCAGAGGCCAAGATGAACAAGTTTTCTCCCTCCTCCTTATGACACCCTTTTAGATACCTGAAAACTGCTATCATGTCCCCCCTCAATCTCCTCTTTTCCAAACTAAACAAACTCAGTTCTTTCAGCCTTCCTTCATAGGTCATGTTTTCTAGACCTTTAATCATTCTTGTTGCTCTTCTCTGGACCCTCTCCAATTTCTCCACATCTTTCTTGAAATGTGGTGCCCAGAACTGGACACAATACTCCAACTGAGGCCTAACCAGCGCAGAGTAGAGCGGAAGAATGACTTCTCGTGTTTTGCTCACGATACACCTGTTAATGCATCCCAGAATCATGTTTGCTTTTTTTTTTTTTTTGCAACAGCATCACACTGTTGACTCATATTTAGCTTGTGGTCCACTATAATCCCTAGATTCCTTTCTGCCGTACTCCTTCCTGGACAGTTTCTTCTCATTCTGTATGTGTGAAACTGATTGCTTCTTCCTAAGTGGAGCACTTTGTATTTGTCTTTATTAAACTTCATCCTGTTTACTTCAGACCATTTCTCCAATTTGTCAAGATCATTTTGAATTATGACCCTATCCTCCAGATTAGTCGCAACCCCTCCCAGCTTGGTATCATCTGCAAACTTAATAAGCGTACTCTCTATGCCAATATCTAAATCGTTGATGAAGATATTGAACAGAGCCGGTCCCAAAACAGACCCCTGCAGAACCCCACTTGTTATACCTTTCCAGCAGGATTGAAAACCATTAATAACTACTCTCTGAGTATGGTTATCCAGCCAGTTATGCACCCACCTTATAGTAGACCCATCTAAGTTGTATTTGCCAAGTTTATTGATAAGAATATCATGCGAGACCATATCAAACGCCTTACTAAAGTCTAGGTATTCCACATCCATCGCTTCTCCCTTATCCACAAGACTCATTATCCTATCAAAGAAAGCTATCAGATTGGTTTCACATGATTTGTTCTTTATAAATCCATGCTGGCTGTTCCCTATCACCTTACCACCTTCCAAGTGTTTGCAGATGATTTCCTTAATTACTTGAGCCATTATCTTCCCTGGCACAGAAGTTAAACTAACTGGTCTGTAGTTTCCTGGGTTGTTCTTATTTCCCTTTTTATAAATGGGCACTATATTTGCCCTTTTCCAGTTTTCTGAAATCTCTCCTGTCTCCCATGATTTTCCAAAGATGATAGCCAGCGGCTCAGATACCTCCTCTATCAGCTCCTTGAGTATTCTAGGATGCATTTCATCAGGCCCTGGTGACTTGCAGGCATCTAACTTTTCTAGGTGATTTTTAACTTGTTCTTTTTTTATTTTATCTTCTAAACCTACCCCCTTCCCACTAGCATTCACTATGTTAGGCATTCCTTCATCAGACTTCTTGATGAAGACTGAAACAAAGAAGTCATTAAGCATCTCTGTCATTTCCAAGTTTCCTGTTACTGTTTCTCTCTCCTCACTGAGCAGTGGGTCTACCCTGTCCTTGGTCTTCCTCTTGTTTCTAATGTTTTTATAAAAAGTCCTCTTGTTTTCCTTGATTCCTGTAGCTAGTTTGAGCTCATTTTGTGCCTTTGCCTTTCTAATCTTGCCCCTGCATTCCTGTGTTGTTTGCCTATATTTATCCTTTGTAATTCGTCCTAGTTTCCATTTTTATATGACTCCTTTTTTATTTTTAGATCATGCAAGATCTCTTGGTTAAACCAAGGTGGTCTTTTGCCATATTTTCTCTTTCCTACGCAATGGAGTAGCTTGCTTTTGGGCTCTTAACAATGTCGCTTTGAAAAACTGCCAACTCTCCTCAGTTGTTTTTCCCCTCAGTCTTGATTCCCATGGGACCTTACCGATCAGCTCTCTGAGCTTACCAACATCCGCCTTCCTGAAATCCATTTTCTCTATTTTGCTGTTCTCCCTTCTACCCTTCCTTAGAATTGTGAACTCTGTGATTTCATGATCACTTTCACCCACGCTGCCTTCCACTTTGAAATTCTCAAACAGTTCCTCCCTATTTGTTAAAGTAGAAGAACAATGATGAGTTTGTTGCTAATCTGCAATTGGTGTGGTTTTTCATTTATATTAGTGTTTGTAAGTTCCAAAACAAAAATGACATCACATTCTAGTTTTGAAATTCTCTCTTACTTAGGTGAGGTACCTATTTAGGTAATTCTTAAGTACCAGAAGTGCTGAGGTGAAAGTGGATTGCAAAACTGGTTTTCCCCTTGACTGTTTCTATATAAATTATTTAAAATACTGTCACAAGGATGTGAGTTCTTAACTTCCATCATTTTGCTAAATGCTGATTATCCTCTTTCTCCTTTGTGGAGTGGAGGAGAAGTGCAATTTTGTGGCATAATTATTTATGTCTTTGAGAGAAAAAGAGTAAAGAGAGGACTCAATAATCAGGCAGAATTAAAAATAAAAAGCACATTGTCATCATTAACCATCATAAAGGAGGGACAGACTTTTTTCGTGCTTTGTAGTTTAATTTTAAATTTGAGCTATGCTGAGCAAATTGCTCAGTCACTCCCCACAGCAATGGAAAACAGGGGTGAGGTTGTGATGAAAGTGCTCAGTTGAGGTTTGATCTGGAGAGTATTCTGATAGTTTAGGATAGGGTTGCCAGGTGTCCAGTATTGAACCAGACAGTCTGGTATTTTTGTCCCCTGTCTGGTAAAATATTTCAGAAAATACTGGACACCTAAAATGTCCAGTATTTTTTTTCTCAACCAGGAGGCGAAAATCCTGGGTGCTTACTGGGTTCCGTAGGGGAGCTGTCCGGCCAGGTGCAGGGAGGCAAATGGCGGGCAGCCGCCGGCAGCCTGTTAGGACCAAAAAGCCTGAAAAGCTTTTCTTAAAGGAGGCACGCTGTTTTTTAAATTTTATTTTATTTTTTTTCCTTATCAACTTTGGTCTCCCCCCTTTTTTTCCTTAACAGAATTTTTTCCCCGGTGGTTTATTTGGCGGGGGTGGGTGGGGGGTGTTCGGTATGTTTGGATAAACCATCCGGCAACCCTAGTTCAGGAGTAGAGCTCAAGTTTTGAAAAATTGTCACATCCTCTTGGGGAATCTAGAGGCCTTTTTGTTGGTCAATATTTTTACACAGAGAACACTAGAGCCTGGACAAATGATGTGAGATGAGTTAGTCCCTCACTGAAGAGATGCTTCTCGGAGCAACCATATTGAGCAGGCCATGCACTAAATTACCACATACTGTATTCTCCTGAACCTTTTGGCAATAGAAAAATACCAACAGAAAATAGGCAATAGAAAAAAGCCATTATATAATGACCTATTTGGAGCAGTGACTCTTATGGGCTCCAAAACAAACTATGCTTGGTGGTACAGAAGGTCTTTCTAAGCTCAAGCAGAAATGACGGCATTTTATAGTCAAGTAGGTTGCGTCTAGACTGGCAAGTTTTTCTGCCAACTGTCTACACTGGCAGCTTGAATTTCCGCAAGAACACTGATGATCTCATGTAAGATTGTCAGTGTTCTTGCGGAAATGCTATGCTGCTCCTGTTCAGGCAAAAGCCCTCTTGCGCAAATGCTTTTGCGCAAGAGGGCCAGTGTAGACAACGCAGTATTGTTTTGCACAAAACCGCGTCGAGATTGGCATGGATGCTTTTCTGCAAAAAGTGCTTTTGCGGAAAAGCGTCCATGCCAATCTAGACGCTCTTTTCTGCAAATGCTTTTAACGGAAAAGCTTTTCTGTTAAAAGCATTTGCAGAAAATCATGCCAGTTTAGACGTAGCCGTAATGTTTGCCACTGAGGTGGAAAAGAGGGAAGGATTTCCTATGACAATGAGAATTAGGCCATGTCCTCTCCCTTCTCCCAACCACCTGGACTCCTGCTCAGAAATCTTGGATACAGCAGAAAGGGGGTGAACTATCTCGCATGTTCTGCAAGACAGAAGGCTATGATACCACAAGGTGATTTTATAAAGGACCACAAAATATTCATTCAACTCATTGGTTAAAAAGAAAAATACACAGGGGCTACGTCTACACTGGCCACAATTTCCGGAAAAGCCATGCAAATCAGGTAAGTCAGGATAGGGAAATCAAAAAGTAGGACATCAAAGTAGGAATAAGAGATCCTCCAGAAAAGGGCTTTATTCCGGAGGATCATGCCAGTCTAGACACTTTTTTTCCGGCTTTTCCCCAAGCCGGAAAAAAAGCGGCGGACATGTTTATTTAAATCCGCGGGGGATATTTAAATCCCCCGCGGATTTCCCTATCCTGACTCACCTGATTTGCATGGCTTTTCCGGAAATTGTGGCCAGTGTAGACGTAGCCCAGGGATTTTAACAGGAACTCAAAGTAATGAACTAAAGCAACAAAAGACAAAGAAGAATCCTTTAACAATGCTATACAAGAACAAGCAGTGATTCAGAGTGATTCTTTTTAAAGGTTATAGGAAATTATCTCCCCAGATGTCTATCCTTCCTGAGCCAACTCTTGGATTCAATTAACCTTCCTACGGAATTCTCAGAGTTTTCATAGATAAGGGAATCCCCAGAATGCCTCCTAATAAATGGCTTAGTTCCTTCTTTCCCAACAGGCACAAATCCAAAAGAAAAAACTTATTTTGTCAATTTTCTGACCCAGCCAAGGTCATTTCAGTAGTTTATCTTGGCTCAGGGTGAAGTTTGTTTAGTTCAGGTACAATTATTAGCTTTAAAACAGGTAAATAGTTACAATCTAATTAGATAGATTGATTTTCCTATCTTATTTATCAGTTCTACTACTTTATTAAGGTCCTTCTTTTACATATTTCATATTTACTTTCTCTCCCCTTTTAACTTTTTTGCTGTCACTATTGGAGTCCAATAAAATACCCATTATTTTAAAGACAGAAAGTTCAAGTCCCAGTTCAGCCAGCCTGGATGCATTGTGACACTGGGGTGATGGTGCAGGAATGCGTCACTAATGAGTCAAACACACTCAAGAGGAATACTTGACATTCCACTTAGCTGGTGGGTAATTTTGTAGCTTTTAAAATGTTGTTATGAGTTTGGGGGAGGAGGAAGTGTTTGAAAAAGAGGCAAAGGAAGCTAGAAAAAAAATTAACAGGAGCCAGTGTTCTCTTCTGCATCCTAATATCTGGATAAACCTGCATCCTAAAATGGATAAACCCAGTGTCCCTTTCATTGTGTAAATGAGTGCAAACACTAAGTGACATTAGTCTATTTGCAAAGCTGCGCTGCTTGTTTGATCAGTAATCGATTCATTCTAAAGCCATCAACTGCTATTTGCTGTGGAGTTTTGCTGACCTGTTGTGAAGAGATCTGGCCAGGGAGGTTGACAAATGTCTTTCTGAGTGAAAAGGCTCCCTGCTGAGGTCTGAAGATTCCCTGAAACACATCCTTCTCTGGCACTGATATAACTTAATACTGCTGCTGCTCTTATTACTGTAATGAATGGGGAGCTCAGCAGGACTTTTGAGGATGTACACCCATAGTAGCTACAACTCCTTTGGGGAGGGACTGCATCTTCATAGCCTGTCAATGAAACTCCTTTACTGGCCATTGCAGTGTGAACAGGGGCTAGTATTCCCTCCCTGCCAGGTAACGAGGGCTTGTCTACATGGGGATGGACACTCAGTAAAATTAATCTGAATTAACTAAAGGAGTGCATTTAAAGTAGATTAGTTAATCTGCATTAAACCCCTGTGTGGACACTCATTCAGAATTGAAATGACCTTAATTCAGTTAATTCACTTCCACTGTGAACTGGAGAAAAAGATCCTGTATTATCTCTTTTAAGTTTATATTTATACTGCAATTAGACACCCACAACTGGCCTGTGCCATTTGACTAGAGCTTGGGAGGTTTGGCCAAGGAACTGTTTAATTATAGTGTATCCTTGCAGGGTCCCAGAGCTTGGGCTCCAGCCTGAGCCCAAGTGTCTACTCCATAATTAAACAGCCCCTTAGTCCAAGCTAGCTGGCATAGGCGGGTTTTTAATTGCAGTGTGGACATACCTGATGATGTATGATGATGTATCCCTTGTACTAGCAGAGAAATGTGAATATAGCCTTCCTGAAAAGCAGGATTTCAAATGATCTAGGGAGCTGAAAAAATCAGCACTGTATTTCAATCACCCAAAAGACTTTATGGCATCAAAGAGTCAGAACACATGGTCCTTGCAACGAGGGGCATTGACCCCCTCTCTGTCCCAGCTCCAATTTCCAGGGGTAGTGTTCCCTTCCTCCCATTTCCATGCTTATATTTCCTAAGTGGTCATGGATTCCAGAGACTCAAGGTCATCACATCCTCCCTTGTCTCCAAGCTGATCACTGCAAATACCCAGTCATATTCCTCTTCCACTTTCACTAGGCATGTGGCCACACAAGCAAAGAATCTGTCAGCCAGGTACATTATTATTGTAGTAGTTCTTTACAAGAGGGAAGGGTGCATTTGATTTCTGTTTGTGACCCAACATTTATTCTGTTCCACACTTTAAACCCACTTTCTATTCTAGATGGGCTGATGAGGCCATCATCTGTGTCCATATTGAGTTTAGACTAGGGTTCAGATAAAAAATATCAGCCGAAGGCTGCGTTGGATAGGCACACAAATGTGAAGTAATGGACTTGTAATAAACAGACGAATAGATGACAGAAATCTTAATAGCTGTTCTCATGAGATTTCCACCACAAATGATGGTAGTCATGCAACCCCAAAAGAGCTTAGGATCGTTCCTCCACTTCAAAGGGCAAACATCTCACTAGTTCTCAAAAGGTTTATGCTATATTGAGAGAATTGATCCATAAGAATAACTATTCTCATAAGATTTCCTCAGATTCCTTCTCTCTCCACACACCTTCTGTCCACTTCAGGCAGCAGCAGATCTAACCTTCAGTCTAAGGCTACGTCTACACTGGCACCCTTTTCCGGAAATGCTTAAAATGGAACAGTTTTCCGTTAAAAGTATTTCCGGAAAAGCGCGTCTACATTGGCAGAATGCTTTTCCGGAAAAGCACTTTTTCCGGAAAAGCGTCCGTGCCAATGTAGACGTGCTTTTCCGCAAAAAAGCCCCGATCGTCATTTTTGCGATTGGGGCTTTTTTGCAGAAAAGAAATCTGTGCTGTCTACACTGGCCCTTTTCTGGAACAGTTTTCCGGAAAAGGACTTTTGCCCAAACGGGAGCAGCATAGTTTTTCCGGAAAAGCACTGATGATTTTACAGTAGATCGTCAGTGCTTTTCCAGAAATTCAAGGGGCTAGTGTAGACAGCTGGCAAGTTATTCTGGAAAAGCGTCTGCTTTTCTGGAATAAGTGGCCAGTGTAGACACAGCCTAAGTGTGCATCTACATAGCAGCGTTATTTTGGAATAATGGCCATTATTCTGAAATAATGCGAGCATCTATGCAGCAATTCTGTTATTCCAAAATAAATTCGAAATAATGGACAGCTTTTTCTGACTTCTGTAAACCTCATTCCACAAGGAATAACACCTATTCTGAAATAGCTATTTGGGAATAGCAATAGTGTAGACCGCTCCACTGCTGCTATTTTGAAATAGCTCCTCCCCAGGACCATTCAAAGTAATTACTCCCCAGTGCCTCCTGGGACTCTAAATCGAGGTAGCGCATCCACATTAGGAAAGACTGCCTCAAACTAATTTCCAGGCTTCCCTGTAGTGTAGATGTGCTATTTTGAACTAAGCTATTTTGGAGTATTTCCTCCAGAATAGCTTATTTCAAAATAAGCGTGTCGGGTGGACATACCCTAAATTTGGAACTGTCTTGCACATTGCTGGGGTCACCTTATAATAAATAACAATAATGATAATGGATAATAATTTATAAAATTACTCTGAATTTTCCTAGTGCCCTCAATCTTCGCTTTACAGTCAATAATGAACTAGGCTACACAGCTTCCTTCATAGCATCTCTAGCTGAAGGCCAGCCTTCGCTGCAGGTTTCAGCAATCCCAAATGCAGGCTGTATGTGCTGGATCAGACAAAGCTCTCTGTGTCCAGCGATAGGCACCAGAGCCATTTTCAAATACTGGGATGTGCCTGCTATTTTCGAGATGGGTGGTATCTCCTAACTCATGAGTCAGAGAGACTGCAATGACTGGATTATGCTGCTGTGAATGTTACATATTAAATTCTTATTTGTTCCTCATTTAGGAAAATATTTGTCTCTTGACAAACTAGGGTGATTTTTGCTCTTTTTCCTTCCTCTTAACACACTGGATTTTCAAAGCTCTCATTTTTAGAAAGTTCTATTTCCAGTTCCTGGAGAGACAAGGTGACGAGTCAACTTTCCTGATAAAAGGCCCATGGTATTTTTACATTACATAGTGGCTCTGTTTAGTTTGTGCTATATTTAAACTAAAAAAGAAATCCTTCCCATCCCATAAGAGAAAAATAACTCTAACCACATTATTATGAACAACAAGCTTTTCTTCTGCAATGCAATATATTCATCTGAGCTGTGATCAGTATTGGGAGGATGTTTTCATAATTATGGGGCTGACTTGGATCTGAAGTGTCTCTTAAACTGGTCTAATTAGAGAGGTATGTATATGAATGTTGCATAAATATGTGCTGTTTCTCTTCTGTATAAATAAATTTGGCACTTGTCTCCTTCCCATGGTCTGCTCGGGGAGATGCAAAGAGGCTTTCTGAGTGAATTTGCAGTACTGAGCTCTATTCCCGGGGCATTTCAGGGTTATGCTACTAGACAGCTGGGAGATATTCACACACTTAGTGCTTATTTCCAGTAGGCTCAGGGACAGTGTCATCTGGAGAGAGAAAGAAAGAAAGAAAGAAAGAAAGAAAGAAAGAAAGAAAGAAAGAAAGAAAGAAAGAAAGAAAGAAAGAAAGAAAGAAAGAAAGAAAGAAAGAAAGAAAGAAAGAAAGAAAGAAAGAAAGAAAGAAAATCTCTTCACACCCTCCCGTGCTTCTCAAGAGTGATATTTGCCCATATCAAGCCAGGGTGGCAATTGGCTCAGACAGCATCATACCCTGAATTGGCAGATGTCTCCATTTGTAACTGAGTGCTCACTGGCTTATTTCTGTTCTTGGGAAGACATCTCCTGTAAGGAGAGTCCATCCATGGATGTTTGGAAGAGTCCTCTGTTATTGTTGATCCTTTGCCCACCTAAAAGGAACACTGAAAAGGTTCCTCTACAACAATTCAATGGAACACCTTAGATATTCAATACTTTTGACACAGCAGTTGCACAAGCAGTGCATAGGGTTGCCAAGTGTCCAATTTTCGCCCGGACAGTCCGTTTTTTCTGATCCCTGTCCGGTAAAAAACACAGATGCTCATCAAGTTTGGTCTCCTGTTTTTTTTTTTTTTTTGGCCATGTTGGGGATTTTTGGTGAAAGCATCTGGCAAGCCTAGCAGTGCATGGAACCAGTTGGTGCAAACTTAGTGTGACAGCTGAACACAATGAGTAGGCAGCTGCTCATGAGGTTAAGGTGGTGGTCTCCTTTTCTGGAGAGGAACACAAGGCAATTATGGCAATGGGTGTATGTGCGGGTCTATAGTGTAGATGTGGGTTTGACTGTGGCTCCGGTGTCTCATTGAAGAATGCTCTTCTTCCCTGTGAGAGCCATTTTGGAATCTCTTGTTCTTGGATTTGTTAATGGAAATTCCAAATGAGGTTTTATTACAGTTCTTCCTTTCCACTCTGACATTACACACAGGCTGCGTCTAGACTGGCAAGTTTTTCTGCTTTTGCGGAAAAACTTGCCAGCTGTCTACACTGGCCACTTTGAATTTGCGCAAGAACACTGACGATCTAATGTAAGATTGTCAGTGTTCTTCCGCAAATACAATGACTCTCCCATTCGGGAAAAAACCCTCTTGCACAAATGCTTTTGCACAAGAGGGCCAGTGTAGACAGCTGAGAACCGTTTTGCACAAAAAAGCCCCAATGGTGAAAATAGCGATCGGGGCTTTCTTGCGCAAAACCGCGTCTAGATTGGCACGGATGCTTTTCCGCAAAAAGTGCTTTTGCGCAAAAGCGTCCGTGCCAATCTAGATGCTCTTTTCCACAAATGCTTTTAACGGAAAAACTTTTCCGTTAAAAGCATTTGCGGAAAATCATGCCAGTCTAGACGCAGCAACAGTGTATTAGCTCTTGACAATTCTTGCTACCACTGAGCTTATGAAGTTTTTGGTTTTGATCATAAATGCTGATGGCTACTCCTTGAGTGTCAGAGATGCCAACAGAGCTGATTCCTGATTCCTCCCATGTCCTGTTTTAGTTATGTTTTATTTTCTGTTTTAGGGATAATTTCTTGGCCTTGCTTACAAATATTGTGAGTGAATTTAGGGCTCGTGAAAATGAAGGACACACAAATGTGAAGGACTGTTTATTATATAATCCTCATGCCAGTGTTTATAATAAAATAATAAACATTTAGAATTTATACAGAACTTTATGGGATTTAGAAATACTAACCAAGTAACCCAGATAACATCAGTGACTGGTAAGTATTGTTATTCCCAGGGTTTGTTGTTGTTGTTTTTAACAGATGGAGACATTGAAGAAGAGAAGCAAAATGACTTGCTCAAAGCCACATTGTGAACCAGTGGCTGAAACCTCTGGGGGCAGGGACTGTCTTTTTGTTCTCTGTTTGTACAGGAGCTAGCAGAATGGGCCAAAGTCAATAATTAAGGCTCCTACCTCATACTGCAATATAAATACAAAAGCAACAAAGCTGGATTAACTGACTCTTGTCCCTTTGCTCATTTCTTTATAACACAGTGCTTTCCTTTATTAATGACATGTTAGCACTTTTCAAACTAATGATTTTCTTAATTATTTTTCTTATTGAGAAAGAACACAGTTAGCACCTGTTAAACATGTGGGTACACTCAAGTCTTCTACTTTAGTAAGTGTTTTTGATACAAGCTGAACAAGGTCGTTTGTATTCCTGATGGGTGTCCAGGGACTATGGAAATATATACATTTGCCAGTAGTTTAATAGTTTGGCCTTTAGTTTCTTCAGCACTTTTGCACAAATACCAGCCACCAGGTGATTTACTGAAAATTAATTGAGCGGCTCACAAACCTCTTTTGAAACAAAAACAAAATGCTATCTCCGATAGTGCCTACGTTTCACTGCTAAGCAACATCCTCACAGGCTGTTATCTTGCTGCATCCTCTTCTGTGGTAAAAACCAAGGCAGAGGAATAATTTAGCTCCCTGCAATCTCCTGGTTGTCTCTAATTTCTTCTTTTACACTATGGTGGTCAAAATGACCACTAACTCTCCTATAAGCACCCCACTTCTGAGTTGCTTATAAAAATGTTTGATTATTATAACAAGTTCTTCAACTGTCTCCTTAGCTCTGTTAATCTCCATTTCTGTAATTCCTTTCAGGCAGCCTCACCTGGGCTGTATTACCATAATTTTAAAGGGCATCTTTTTGGTCAAAGCTCCTGCCGTTTGAATGTGCTAGGTTTCTATTGTTTCTTCCTTTTCTTTGGTTCTGGAATTCTCTGACTTTAGTAGGTCTGTTTAAATGAATTTGAATTTTCCTTCAGCTTGCTTTGAGCTGGATGAGGGCCCAAAACAAAATTCAAGGTTCAAATGCCTCAACTTGGGTGGTACTGAAAATCAGTTGCAAGTAGCCTCTAACTTCATAATGGACTAATCTAAATCCTGGGCTCTGAACAGCCCCATAGCTTTGGGGTATTCATACCATCCTGCCTCTACAGAGACTCTCTCCATTTGTAACTAATTTTTATGTAACCCCTTTGTGCTATTGCATATGGTTCTGCACTGATGTGTTATTTGGTAAACCTCTTATATTACTGCTGGGAATTCAGCAGTATTCTGGGGCATGTCATCCATGTGAACTCACAAGGCAGCTTCTAAGTGTGACTCATTTAAGGCCAACTTAACAGATGTGACAGAACAGCAATGAGGGAAGTCCCGGTGCAGTTTATCTGAGATCACCCTTCCCAAGGGTGCTGGAAACATTTGCTTAGGTGAAAAGTAACATGCACGTCTATCTTTTGGTTTGTTCCGATTGGATTTCCCTGGCCAAAAAGTTCACAAGTCCACACTCAGTGGGTACATTATGCTTGTTATTGCATTAGAGTATGGTACAGACTAACAGCTAAATTGGTTTAAAACACAAATCTAAACTAATTTAATTTAGTTTTCCTCTTTATTTAAATACATGTTCTTTGATGATCAACTTCACTCTAGCAGTTGCCTTAGGACTACAGTCAGCTTCCTTTTTGGCAACCACAGACAGAGCACTTGGGCCACTGGAAAATGATAATGAGTTTCTATTTGAAAGACAGGAATTTAGAGAATTTTGTTTCCCTGGGCCCAGGCCTACAAGCTGTACTCAATCAGCAGGAGGGATTGAACCTGGAATTTTAGGGGCTAAAGCCATCTCTATTGCATGAGCAAAAAGATAGCTGGTGCTTTGCTAAGGCTGTTGAACAGACTTCACTCTCACTTTCTCAGTGCCTCTGAGTTATACAGGTTTTTGTTCAGCCAAAAAGATGATACTAAGAGAAAAAAAAGGCTTGTTTGTTCTAGTGAAAAATTTACACTAGGATATTTCTAATAATTCTTCTTCAGCTTTTATAGGAACCCAAACAAAAAACAGGAGATAGTAGCACCCTTAACTCTGAACAAATTATATTCTGGACATACATAGGATGCCTTGATATAATCGTAAATGTGACAAACTGAGGGAGCGAGTGACTCTGAAAGATACAACATGCATTGTGAGTGTGTTTGTCTAAAAGGGTTGTGCCACCTTTCCCTCCCTCAGAACAGAAGTTGCTAATTTGCTGAAGCATCCCAGAGAGCCTGGGAAAAACAAACAAGTTCTTTTGGGTAACAGGAAAGAGTTTTTTAGGATTCCTCTTGGCAGGAAACCAGGCCAAGGCCCAGTTAAACTGCTCTGGTTCCCTTTAGTGGGGAGAGAAAATAACTAAAGGGCTTCCATTTGATAGAGTCAAATAACAATAACAGGGTCAAGAAGATCAGTGCTACTGCTCCCTCATTTGTATGGAGACAGTGGGAGATTGCAAGCTCCCTGATGCACTGACTAGCAGCACTTTGCAGGTGTTTAATAAAGAATATTTTTTTTTCTTTTCAGAAAGCACAAAAATGAACAGCCTGTTAGCTCCTTCTCTAACCAGCAAACTCCACCCTTAACAACCCCCAAACCAACAGCACCTGCACATACATACCCTATATATGCTTGCCTCTTAATGAGCCACAGCTGAAGGCCACTTCCTTCCACACTGGCAGTGAATGCACCTTGGATTAGCTGTGGCAGAATCCCTTTAACTTAACCCTTTCCCTACCTAGCTGGTTGCAGGTTATGTAGCCATAGTGAAAGTACACAATAGATATCTGTAAGTTTACATGTCTGTATATAGGGATGTAAAATGGCTTTTCCTTACCTTCCCCATTCCAGCATGAGCATGTCCCAGCTTGACTACGACAGGGAAATTTGGGGTTGTGAGCTGAAAGGCAGAAGAAAGAACCCTCATTAGTATCTCAGTGGCTGTTTTGAACCTTGCTGGAAAGACAAATCTCCATTTCATGGTCAAAGAAGGATTGTTCTGTAGGAAAACAGTGAACAATATTTTTTCAGGTCTCCAAATGATTCTGAAATGGAGACTAAGCAGAGTCCTTCAAAATCAACTCCTCTCACCAGCACCAACTTCAAACCCTCCATGTACCCTTATTCCAGTTCTGCCCTTTCTCAGTCTCTCTCTCCTTCTGCTTTATTTTGGTCCCTTGCTTTGCTGTCAGCATCCCCATTCTCTCCCTACATATTCATCCTCCACTTGCAGTTTGTGTGGCATGAGAATAGTGAGCTATGTTTCCCAAACCCTTGCCAATGCCTGCAGTGACTGTAGCCAGTAACCCCAACAGCTCTCATTCCCTCATTGCTTCCCATTTCCCCTGGCAGCGGTGGTGATGTAGGGGGCGGGGAGGGGGGAAGAGAGAATGGATGCCAACTCATGGGTCAAACTCATAAAGACAATCTGCTAGTGCAACTCTTTTGTAGTGTCTTGCATGGGGAGGCTGAGTAGGCAAGGGGAGGCTGAGTCTCCCCAAACAGCCAGGCATGATCCTACCCATGCTCTGCCTTCTAGACCTCTCCCCCTACTTCCCACTCAGCAACTCTTGTCTTCTTCTGTGCATTGGCTCTGAGGCCACACTGCTTGCCCAGCACTCAGGGGCTGGGAGGGCTGGGGACACTCCCGAGCTGGGGTACCCTGGGGCAGGGGGCTGGTGGCTGCAGTTATGGGAGGCACATATCCCTGCTTGCCCCTGCACCAAATTCACAACATCATATAATGGGACGGGAGGGGGAGTAAAAGAATGGGTGAGGGCAGGGATTAAATTATATTAATATAAAAACTCACATTGTGTTCCTTCTGTCTCACTGTGCTTGCCTGTGAGTTGAGTCTGCAAGCCAATCTACGCAGGCACATCGCTACAGGGCTACAGTGACTCCATCAGGGCTCCTCCCTGGCATCCCTCAGCAGGCTCCATGCAGGTGTAGACGTGTACCTGCACAGATCTGCTGACAGGAGCAGGGCCTTAAAATGTATAGTCATTTGGGCCTGTTTCCTGACATGATTGTAAAAGGCCTACCATATATACTGTATGTGACACTGTAACACCAAGCCTTGTGTCATGTTACTCGGCCTGAAGTTTGTGGACATCTCACTTAACCCATGGGCTACATCTACACTGGCATGATTTTCCGGAAATGCTTTTAATGGAAAAGTTTTCCGTTAAAAGCATTTTCGGAAAAGCACGTCTAGATTGGCAGGACGCTTTTCCGGAAAAGCACTTTTTGCGGAAAAGCGTCCGTGGCCAATCTAGATGCGCTTTTCCGCAAAAAATCCCCAATCGCCATTTTCGTGATCAGGGCTTTTTTGCAGAAAACAGTACTGTGCTGTCTACACTGGCCCTTTTGCACAAAAGTCTTTCAGAAAAAGACTTTTGCCCGAACGGGAGCAGCATAGTATTTCTGGAAAATCACTGATGATCTTACATGAGATCGTTAGTGCTTTTCTGGAAATTCAAGCGGCCAGTGTAGACAGCTGGCAAGTTTTTCCAGAAAAGCGGCTGATTTTCCGGAAAAACTTGCCAGTCTAGACACAGCCATGCACTGTTGGGTGCATTTTTGCATCTCTGGGTGATGCCATCATCCCACACTTACCATGTACTAGTATATATACGTCATCTGAATGCCTCACTATGACCATGCGCTCCACTGCATTTTTATTGCACATTCTCCCAATTTAATCAGGTTCAGAAAATTTTGTCTTTATTCAAATGTACCAAGCAATGAGCTGGATTCATTTAAACAGTTAACATGCAGATCTGGTGGTGGCAGTGAGTTGAAGTTGAATAGATAAATGGCTTTCCTATTTGCTTAAGTTGGAACATAGAGAAATACATTGTTCTTGCGCTAATTACCAATTGTGTATATGGACAGGAAGCTGCTATGCCCTAAATACAAAATTGGGTGTTGTCTTCATCTGTAACGGTTTTCTATAAATAATGTTTGTAGTCTTTTTTAACCATGTTAGTCTCCAAATATGAGAGAGACAAGGTGGCTGAAGTTTATTATTGGACCAACTTCTGCTGGTGAAAGAGGGAAGCTGTCGAGCAACACAGAGCTCTGTGAACACAATGCAAGAGATGATTCAATATGAAGTGAGTAATTAACTCCTCTGCAGTCACAGGATAAAGGAGAGTTTTTTGGGTTACAAGTGTTGCTTCCACAAGACCTGACTTTCAGATTTCCCAGGGGGTGCTCTACCTCCTTCTCTGTCCTAGGCTCTACCCACCTCCATCACTTCCCCCAATACCCCACTCCTACCTACCTCTTCCCACCCCTGCTCCATCCCCTCCACTGAGAGCACCCCATGTTCAACTGGTGGGGAAGTCATGGTCTATAGGGCAGGTCATGTGTGTCCTCCCCTGTGGCCCAACCCTGGGGTTACAGTGTTCTTCCCGCCCCGTAGTGCCTGCAGGAGGAGTGGAGAGCTTTGTCCTCCTGTCACACCCCTTCCTCCTTGACACATTTTGCTGCTCTTCTTAGGGGGCAGGACCTCAGGCGCGGAGCAGCAGGGAGCTGCTTTTAACACCGGCTCCTCCTGGTCATTGCTCAGCAGCCCTGCCTGGCGGGTGTCTGAGAGAGCTTGGTCGGGGGAGTAGCAGCTTCTGCTCCCTCCCCATACTTGGGTGTTGGTGATGGGAGTGCGATTCACCTCCTTCATCAGGTTCTCTCAGGCAGCAGTAGCACAGGGCTGCTGGGCAGTGTCTCAGTGACTGGAAGGGGCTGCTCCTGTCCCTTCTACTCCTGGCATTTGAGCCATGTATCACCTAGGCTTGCCTCCTGCTCCTCCCCCTCAGTGCCTCCTGCCTGCTGCCATGGTGGCATGTGGGAGGTACTGGGGGAAGGTAGGGATAGGGACGATCTGATCAGCAGGGCCTGCTGGTGGGAGGCACTAAGTGGGAAGGAGAGGCTCACCAGTGAGTGCTTAGCGCCTACTGATTTTTTCATGGATGCTCCAGCCCTGGAGCACCCATGGAGTCAGCACCTATGGTCACTACTGAGTCCATGATTTTTAGTGTTTAGCAAAGTTATGAATTTAAGCTCGTAGGCACATCTTTTGAAGATGTTGTGCAGGCTTCATTTGAGGATTTGGACTGACCAGTCAGATAGGGAATGGTAATTTGGTGAAAAATGTTCACCCATAGGTAATAGGGTGTTTTTGTCTTTTATCATTTTCCTGTGCGAGTTCACTGCAGAATGTGGTGATTGTCTGGTTTCACCCACATAGCTGTTGTTGGGCCATTTGATGCACTGGATGAGATATGCCACATGTTGTGATAAGCATGTGCTGGTTCCATGGATCTTGAAAAGTGGTTTGGGGCATGGGGGATGGGTCGATCATTGTAGAAGTGAGATATGTCTGCAGGTTTTGCACCTATTGCTATGGAAGAGGCTAGTGCCACTTTAAATAGGTGTGTCCTGGTCTGCAAGGAGCTTGTTTCTGATGGTGAGATTGATATGGTTAGGGGGTTGTTTGAAGGCCAGAAGAAAGATTTTGGAAAGAGTTCTTTCAGTATGTGGCCCCTATCAAGTATGGGTTGTAGTTGTTTGATGATACCCCACATGGGTTCCATTCAGAGATGGTGGGTGACAACTAGGGGCAATCAGTCAGTGAGTGGTGTTCTTCTGTATTTGAAGCAGGTTCTGTCAGGGTAGTTCCATGAGGCGAACTATTTCCCTGGTAGAGATTTATTTCTGGTGAGAGTGGTTTTAAGTTTGTTACCATATGTATACTGCATTTTCTCCTAGGAGCATATTCCGGGGTCCCTGAATCCATGGTGCTGGAATGGGAGGGCATGACCCAAGGAACATTCCCCCCCCCCCAGATTTCTGCCATAGTTTGTGGTTAGTAGCAGCCTGACACTTTATGGGTGAAAAGGGACAGGAGATGCTTGCTTCCAGCCCCAGTGGGGACAATGGGGAAGGGATGACTTGGCCCACATCTTTGCAGAGCTCATCTCTTTACCCTTCTATTTTTCCCACCTGCAGCTGGAATGAAATCTTATCTCCTCCTGCCCAAGCTAACACCTCCAGACTGTTACTGGCCACCATACTGGACAATGAGAACTACAATTCCCAGAGGCAACCGTAGCAAAGGGTGAGGCAAGTGGGGGCCCAGAGAGGTCCAGGGTCTTGGCTCCTAGAAACCCCTTCCAGGCTGGTGGGCAACAGGGTGCACTGCTGCTGGTGCAGGGCAGGGACAGGCTGTCATAGCATTGCTGGGAATGTAGGACAAAAGGTAAGGGATCCCATGGCCCATCACTTCTACAAAGGTTCTAGTGCCCTTGGTCTGAACGCTTAGCTGTAGATAGCAGATTTCTTGGCATGTCTGATGTGGTTACTGGATGTGTGAAGATAAATATGGTGATCCATGGGGATTTTTATTATATATAGTTGTTTGTAGGTTTCCATAAGTTGAAGATGATTATGGTATCCAAGAAGTTGATACTGGTGTAGGAGCATTCTAAAGAGTTTCATGGATGAGTGGTAGTGGTTGAAGTTGTGTTATAAATGTATGAGGGAGTTGAGATCATCTGTCCAGAAGAAGAAAATATCATCAGTGCATCTCGATATGGAGTCATAATGACAGGCAATTTCCTGGGGCTTTCAACAGTATACAAGTCTTCAGAATCTGACAAAACCTGTTTCTGGGGGCTGCTTCTACCAGACCTCTGAGTGTGAGCCAGCTTCACTAGGGAAAGCCTCAGATGGGGGAGAAGGGGATGCTGGCACATACTTACTTTTGACAATATTCCCTTTTGGATCCCCATGGTGCTGCTCCAGGAATAACCTACACCCAGACTAATCTGTGTCATGGAAGAGAGACCATTTTTTTGGGTGTTATGAAGCTTTATTTTCATTAAGGGTTTCTGATGTTGATGGAGTACCGCTGACGTCAATTGGAGTTGAAAGCATTCAACACTTCAAAGGTGCAAGTCTGTTAAAGCAATAAGAGCCAGCAAACACTTTGTATTGTACGTACAAGGAGTGAGTCAGCGACCAGGGAGCTTGTGAACAGGAACTGTTAACAGGGAGTTTGGAGAGGGAATTCTCCAAATAAAGGAGAAAGCTAATACAGGACCCTTAAGGGAAGTGGTCTGTCTGTAGTATGTGTGTTTATATTTGTGTTTTTCTTGCTGTGTGCTGAGCTTGTGTTTGGCTAGGGTTTTTTTTGGGGGGGGTGGGGCTGGATTTTTTTCCTTCTCCTTCTCCCCCCCCCTCACAGAGTGTGTGTTGTTGCTGGCAGGTGGAAGCTATGAGCTTCTAATCATGGTTTGAAATCTAGAAGCTTCTGCTCATTGGTTGAGCCTTAATCAGAGGAAGGGGCTATCAGGCAGTCCAGGGCTTTATAAAGGAGTGAGTCAGCAACCAAGGAGCTGTTAACAGGGAGTTTGGAGAGGGAGTTGGGAGGAGGAGTGGGAAGGGAGTGAGATACACTCGCCATTCTTTAACATCTTTTCACTACACTCCTTCCCTTCAGGGAGGCATTGAATAACAACTGAGGAATCTTTCAGAAGGAAGGCAGGTATGGATGGTGATAGCTCTGCTGTTGTTACCTGCATAGCATCTACCATGTCTGTCTTCCTCCCAGAAGAAAGAAGGGATTTCATCTGCACTAAGTGCAAGCTGGTCACCATTTTGGAAGAAAAAATTAGAGGACTGGAGGCCCAAGTAGCGACCCTACATTCTATCAGAGAGGATGAAGACTTCCTTGATAGAAGGCAGCGTTTAATCCTGCAGCCACAGCAGGCTGAAGAGCCAGTCAGGGCAGTACAGGACAAGGAAGAAAACTGGCAGCATGTAACCTCTAGAAGGAGAAGAAGGCCAACTAGGGTATCCCCCATTCCTGTAGAGGTAAGTAACCACTTTCAGGCTCTCTCCACAGGCACTGCAGTGGAGAATGCTTTGGCAGGGACCTCTCAGGGAAGAAATCAGAAGGGAACACCATCTACCGGAAGGCATGGGATGTGCAGTTCTAGGGATGGGGGTTCCTCAACCATCACCCCCAAAAGAAGACAGGTGGTGGTGGTTGGGGACTCCCTCCTAAGGGGGACTGAGTCATCCATCTGCCATCCAGACCTGCAATCTCAAGAAGTGTGCTGCTTACCTGGAGCTCACATTCAGGATGTGACCGAGAGTCTTCCAAAAGTGATTAAACCTTCAGATCGCTACCCCTTCCTGCTTCTCCATGTAGGAATTAACGATATGGCCAAGAATGACCTTGAGCGGGTCATAGCAGATTATGTAGTGCTAGGAAGAAGGATCAAGGAATTTGAAGCGCAAGTGGTGTTCTTGTCCATCCTTCTGGTTGAAGGAAAAGGTCTGGGTAGGGATCATCGAATTGAGGAAGTAAATGAGTGGTTGCACAGGTGATATCGGAGAGAGGGCTTTGGTTTCTTCGACCATGGGACTCTGTTCCGGGCACAAGGATTGTTAGGAAGAGATGGGATCAACCTAACCAAGAGAGGAAAGAGCATATTTGCGGGTAGGCTTACAAATCTAGTGAGGAGGGCTTTAAACTAGGTTCATTGGGGAATGGTGACCAAAGCCCTGAGGTAAGTGAGGAAGTTGGACACTGGGAAGAATCACAAGGAGAATGAGCAACAAAGGAGGATCCCTGATTCGGATGGAAAAGGCAGGGCGATCAGCTGGTTATCTAAGGTGTTTGTACACCAATGTAAGAAGCCTGGGAAACAAACAGGAAGAATTAGAAGCCCTGGCCCAGTTAAAGAACTATGATTTGATTGGAATAACGGAGACTTGGTGGGATGACTTGCATGACTGGAGCACTGTCATGGAAGGGTATAAACTGTTCAGGAAGAACAGGCAGGGGAGAAAAGGAGGAGGAGTTGCATTGTATGTAAGAGAGCAGTATGAATGCTCGGAGCACCAGTACTTAGATGGGGAAAAAACTGTTGAGAGTCTATGGGTTAAATTTAGAGGTGGAAGCAACAAGGGTGATGTTGTGGTTGGTGTCTGCTATAGACTGCCGGATCAGGTGGATGAGGTAGACAAAGCTTTCTTTGGACAACTGAGAGAAGTTTCCAGATCGCAGGCCCTGGTTCTCATGGGCGACTTTAATCACTTTGACATCTGTTGGGAGACCAATACAGCAGTACACAGACAATCCAGTAAGTTTTTAGAGAATGTTGAGGATAACTTCTTGGTACAAGTGCTGAAGGAACTGACCAGGGATGCACAGCTTGACCTGCTGCTCACAAACAGGGAGGAACTAGTACGGGAAGTAGAGGTGGGTGACAACCTGGGAAGCAGTGATCATGAGATGGCAGATTTCAGGATCCTGACCAAAGGAAGAAAGGAGAGTAGCAAAATACACACCCTGGACTTCAGAAGAGCAGACTGACTCCTTCAGAACTGATGGGTAGAATCCCCTGGGATGCTTACATGAAGGAGAAAGGAGTCCAGGAGAACTGGCAGTATTTTAAAGAAGCCTTATTAAAGGCACAGGAAGAAACCATCCCGATGTGCAGGACTAAAGCAAATATGGTAGGCGACCAGATTGGCTTACTGGGGACATCCATGGTGGGCTTAAACATAAAAAGGAAACTTACAAGAAGTGGAAACTTGGACTGATGAATAGGGAGGAGTATAAATATATTGCTCAAGAAAGCAGGGGAGTTATCAGGAAGGTGAAAGCGCAACTGGAATTGCAGCTGGCAAGTGATGTGAAGGATAACAAGAAAGGTTTCTACAGACATGTTAGCAATAAGAGGGTGATCAGAGAGGGTGTGGGGCCTTTACTGGATGAGGGAAGTAACCTAGGGTATGTCTACACTACCACCCTAGTTTGAATTAGGGTGGTTAATGTAGGCAACCGAAGTTGCAAATGAAGCCCGGGATTTAAATATCCCGGACTTCATTTGCATCTTACCGGGCGCCGCCATTTTTAAGCCCCGGTAGTTCGGACTCCGTGCCCGCGGCTACACGCGGCACGGAGTAGGTAGTTCGGATTAGGCTCTCTAATCTGAACTACCGTTACTCCTCATGGAACGAGGTGTACCGGTAGTTCGGATTAGAGAGCCTAATCAGAACTACCTACTCCGTGCCGCGTGTAGCTGCGGGCACAGAGTCTGAACTACCGGGGCTTTAAAAATGGCTGTGCCCGGTAAGATGGAAATGAAGCCCGGGATATTTAAATCCCGGGCTTCATTTGCAACTTCGGTTGCCTACATTAACCACCCTAGTTCGAACTAGGGTGGTAGTGCAGACATACCCCCAGTGACAGATGATGTGGGAAAAGCTGAAGTATTCAATGTGTTCTTTGCCTTTGTCTTCACGGGCAAGGTCAGCTCCCAGACAAATGCACTAGGCAACGCAGTATAGGAAGAAGGTGGATAGCCCTTGGTGGGAAAAGAACAAGTTAGGAACTATTTAGAAAAGCTAAACTTACACAAATCCATGAGCCCTGATTTAATGCATCCGAGGGTACTGAGGGAGTTGGCAAATGTCATTGCGGAGCCTTTGGTCATTATCTTTGAAAACTCATGGAGATCAGGAGAGATCCCGGATGATTGGAAAAAGGCAAATGTAGTGCCCATCTTTAAAAAAGGGAAGAAGGACAATCCAGGGAACTACAGACCAGTCAGCCTTACCTCAGTCCCTGGAAAAATCATGGAGGGATCCTCAAGGAATCCATTTTGAAGCATTTGAAAGAAGGGAAAGTGATCAGGAATAGTCAACATGGATTCACGAAAGGCTTGACCAATCTGATTAGCTTCTATGATGAAGTAACTTGCTCTGTGGATATGGGAAAGTCAGTGGATGTGATATACCTTGACTTTAGCAAACCTTTTGATACTGTCTCCCACAGTATTCTTGCCAGCAAATTAAGCGCATATGGATTGGATAAATGGACTGTAAGGGTGTGTCTAGACTACATGCCTCCGTCGATGGAGGCATGTAGATTAGACAGATAGGCAAAGGGAAATGAAGCCGCGATTTAAATAATCGCAGCTTCATTTAAATTTACATGGCTGCTGCGCTGAGCCGACAAACAGCTAATCAGCTGTTTGTCGGCTCCGCGCACTAGTCTGGACGTGCCGCGCCGACCTGAAAGCCTTTCATTGACATCCCCCTTATGCCTCGTAGGATGAGGTTTACAGGGGATGTCGATAAAAGGCTTTCAATTCGACAGGGGAGCGTCCAGACTAGCGCCCGGAGCTGACAAACAGCTGATCAGCTGTTTGTCGGCTCAGCGCAGCAGCCATGTAAATTTAAATGAAGCCACGATTATTTTAATCACGGCTTCATTTCCCTTTTTCAAATACACAAATCTACATGCCTCCGTCAACGGAGGCATGTAGTTTAGACGTACCCTAAGGAGGATAGAAAGCTAGCTAGACTGTTGGGCCCAATGAGTAGTGATCAACGTCTCGCTGTCAGGTTGGCGGTCGGTTTCTAGTGGAGTGCCCCAAGGATCAATTCTTGGACCAGTTTTGTTCAACATCTTTATTAATGACCTAGATGAGGGTATGGATGACACCCTCAGCAAGTTTGCAGATGACACTAAGCTGGGGGAGAGGTAGATACGCTGGAGGGCAGGAATAAGGTCCAGAGTGACCTGGACAGATTAGAGGATTGGGCCAAAAGAAATCTGATGAGGTTCAACAAGGACAAGTGCAGAGTCCTTGGGACGGAAGAATCCCAAGCGTTATTACTGGCTGGGGACTGAACGGCTAAGTAGCAGTTCAGCAGAAAAGGACTTGGGGATTACAGTGGGTGAGAAGCTGGATATGAGTAAACAGTGTGCCCTTGTAGCCAAGAAGGCTAATGGCATATTGGGGTGCATTAGGAGGAGCATTGCCAGCAGATCCAGAGAAGTGATTATTCCCCTTTATTTGGCTCTGGTGAGGACACATCTGGAATATTGTGTCCAGTCCTGGGCCCCCCACTATAGAAAGGATGTGGACTCATTGGAGAGTGTCCAGCGGAGGGTGACCAAAATGATTAGGGGGCTGGAGCACATGACCTATGAGGCGAGGCTGAGGGTGTGACGGACCGGGCCGTGTCTGGGCACAGCTAAGGGCATCCGCTCAGGGCGAGTTGCTCAAATCCGGGGCTCCTTACAGTCCCCCTGACTGGCGACCTCTCCACACAGGCCACAAACCAGTCCCACAGAGCGCTTCAGCAACCTGCCTGAAGCCTCCCGAGCAAAACCCCTCCGACACCCCAGCAATATCCGTGCCCCAGATGGCCCCGGGCCTCATACACAGGTGGGGGGTCCTAGCACCCAATCCCACCTACCCCGAACAAGTTCTGTCCGGTTCCAAGAAACCAGCCACAGATCCCTGGACAATTTACCCTCTGGATCTTACCCACAAATCACGCTGGGCCAATCCTTTAGAATCTATATCTAAAGGTTTATTATTACAAGAAAGAAAAGCCTGAGAGTAAGGTTATTAAAGTACAGTACGTTACATGCACCGAATCTCCCAGTTCTCGATGCAGGCTCTAGCAGAGGTGTTGCAGCTGCTGGTTAAAAGTCCTTATTGCACATCCTACGATCAGGATGGGTTCACAGGTCTTCCGGGCTCTTCAATCCCTGCAGTGCTGCCTCTGGGATGAAGTGCTGAGCTGAGAACAAAATGGCATCGACCACATGGCCTCTTTATACTCCTTCCTGGCCTCTTCCAGTATGTAGCAGGTCACCTGGTCCTCAGCCTCTCTGTCTTCCCTGCTGGCTGCTCTCAGGACAGCCCCCATTCTTTGGGTGTGTCTTTGGCCCATTGAGAACCATTGTCCCACAGGTAATTAGCATGTCCACAGGCTCCACAGGCTCAGCCCTGCCCAATGCTTAACCACATGCAGGGAAATCTTCAGTTTCCACACAGATTACAGATCTACACACACAGACATTATATACTCACATAGACAGTGTACACAGGATCAGAAAACAACAAGCTCCTATTCAATACCCCACATGGCTCCCTTTCATACAGATTTCTGGGACCAACACCCCCACCTAGGGGTGCAGCAGCGATCTGGCTGCTTCCCTCCAATTCGGTAATGTGACACCCCCAACGCAAAATTGATGCAGGAAGTGATGCCAGTAACATCACTGAGGGCATCACAGGCCTCCCCCAACCAAAATGGTGGTGTGCCTCAGTTTCCCTTCTCACACAGGACCTTCTGGCTGGAACCCCTTTTGTCCTGTAAAAAGTTCCAAGACCAGTTACAAGTGTTAACCATGAGATATCAATATCACAATGTCCCCTTACATACCGTCTGTCGTTTGGTACATCTCCAGACAGATTACATGGTATTTTCATAGGATCATGCACATTGTATACCTTTACAATTCTCTGCAACAATAGTACATTGGTTACAAGAATTAACATCAGTAATAAGAACAATCCTATATCAGGTGTATACTGAAATTCTCCATCAGGCCCCTTCTCTGGCCCCACACCATTGCAGTTTTGGCCCTTCAGGTTTAAACTGCAAATCTTCTTGGCCAAAACAAGTCCTGTCCCTCCCCCTTGTCCTCTGGGCTCCAGGCCTGAAACCTCTGGCCTGACCAAGACAATGGGCTGGCTGGGTGTGACTCCCTGGCTCACAATGGCCCTGGAATTTTCCCCCTTCCCCCACTCAGTGGGGTAACAGCAGTAAGCTGTAGACTCCCAAGTCTCTCCTCTGTCCCTCTCTAACCTCTGTTTCCACATGGAACCAGATATCAACCTCCCTGATTGATTATGAGTGTCCACAGTGTCCAGAGATGGGAGCACAACTGCCATCTCCTGCATCCTAGGGAGAGTGACCACACAGCTGTTCTGCTCTGCATACTTGGCTACCCAGCCCTTCTCCTGAATCTGAGACACTAAGTTCCCACTCTCCTCCTTCACCTGGGAACAATCCTGTCCCACACACACTGACTTCCCAGCAAGCTGGTCACACACAGTCACTGGGTTAACCGCCTGCTCCAATTCTCTGGCTGTTCCTGCCTCATCTGGAACAACCCTCAGTCCCTCTGAGACCTCTCCACCACCATCCACACTGGGTTTCCCTAAACCCAAGTCAGTGGAGTCACTGCTAACAGACAAATTCTGTCTGTCAGGCACCAAAACAAGTGCCTCACACAAGAAGCTGCTGCCGTTTACCGGCAGAGCTTTCTCCTGAATGCCTTCTCCAAGCCAGGCATCGTCACCTCTCTCAGTTACTGCAAACTGCTTGCTACAAGCACTGCCAGGACTCTCCTCCCTATGAGCTTCCTTAAGCAGCAGTTCACCCTTCCCTGACTCTGCAGTAGCATTGCCCTGCTGAGCCCCAACCAATTCCTCCTGCACTTCCCTTACTCCCGGAGTTATCTCTGGCCCCTCAGGTGGATTCACAGATAATCCCCTCTCAGGCACACAGACAGACCCACAAGAGACAGGGTCGGAAGCACCTTCACTCCCTGTGCAACTCTCTAGATGGCTGTAAACGTCCACACCATCATTAGGCACCAGAGTTAACACACCCTCATTCTCTCCTTGTGCCTGGGCTAAGGGGTCTCCCTGCTCCCACAGAGTCGCTCCCTCCTCTGCCAGCAACACAGCAGCATCAGGCACAATATCAGGGTCACCACTGTCCGGTCTCTGGGGTTCTGGTAAAACACTGACTGACTCTACCTGAGTCACTTCATCCCTCTCCCCAGCAGACACAAACCTTGGGCCACCCCCTTCCTGGGCCTTAGCCATATCCAAACCCAACTCTGGGACAACCACACTGCTCTCAGCCTTCACAGGCTGTGGGGCACCTTCCTCAGACAAAGGAAGAAACTCTTCCCCACACACAGCCAGACAACCAGAGACAGTTTCTCCCTTGTCCCAACACCCCTGGCTAATCTCAGGCATACAGCTAGCCACTGAGACAGCTTCCTTTACTGTCCCCTTGCTACTTCCACCAGCCCAATTGCCAGCTTGCACCCACTGTGCTTCTTCGCACAAATCAACTTCAGCTTGTGCAGGTTCAATTCCACAAACCTCACCAGCCACCAACTCCTCAACTAAAACTTCACTCTGGCCAGCCACTCCAGACTGCCCCAGAGAAACATTTCCCTGATTTCTGGGCTCTTCTTGCCCTGGTTCTGATTCCAGCCTCACCTCTGAGGCATCAGACGGGCCCTCACCCACAGGCTCACATGTAGAGACACTTTCCCCTTGGTTACAGGGAGACTGACCAGCTCCAGGAAACTTTTCATACCCACATGCACCCCCTTCCCAAACCTCCCTGTTAGCTACAGGTAACACACAAGGTTTGCATTCACACATGCTTTGGGGTTGGGTCATCACATCAGCTGGGCAAAATACGTCTGCCATATCATAAGCACACCGCATACCCACAGAGTTATACATTGAACCTTCAGGAGAATACAGTCTCTCTTGTTCTTTTAGTCTCTTAAGCTGGAGGTCAAGTCTAGCATTTTCCTCCCTGGCTAGGGCCATCTTCTTTGCATGCTCTACCTCTTCCCTCCGCTGTCTCTCAGCATATTCTGCCTTTTTCTCCTCAAGTTCCCGATCCATCTCCTTCTGTTTCTTAGCAATTTCTTCATCTGCCTTCCGCCTTCTTTCAGCAGCTTCCTTGGCTCGCTTCTGA
The DNA here is from genome assembly GCF_049634645.1 of Pelodiscus sinensis. Lineage (NCBI taxonomy): Eukaryota > Metazoa > Chordata > Testudines > Trionychidae > Pelodiscus > Pelodiscus sinensis. The sequence goes on along the minus strand of NC_134711.1, from coordinate 95,732,500 downwards.
TCCCTTTCATCCACATCTCTGGTTAGTAACAACACTACCAGATCTAGTTTAGAGGCCCTTTTCCTAAAGGCAATGCCTCTCCCCAAGCACAAATCCTTCAGAGCATTTTTTGCTCAGACTCTCATATAATTCCGGGATCATCGCAGCGGCTCTTTAATCAACCAAACTCTCAACACCAAAAATCAAATTTAGACAGCGTGGGGTCCTGATCCCAAAGCTCAATTGACCAAGATCTGTGGATCCTGCCGACTACGCCACTGTGACGGACCGGGCCGTGTCTGGGCACAGCTAAGGGCATCCGCTCAGGGCGAGTTGCTCAAATCCGGGGCTCCTTACAGTCCCCCTGACTGGCGACCTCTCCACACAGGCCACAAACCAGTCCCACAGAGCGCTTCAGCAACCTGCCTGAAGCCTCCCGAGCAAAACCCCTCCGACACCCCAGCAATATCCGTGCCCCAGATGGCCCCGGGCCTCATACACAGGTGGGGGGTCCTAGCACCCAATCCCACCTACCCCGAACAAGTTCTGTCCGGTTCCAAGAAACCAGCCACAGATCCCTGGACAATTTACCCTCTGGATCTTACCCACAAATCACGCTGGGCCAATCCTTTAGAATCTATATCTAAAGGTTTATTATTACAAGAAAGAAAAGCCTGAGAGTAAGGTTATTAAAGTACAGTACGTTACATGCACCGAATCTCCCAGTTCTCGATGCAGGCTCTAGCAGAGGTGTTGCAGCTGCTGGTTAAAAGTCCTTATTGCACATCCTACGATCAGGATGGGTTCACAGGTCTTCCGGGCTCTTCAATCCCTGCAGTGCTGCCTCTGGGATGAAGTGCTGAGCTGAGAACAAAATGGCATCGACCACATGGCCTCTTTATACTCCTTCCTGGCCTCTTCCAGTATGTAGCAGGTCACCTGGTCCTCAGCCTCTCTGTCTTCCCTGCTGGCTGCTCTCAGGACAGCCCCCATTCTTTGGGTGTGTCTTTGGCCCATTGAGAACCATTGTCCCACAGGTAATTAGCATGTCCACAGGCTCCACAGGCTCAGCCCTGCCCAATGCTTAACCACATGCAGGGAAATCTTCAGTTTCCACACAGATTACAGATCTACACACACAGACATTATATACTCACATAGACAGTGTACACAGGATCAGAAAACAACAAGCTCCTATTCAATACCCCACATGGCTCCCTTTCATACAGATTTCTGGGACCAACACCCCCACCTAGGGGTGCAGCAGCGATCTGGCTGCTTCCCTCCAATTCGGTAATGTGACAGAGGGGTTTGGGTTTGTTTAGTCTGCAGAAGAGAAGAGTGAGGGAGGATTTGATAGCAGCCTTCAACTTCCTGAAGGGAGGTTCCAAAAAGGATGGAGAGAGGCTGTTCACAGCACTGATGGATGGCAGAACAAGGAGCAATGGTATCAAGTTACAGTGGGGGAGGTCTAGGTTGGATATTAGCAAAAACTATTTCAGTAGGAGAGTGGTGAAGCACTGGAATGGGTTACTTGAGAGGTGGTGGAATCTCTATCCCTAGAGGTGTTTAAGTCTAGGCTTGACAAAGCCCTGGCTGGGATGATTTAGTTGGGATTGGTCCTGCCTTAGGCAGGGGGCTGGACTTGATAACCTCCTGAGGTCTCTTCCAGCTCTATGATTCTGTGATATGGGCCAGATCACCAAGTGGTATAAATTGACCAGGGTCTTCTGAAGTCGATGAAGCTATGCCAATTTACACGAGACGAGGACATGGTCTTGAACCTTACATCCCTTCTACATATCTATCTAGATAGAAGGCTAGCAAACTAGTCGCGATAGACGGACAGGTTGATTAAAGGGTGAGAGATAGTATATCACTGGAGGCTATAAGACTAAACATACAGAGAGAATGAGAAATTCCAATGACATCACAAGAGTAGAACTGGAATAATTAGAAACCGGAGCTTTATATTTACACAGCTTTAGTCACCATTGCCCTGGGTGGTGTATTATGCAATCACATGCCAACACAAGAGTTTAACAATAAAAACATGTTTTTATTGAAATCATGCACAATATAAATCAATACCTCTCAATTTGTTTAGTTTGTAAAGTCGTCTTTGCAGAAAACAAGGAAAATAACTTTGGGTGGAATTTAAAATTTGCATATTTGTTGAAATGCTTGGGGCACAGGATATCTGTGGGATATGGGTTGGGATTATGGCATAAGACTTAACTTGGGCAGTCATGATACAAATGATGTGAATTCATTTGCATAATGTTTTTCATGAACAAAAGCTATAAAATATATTCTAGAGTTTTCTTACAGTCAGCCTTTAATGGATTAAGGTTTAAAGACAAACCTAACTTTAATCATGTAAATGGTCTCCCATGAACTGACTTGTGTGTTTAAAGTAAGTTTTTCCTGTTGTATACCCTCCTTACCAGTAATGGAATCAGTTCATGCTCCCCTCTCCATTACTGTTCAGATTCAGAGCTGGTTTAAGAGCAGAATAGGGTGGGATGGCATTCCCTTCCTACCCTCCTTGGAGGTTGATTTGGGCACCCTTCCCAAACATTCTTCTGCACGTGCACCACAGTTTGAGGATCACAGATTTAAAATTACATACATGCTTAAGAACCTTGCTGAGCTAGGCCTAAATAAAAACTGCATTCTGCTGCAACAATGTGGTAGGAGTGGAATATAAGCCACTTATGGCAACATGGGCCACATTTGCAAAATTATGGTTCTTAATTTTGAGTATTTATTTGCATTTGGGAATTGTGCCTGTCCTAATGTTGCTTTCTTCAGCATACCTCATTTTCCCAGGTAGCTTTGAAAGCAGCCTCTGCTCCAGCTCCCCTAGTTAAGGGGCTTCTTTAATAATGCACAAACTATTTTGCCCATTTACACAGGTGCTGGTTTATTAAATTAACATTGAACATAAAGTTCTCAAGTCCATCCATTTATTCTCATATCAAGCCATTCGCAGGCCTTTCCTTCCTATAGTCTGATGTTCAAGTTCACGATTTCTCTGCTGAAGCCTACATACTCCTAGCCACCCCTACACTCCATTCTGGTCTCTGCAGCATCCTGTTGCTCTTTTCAGGAGAATCAGTCAATCCCTGTCTCGGTATGCCTTCTTAGTAATGAGGGTTGGTTGGCCCCAAGCCTCAAGCCCTGGAGGGACAAGTCACCTTGTTACATCACCTCTCCTAGTCCCCAGCCCTGCGCATGGCAAGTTCTAACTAAGGGAATATTTTATTCCCTTTGTTGCCCTTAGAGGTCTGATTCTGACTTTGCAGCTTTCCTTCCATCTGACTACTTTTGGAGAGAAACTGCTTTCTCTCCCAAATTGTCTCCATCTCTGGTATCTGGAGAGGAAGCCCAACTCTTGTCCACCAGCACTTCAACATCCCTCCAAACCTTATTCATCTGTGGCTAGCTTGTCCCTTTCTAGTAGCTCAGCTGCCTGGCTTCTTCCAAAGTTGCCAGTTCCTTTCAATATCTTTCCTTCGAGGAAAGGAGATGGTTTATGGCCCCTCCCAAAGCATCACAGTCATGCCCGGTTCACATCCAGCAGTCTTGTCTTGCCACTTCATAGGCATTCCCAAGACCTGATCATGCCCCAGAACTCATCCGCTCTCTGATACTCTGGTATCCCGAAATAGCACTACAGTGTAGACGAACCCTTAGACCCTGAGCACATAAGCAAGAACCAGTCAGGGTATGTCTACACTACCCCGCTAGTTCGAACTAGCGGGGTAATGTATGCATACCGCACTTGCTAATGAAGCCCGGGATTTGAATTTCCCGGGCTTCATTAGCATAAAGCCGGCTCCGCCATTTTTAAAAGCCGGCTTGTTCGAACCCCGTGCCGCGCGGCTACACGCAGCACGGACTAGATAGTTCGAACTACGTAGCCATTCCGATCTATCTGTACACCTCGTTCCACAAGGCGTACAGATAGTTTGGAATAACTACGTAGTTCGAACTATCTAGCCCGTGCCGCGTGGCACGGGGTTCGAACAAGCCGGCTTTTAAAAATGGCGGAGCCGGCTTTATGCTAATGAAGCCCGGGAAATTCAAATCCCGGGCTTCATTAGCAAGTGCGGTATGCATACATTACCCCGCTAGTTCGAACTAGCGGGGTAGTGTAGACATACCCTCAGCCATGCATGAGACACAAAATACTCGGTGCCTCATCAGAGCCCTGACCCACCTTGTCCAAGATCCCATCTCCAGCTTTGGCCAGCCTTGGTGCTTCAGAAGCAGGAGATTAAATAAAGCTCTCCAAACTACATTGGTGGATGGGCAAAATCCCTTACTGACCTCCTGCATTATCCTGTATGATAGAAGTAGGAGCAGATGTGGTTCTGAAGGCACTTCTGTCCTTCTCATCATCTTTGCAGTTGTAATAATTGACCCTTCTCACCCTTCTTATACTGGGAAAGGTCCTGTCTATCCACCTCTGCCAGTTTGGGCCCCTGGAGTTGATCTGGTTCTACTAACAGTCCATATAAGCTAGACACAGGACAGTGTAAAACAGGACAGCCAAGGGAGAGAATTATCTTTAAGGCTTGTCTACATGGGATGTTACTGCATAACAAGTCAGGCTGCGAATCTGCAGTGCATTTGCCTGCTATGCAGTAACAAACAGCCCGGCTACGTCTACACTGGCCCCTTTTCCGAAAGGGGCATGTTAATTTCACAGGTCATAATAGGTCAAAGTAGGAATAAGATCCTCCGGAAAAGGGCTTTTTTTCCGGAGGATCGGGGCCAGTGTAGACGCTCATTTCCGGCTTTTCTAAAAGCCGGAAAAAAGTGGCGGACATTTTTATTTAAATGCCGCGGGGGATATTTAAGTCCCCCGCGGATTTCCCTATTACGACCTGTGAAATTAACATGCCCCTTTCGGAAAAGGGGCCAGTGTAGACGAGCCCCCCCATGTGAACACTACTACAGCACACCAACAGTCCCAGTGTGCACTTCACTCCTTGTAAAGTGTAATAAGTCAAAGAGCACCCTAGGGATATGTCTAGACTGCATCCCGCTGTCAGCAGAGGGATGCAGATTAGGCAGGTCAACATTGCAAATGAGGCAGGGATTTAAATATCCCGTGCCTAATTTGCATAAAAATGGCCGATGCATTCTGCTGACTCAGCACTTTGTCACCAAAAAGTGGCAGTCTAGAGGGGGATCTGTCGAGAAAGAAAGCCTTTTTCGACAGATCCCTTATGCCTCCTGCAAGGAGGTTTACTGGATCTGTCGAAAAAGGCTTTCTTTCTCGACAGATCCCCCTCTAGACTGCCACTTTTTGGTGACAAAGTGCTGAGTCAGCAGAATGCATCGGCCATTTTTATGCAAATTAGGCACGGGATATTTAAATCCCTGCCTCATTTGCAACGTTGACCTGCCTAATCTGCATCCCTCTGCCAACAGAGGGATGCAGTCTAGACATACCCTATGAATCCTGATGTTATGTAGCCATAACATTACTGCATAGCAAATTAAGTTCACAGTGTAGTCATACCCTGACTTGCCATGTGGTAACACCCTATGCAGGCAAACCTGCAGATGAAATCTGAACTCCCCTTACTGTAACACTATGATTGTTTTACTCAGCAGTAAGCTTAAAGGAAGAACTTGGTCCCTCGGTGGGCTCTGGATGACGAAAAGGAGACAGAGGGGGTATGTCTACACTACCCTCCTAATTCGAACTAGGAGGGTAATGTAGGCATACCACACTTACAAATGAAGCCCGGGATTTGAATTTCCCGGGCTTCATTTGCATAAGCCAGGCGCCGCCATTTTTAAATCCCGGCTAGTTCGAATCCCGTGCCTAATCCGAACTAGCTACTCCGTGCCGCGTGTAGCCGCGCGGCACGGGGTTCGAACTAGCCGGGATTTAAAAATGGCGGCACCCGGCTTATGCAAATGAAGCCCGGGAAATTCAAATCCCGGGCTTCATTTGCAAGTGCGGTATGCCTACATTACCCCGCTAGTTCGAACTAGCGGGGTAGTGTAGACATACCCAGGGAGAGTTGGAAGAATTTCTCATGGATAGGGGCAGCATGGATAAAGGCGCAAAGACAAGAATGGGGGGCAGGAAACACACAACGGGCTTTAGGGTTGCTTACAAACCACCCCGCAACCTACAACATTACATTCCCATAACTATCATATTGCACAGAGAAATTTGTAGTGACGTGACGGATGATTTTAAGAAAGTGCTGAGGAACATAGATGGTAAACAGAAATGTGATTGCCCTCTGGAATAAACAAAAATGCATCTTAGAAGTTGTCATAACCATGAGGGCTGGCCAGCAGCCTGGGGACTAAGGGTTTAACAATGTCCCCTGTACCTAGCCAGGTAACGGTCAGCCAATAGAAATGCAGGAAGGGATTTCAAACTGAGACAAAGGAATTTTGGGGTTTTCCCTCCTTTGTCTCTGAACCAGTTTGCTCTCTAGATACTGAGGGAGAGAGAAGACATGTTTCTCTCCAAGAAAAAGACTCTTCATAATGTGTAAGTAGGGTAAAGTCTAGATGAATCCATCAGGTTTTATTGTTTTTTGGTTTGGGAGTTTGGATCTGATGTCTGTGCTGTTAGAAATGTGTTTTCCTCTCTTTTGTAACTAAGTTTTGGCCCATGGTGGAATCCTTCATGAGTATATTAATTAGTGGCTCTTACCATCTAGCCCAGAGTTTCTTAAAGTGTGGGAAGTCAGAGGTGTGCCACGGAGAGAAAAGAAAAATTCTGCTCCTCCTCCTCCTGCAGAGCTCGTAGACAGCTCCCGCTGTGGCTGCCTCCACCCCCCACCCACCAACCCGCAGGACAGCCCCTGTCCCACGCGGCCTCTGGTGCTGCGCAGCCTCCTCCTCCTCCTCCACATGTGCAGGCGGTAGCTTTTACAGCGGCCGCTGCTGCTGGGAGGGGGAGGGGTGGCCAGAGCTGAGGAGCTGCTGCCGGACCTCGGCGTTTTAAAACTGCCGCTTGCGGGGAATCCAGCATGGACTCTGCCGCCTCCCCCCCCCCACCTGGGGCGTGCTTGGGCTCTGCTGCCCCCCCATCGGGGCATGCTTGGGTTCTGCTGCCCCCCATGCGCTGCTGCTGGTTTGGCACTGCAGCTGCACTGGGTTCCCCGCTGCATGGGCGGGGGAAGAGGAACTGAGCTCTCCACCCCCCCTACCCCGAGGAACAAGAGCATGCTCCCTGGAGGCTTTCCCGGTAAGCATCCCCCCTCATGCCCAGACCCTACACCCAAACCCCTCCTCACTCCCTTCCCCCTGCCAAGACCCCACATTCCCAGCTTGCTCTGACTCCCTGCCCAAAGTCCCCTCTTGCAACCTCTCTCCTGGCCAGACACTGTGCCCCAATGCCCGCTCTTGGCCAGACGTTCTGCCCCAAGACCCCTCCTCTACCCTTCCTCCCAGCCAGACACCCTGCCCCGAGACCCTCCTCTACCCTCCCTCCTGGCCAGAAACCCTGCCCCGAGACCCTCCTCTACTCTCCCTCTTGGCCGGACATTCTGCCCCAAGTCCCCTCCTCTACCCTCTCTCCTGGCCAGACACGTGACCTTATTTATAATTTGTTTATTATTATCCTTACTTTTTTGTGGTCTATGTTTTTAGCTCCATGTACCAGACTGTTATTAGGGCAGTCTTCCTGGGATGGGGGGGGGGGTCATGGCACATCTTGATCCCCAGGTCTCCCAGGCCCCGTGGTTTTTTTTTTTTTTTTTACTCGACAAATTTTCCCTGGGGCTTCCTTTTTTTTTCCTTGACAAAAAAATCCTTGGTGTTCTCCATAAAAAAAAATTACTGTTTGATGTTCCTCAGTCTTAAAAAGTTTAAGAAACACTGATTTATCCATTCCAACTATGCTTGTAACTGGGGTATTGTTCTGATTATAAAAGCTCTTTCTTTTTTATTTAACCTGGTATTGGTTAATTTTTGTGTCCTGGTTTTACTTTAGGGCTGAGGTTTCCCAAGTGACCTCTTCCCTGGTTTTTCTTGTAATACTTGGCTGGTGGCAGCGTTTTTTATTTCCCAAAGTTCAGGTATTAGGATTTTGGGGGAAGTTTTTGTACCAAAGCCTGTAGAGATCAGGTTTTGGAGTGCTTCCGTGCGCCCCCACTTCTGCATTCATCGTGCCAGAGTGGGGAACAGCCTTGACAGAGGCACAGCACAGGATCTCACCTCTGCTTAGCAGATTGGTGTTACTCATTTAGCCTCTCATCCTGCATAGGCCACCAGTCATTGGAGGGAGGTGGCTTTCAGTCACTAGAACTAGAGGATGGACTTGAACTGGTACTTCAGAAGTGAAAGGCTCTATGGATGGGATTTTTAAAAGCAACTAAGTGACTTTGGAGCACAGGTCCCACTGACTTTCCATGCCTTTCCCCTCTAAGATGCTAGTTCAAATACATCTCATGTGTCATTACCAGTCCTCTTGCTCTTTGCCACTTTTATTTTATTGTTGTGTGCATGTCAGTTTTGTCTGGAATCTTCCGTCAGGTTTGTGATGCTAGGAGCTGTATAATTTCTGTTCATTTCTAGAAGGAAGACTAAGTCTCGGTGCTTTATTAAAAGGACAAGATCTATGTATATAGTATTTAGTTGTCTTTGCTTGGGTTGCACTGGGCGTGGGGGTGTCTTCTCTGTGGGGGAAACTAATGGATGTTAATCAGATGCTCAAAAGTTTGACGATCCTGATGTTTGTGGAATGTGAAGTGTGCAGCATTTTTCCTGTGCAAATTCAGAGAGGGACCGACAGGAGGAGCAAGTGAGTGGATAAGAGCTTTGGGTTTCCCATAGAATACAAGAAGTTGATTCAAACCAGGCATGAACAAAATCATTTTGTGATGTAGTGTCATGACACATACCAAGCATTCAGTTTTCTCTCTGAACTATATTCAAGATTTACTTTAGTTTGCAAGATTACTTTGCCAAATGCAGGGTAGGCATGTGAAAGTCAGAGTTGTCCAGTGGAATGTGGAATGGGTGGTGGGTGGGTGTCTTTCACTTCTTAGCTCATGAGCTGACACAATCAGATGTGCCTGGGGATTTACAGATGAATAAAGAGAGAGGTCCCTACCTCCTCTGAAGCAGAAACTGTAGATGTAGCATAGCAAGAGATAACAAGCAAAAAGGAAAGGATATGAGAAGGATTAAGGTGGAAACAGTAAAATATATACTTTGTTACAGACAAACTCATATTATTATGGATGCCTTTAAAATATGCAAATGTATGAGAGCGTTAGTATATTATAATCATAATATTTGCAATGTCAGAAGTGGGAATAGGATGACTGGGCATGGATCACTTAATATTGCCCTGTTCTGTTCATTCCCTCTGAAGCACCTGTCACTGGCCACAATCAAACAACAGGATACTGGGTCAAATGGTCCTTTGGTCTGACTCAGTATGGCCATTCTTATATTTTAAATAAAATGGAGCAAAGTCTATTAGTCAGGGGGAATGGTAGAATGAGGATTGGTGTCTGAAAGCCCAAATGAAAAAAGTCTTAAGGAGAAATGAAATTCTGCATGGCTCACAGGATGGGGAAGAATATTCTAGGTATAGAAGACATCACGAGAAAAGGTTCTGAATTGCTTGTGAGAGAAAAACAGATGGATCAAGACTACAGTGCATAAAGTGTGAGCCAGAGCAGTAGAATAAGATGAGAAATGATGAGATAAAGCAGGAACAAAACCCTGCAGAGCCCTGAAAGTGAAGAAAGTGGAATATGAATTTGATGTGCCATAATTTAAGAAGCTACTACAGAAGAGTCAAGGAGGTGGCGTGATGTGGTTGAAGCAGTGGGCAAGGAAGGTGACTTTGGCTGTTGGGTGTTGGATAGTTTGCTGGGTGTTGGATAGTTTGCACAGGAGTGATGTGTGATTTAGGAGGACACAGAGAAGTAAGCTAACACAGGTGAATCAAAAGATTTCTGCGTCACAGACTGAAGTTTTAGCAGAAGAAATGGAGAAGAGGGAAAACAATTCTGAGATGTTATCAAAAAAGAATAGGGAAGATGCTAGTTACCATAGGATTTGAGAGGGAAGAGATATGCGAGAAATTGGAAGAGGACACCATGGCTGCAAACGTGAGTAACTCTCAGGATAATAGAAATATTGATAGTGACCAGAAACGGAGAAGGTGAGATTCAGGGCTATAATAAGGAGCTCTGCTGGGACATCCAGGAAGAAATATAGGCGAGACAGATACAGATATTGCATAAAGAGAGAAGTAACTGGGCCAGAGGTAAATGTCAAGATGGCAATTAAGGTAGGTGATCGTTTGCAGAAGAATTAGTCAACTGTGTTTTATCAAGGTCCAAATTTCTTGATCATGGTATAGTAAAGACTCCAGAAGAAATAATTAAAAATAACAATAATAAGTAATTAAAAAGGTTCTGGGGTCCATTCAAAAGCATCTAGTGGTCAAGATTTGGCCTTTGTTCATCTATTGACTACCCCTGGCTTACGGCAGTGCAGAATTCAGGGTGGATGAAAATCTGAGCTGCACTGTCGAATATTCCTTCATTACATTTAAAAAAACAAAAAACAAATGGCCATGTAGGTTAAGTCCCACATCCTGGAATCAAACAAACCACAGACCAATGTGCTGTGGTTAGAACATCCCATTCAAGTGGGTTGAAAGGGTTAAGGACAGAGCACAGCTTTTTGTATTAACTCAGACCTGCCTAACTTTTGCCATTAATCCCTCATTTAATGTGACTTTAATTTCCTTTCTTGGTGCTCCGAGAGGACGCCATTCAGGGTCACTCTGATGTGCTGAGCATTTGCGAACACAGGCATGCAAGCATTTTAAGTTCTCTTCATTTCGCTAGGGTTTCAAGCATGAGAGAATTGTAAAAACAAATCCAGGCAAGCAGATGCACAGCAAAGAAATGGATGTACGGGGGGGGTTATACATATGCGACGGGTAGTTTTGGCCAATAAATCCCTAGCACCACCTGTCCAAATATGGGAAAGACTTTTAAAGGGCATACTGAGTGCATAGAAATGTTTCATTTCTTAACATATGGAGTTCACTTTGTGGGGCATGTGTTCTCCAAGTCTATTTGCTTTTAAAGATGCCTCCAGGTATTTCCCCTCCTTCTGAGGACAGTGAGCTCTCCAGAGCATGTCCCCCCTCTTCTGTCCCCCCCCCACCCCCGCTCCGGAAGCAGCAGCAAGACATAGGGAAACAGTATTTTTCCCCCTCTGTAATGTTGTTTGGGTTTCTTTCTGCCCTATTTTGATTCCCAAATTATTCTTCTCCCAAAATAAACATGGAGGGAGGGGGTTACACTCTAGGAAGGAGGAGAATTGTCAAAGAATTGGAGCATTTGGGAAGCAAATTCTAAAGCTGTGGACAGGGATTCAGGAAGACAGCCTTGGAAGGAAGAAAATGATATACAAAGATGAGTGAACCATAGCACCTGAACCATCTTCCAGGAACCCTAAAACACCGCTCCTATAGAACACTTGAATGTACAAGAGTTTATGCCTCCCCCACTGTGCTCCTTACAATGAGTTTGTCTCCTGTCCTCAATTCCCTCTGAATCTGGATCTCTAATTTGTGTCCCTCAGAGTTCCTGAGAATGTTTATTTTTTCCTTGTCTGCCAGCAATGGCCTTTACACACCCAGAAGGCGTGAGTGCTTCTCTCGTTGTCTTTGGGATGCATCCTGCGCTATCGAATTCACGGGGCGCAAAGCACAGCCTCTTGACCGGAACTCAACCTCCTTAAGTCACTCTGAAAATTGCAGTGTAGATTTGTGGTAACTCTGCCCCTTAGGGGTCCAGCCCTGCCCCTTTTGGTGCTTGCACACTAGTGCATGGGGTCAGTGGAACTACAACTACACATACTTTTCACAAGCAGAGGATCACTTCAGAAGCGTGAGTGCGGTTCATTTGTGGGAAGGTTTATGCCCACTTCTTGCCAATGTTACATAGCACAGTCAGCTCCACATTGGGAAACAAGGAATCAAAGCCCACTACAGGCTTGGTTCTGACCTGACCCCAGTGGAACTTGTTGAAAGGCAAGTTTATACCAGTGTGAGATCTGAACCAGGTCCTATGTATAGTAGAAAGCAAGGCAAAGCAAAACAAAACACTAACTATAGCCTGTTATGTCCCAAAATATAGCTGTAACTATGGGCACATAGTGCTAGTGCTCTAGTTCACCCTTGGCCAAAATGCCAGCTGTCAGATGCTTGGCAGGTTGAGGTGGGCAGTAGAAGAAGGCACTATCTTCACGGTTCACTGCCTGGTAAAGGGTACAGCACGAAAGAGTTCATTGGTAGGTTTGACATACCCTCTGGGTTTCCGGCATCTGCTCAGCAGTGGGTCACCCTTTCTTTTTTTGCTTTGTGTTCTTCCATTGTGCCAAAAATGCTCAAAGCAATGGAATTACTGGCATAGAAAGAAACCAGAACATCAGAGCACTCACCCCTTGACTTTTTGAAAAGCTTGACTTTTAGTTTTTTAAAGGCACAGGACTAGCAAAACCAGCAATAATAATTAATTTCTCAGTGTTCCAAGGGCTTTAGAAGAATGTGTAAGCTACAAAAATTTGGGAAACTGAGATACACTGAAAATAAACTCTGCTGATTTCTATGGTGTGGAAGTGAGCGTATGTCTTCCTGTCATATCATATGATGCCATACAATACAGTTTCCCATGTATGCATATTGACACACGGGATTTTTTTCTACACAGTCACAGGCTAACACATACATAATGGATTGAAACTACAATATGTCATCATGTCATCATGACAAGTCATGTTGGCTATATAGTTCACAAACTTTCACATATATTTCAATAATCTTCATGCTCATGCACTCACTGAGAAAGTCAGGACTCATATCACATGCTCACCTCTAGGTTGATGTCCTAATGTATTGGGCTTTCCCATCAGCTCTAGCATTAAGTTCTTTGTCTTTCCCCCATTCCTATTTTGCACAGTCTGATGCCTCTTGCCCCTGGTTAGAAAATCTAGGGTTATCTAGACTAGATTTTGCCTTTGGTTCAGTGGCATTTAGGGGATGTAATGACAACCTTTTTATTCTGTGACTAGCCTGGCTCTGTGCATATTACAGCTGCACAGGAATTTTCTGAAAAAATGATTTTTTGATGGATTAGTTGAAACCAGGAATGCTTGTGGGAAAGGGTTGGTTTCAACAAATCTTCGAATTCGGAAATGTTTTGAAACTTTCAAAGTGCCCTGTTTCAACATTTTATAAACAAAAAGATCATTTTTTTCAGTTTGCAATGACTTTTCATTTTTAAATTTGCGTCAATTTATTCTTAAACATTTAAAAGGTCAAAACTGAATAAAATGTTTTGCTAGATCTGATGCAATTTTTTCCAGATGATCTATATGCATCAATTTTTGTGATTTCAAATTTTCATCTTAATTTGGGATGGGATTTTTTTTTTAATCCAAAAACTCTCATGGAATGGGAAAACTCTTTCCCTGCCAGCTCTAGTGCATATATAGCCCACACAAGCTCAGTGTGAGTCTCCATTGTCCTCTTGTGGCTGATTCATGTTGTAGGCCACAAGCCTGCTATAGCTGTAATGCAGTCTGACCTGCTGAAGTCGGAAAAGTTCAGACGATCAGAAGTGAAGGACCTGGGTTCAGATTCTGACAATGAGCCAAGCAGATGCTTCTCACATATATTTATCCTTTACCCGAGCACCAGACTTGTTCTTGTGGGCTGGAAGTGGTGGCAGTTCTCCCAGGTGAGTTAAATACAATCCATACAGGTCATATGCTGAGTTATTTTCATCTGGAACTGGCTTCTATTTCCATCCTAACCTTTTCCAGCCTTATGGAGAAAGAGGCTCTTCAAGCACATGGAAACAGCAGAAACCACTGTGGGGATGCATCTTTTTTTCATCTTGTAACCACCATCTCACTTAGAGGCTTTCTTTTCCCTCCTAAACACACACATTTGTGTTGCAGAGACTAGAGTGACCAGGAATTGTAAACAGCAGGAAGTAGAGAAATTCCATTGGAAATAACACATAGACCCTCTTCTTCAGCCCATTCAGTCAGCTCTTGTATGTTTACTTTAAAAAAGGTTCACCCTTTACGGGAAAAGGAGGGAGGGACCTGGGCTGGTTTAATCTGTGAGGCAATATGTCCATTTCACTTGCATAAACAGACAAATGGGAGTGTGCCACGGCAAACCCAATATTGGGTATTTTTTTTCTCTCACAGGCTTATTGCTTAGGTTTTCATCAGGCACACATAAGAATTTGTAACAAGCCCAGCAACCATCAGGGGCATTGTAAGATAGGAGCATGGCAAGCGTTATCATAGGTCGCAGGTTATCCAGACATGACCTCTCTTTTGATCCTACACTCACTGGCTCGGTGCATTTTTAAAATAAGAGGAAATGTCCAGGAGTTTTGTGGAACAGACATTGCCGCTCAGAAAAAAGCCGTCTCTGCAGCAGCCAAATCCACCCACTTACCAGCATGTCGGGTAAGTGAAGCCACCAATCACTTAGTGGCCAGACTATCTATGAGAAGGGGGAGAGGCCCATGGGGAGGAGCTAAACGGTGGGCTGGCATTGTGTCCCAGCTTCCCTGCCACTGTGATGGGGAGTCTGACATTACCCCCCACGTCACAAATACTCCATCTAGCATCCCCCACAAATAGCCTCTCCAGTCCTCCCCAGTGCTCCTTCCCAGTACACACATCCCTTCCAGCACAACCTAGTTGTACCCCTCTTCAGCTCCTCTCCTCCTGGCAGTGTCCTCTATTTGGGAACTTGAAATATGGCAACCCTAAGAATGGCCCTGTCCTGGAATAGCAGGAAGTGCTGCAGTTCAGGACTGAGGCTACATCTACACTACAGGGTTTTTGCGCAAAAACTCGCAGAGCATCCACACTTGCTTTCTAGTACAAGTAAATTTACAGTAAATCAAAAGAACAGAGGGGTTTTTGAGGTGTAGGTATTCTTCTTTCTATGGGGAATATCTCCTTTTTGCACAAAAGTTCTTGCACAAAAAGGTGTGTGTGGATGGGCAGCAGGGGGGTTTTGCATAAATCTTAAAAAGCACAGGTACTCTGGAGACTATTCTGTGAATAGCAATCAGAGCTTTCTTTTGAGAGAGCGTCCATTCAGTCTGGATGCTCTCTTGCGCAAAAGCACATTGCTTTAGTGATGCGCTTTTGTAGTATGGACACGCTCTTGCGCAAGAAGTTTTTGCGGAAGATCTCTTCCGCAAAAAGCTTCTTGCGCAAGAAGCCTGTAGTGTAAATGTAGCCTGAGGTGCATTGGCACTGCTGTTGGGGCTCAAGACCGAAATATCAGGGAGTGCTCAAGACCCAGGACTGAGGTGTATTACCAGGCTGTAGGGACCCAGGACTGAAACAGTGGCATGGGGAGGTGCTGCAGGTCAGAAGTGAGGTGCATTGTCAGACCTGTATAATGGGAGCATGCACAGGAGCTACTTGTACTATATTTTGTCACTGGATGTGCTCTCATTCCCTCACCATGTGAGTCTGGAATTCACTCTCATATAAAAGCTAGGATATTGTTAAGGGGCTGGTTTGTTAAATTACCTTATGTTCTTACCTCTTTTCTCCCTGTCTTTCTGTAGCTAAAACTTTCAGCCACCCTCTCCTCCAGTGCCTGATCCAGCCTTGAGAATAGCTTGTGGTTCACATTTTTACACTCCACTGGGAAGCTGCCAGAGCCTTATTTCATGTGTGAGGTGTGTCCTTTGTACACTTAGCTTCTTTACTGCATAAATTATGGCTGCTGGTATGATCACTCTTAAAATGCACAAACACTGCTGTGGGGGAGTGGGGAAAATCTCCCTTTAAGTATGGAAAATTCCCATGCTCTGAGAAGAACTGAAGAAAACCGCTGCCTGGAAATAACCCAAAACAGCCGGACAGGGCCTCTGAGGAGGGGGAGTCCATTAACTCTCATTTCCAGGCAGAAGAATTCCACTGCTCTATCTACTCCCCTCACAAATTCTAATTTTTTTCATTTTTGAATCGAAAGAGAATTTCTTGTAAACATCTGCCACAGAGTTTACCCCCTCAGACCTCTCTTCAGTAGATATCATCTGGTTTTTCATTGGATGCTGAAGCAGCTCCTACAAACTTCCCATGCAGAGGCTGAAACTGAACAACTCCCATATTCAGCGAGCAGCTTTGCTTAGCAAACCTCTCTGGCATGGCACCTTGAGACCAGATACAATTTTCATAGCCACTTACAAGACATGACACCCCAGCCCCATCTGCCTCAGAAATGCAAAGCTGTGACACACTGGGTTTGGATCTGTAAACCTGAGCAGTGTTGCTTGGATGTGTGGCAGGCTGTGACGGGGCGCTGCAGCCCCACACTTTAAGTCTCCTGGCACCAGCCATGTACGGGGTGCGACGGAATGTGGGGAGAGTAGACACGAGCCAGCTAGGAGGGGAGGCGCCCTGGCATGATGCAACGCCAAGGCGTCAGGATTCAAAAGGAGCTGGCGTTCGCAGCAAGGGGGGAAGTCAGACCGGTGGAGGCACAGTGGGGTCGCACCTCCCAGGGGACCTTCGAGGCACCACAGTTGAGACCCAGAAGGGGCAGGGGCACGACAGATGTCCTGGTACTGACTGGTCGGTGGACCAGGTAAGGGGAGAGGAAGCAGCCCAGGGCAGGGCACTGTAGCCCGCGGGCTAGTGCGTTACGACAGGGAACCCTGCCAGCCGGACCAGACCTGAACAGGTCCATGTCCTTAGGGCCCTGGGATAGGGTCCATGAGTGAGGGCAGGCCCGGACCCCCTTCTCCCCACCATCGGAGGCAGTGCGAGAAACCTTGGGCACATGTGGGCAGGCTGGACCACAGAGCAGAATGCAATAGAGAGGACTTGGTGGGAGACTTGGTGCTCGGACTCTTGTACCTGCCTGGGGAGTGTCTCTGGTGACAGAGGCATGTAGATTTGTTTACTCGGCATAGGGAAATGAAGCGGCGATTTAAATAATCACCACTTCATTTAAATTTAAATTAAAATGGCTGCTGCACTGTGCCGATCAGCTGTTTGTCAGGTCAGCGTGGTAGTCTGGATGCTCCGCGGTCGACATCAAAGGCATTTATCGACCTCCACAGTTAACCTCATCCCATGAGGCATACCGGGGAGGTCGACAAATGCCTTTGATGTCGACCGTGGAGCATCCAGACTACCGTGTTGAGCCGACAAACAGCTTATCGGCTCAGCGCGGCAGCCATTTTGATTTAAATGAAGCGGTGATTATTTAAATCGCCACTTCATTTCCCTGTGCCGGGTAGTCTAATCTACATGCCTCTGTCCCCAGAGGCATGTAGTCTAGACACATCCTAGGAGTAACCACAGCCTGCTCAACTTCTATCTCCTGTTCGTCCCTTGACTTTCTCCCACAAAGTTTTAACAGATAAACAGAAAAATAGAATGCCAGGAAGGAAAATCGTTGGTTCTCAGTAATCTTGTGGCTTGCATCTTAGTGACTCTGTTTAAGAAATGTGCATGGAAGTAAATCTTATACCCAGCCCCACTGCTGGGGGGAGGAAGGAGGAAGCAAAGGGGGCAATTGTCCTGGAGCCCTGTGATTCAAAGGGGTCTGGGGCTCCTGGCCACCACTGCTGCTACTGTGGCAGCAGTGGTGACTGGAGCCTTGAGCCCTTTAAATCACTACCAGAGTACCACGCTGTGTGCTCCAGGCAGCTCTAAGGACCGAGGAGGGCAGTACTATGCTCTGGGTGGCACAGAGGACTAACTGGGGGCCAGTGTGGTTTGCTCCGAGAAGCATTCAGGGCTGGCTGCCCCAGCCCAGCCCATTGCAGGAGTGTGGAGCTGCCCCTCCCCCCATACCGTGCCCAGGGGCCCGCAGAGGCTGTCAGTATCCCCTCCAGGCTCTTCAGAAGCTGTTCTTTTATGCTGAAAGAATGTGAGTGGGGACGGTGGCAGGGGTTTTCCACAGATGGCTGCAGCTGAATCTTTAAGCTTCCCATATAACCCTTTGTGTCCCATATAACCCATTCAGCATCGACCTAACTCTGCTTCCACTGAAGTCAAGAGTAAAGTCCCCATTAGCTTCGATGGGAGCGGAGAAAGTCGGACACTGAGAGCGTTTGAAACTCCCACTGTGCATTTCTAAGCCCTCAGGTTGAAAGCTCATGATGGAATGTGGGTGACCCCCAGCCAAGGATTAGTCAACTCTCAGAAGTTGTTAGGAACAATGGATTGGGTCCCTTCTGGGACAAATTTTAGTTCTTAAAAACCCAGTGAAGACATCTTAATATTGTGTGCACAATATTCTGATTAAACAAAGGCCCCATGTACAGAAAATCTATAACTGAGACAGGGAACCAGGTTCCATCCATCTATCTGTTCTAATCGGTCCAGTTTTTATCCTGTGTTCCTCACCATGGCAGTTGAGAACCAGACACATTAATGGTGAAACCTTGATCCCATTGGGAGTCAATGGGTATTCCGTCATTCATTTCAGTGGCAACAGGATTTCACCCCCAGAGGTTTACAAGTATTACATATTGGAAGTTTCTCTCTAATATAGGTATTTTTCAGGCTTATTGCTTTTATGGTATGAAAGTTAAACCAATTAAGTGAGTTTTGCATGCTGTGCCAAAAGCCAAGCTGTTCAAGGAATGAGTTGCATCATGTGAGGTCAGCTCTTTGCCATGAGCTAACCCATCCCAGTGGCCAACAATTCCACTCTTGGGCTATGCCTATACTGCACAGTTTTTACGCAAAAGCAGCCATTTTTGCACAAAAACTTCCAGAGTGTCCACTTTACAAGTGGGTTTTTGCGCAAGAAAAAGTACAGTAGATCATCAGAAGACAAGGCTTCTTGCACAAGAATTATTCCTCTTTCTGTGAGGAATAAGCCATTTTGCACAAGAGCTCTTGAGCAAAAAGGTAAGCACGGACGCTCCACTGAGGTTTCTTGCGCAAGAAACCCCTATCGGAAAAAGCACACGTGCTCTGATGGCCATTCTGTGAGTGGCAATCAGAGCTTTCTTACACGAGTGTGTCATGGCAGTGTGGACACTCTTGCACAAAAGCACATGGTAGTGTGGACGCGCTCTTGCGCAAGAACTTTGTGCAGAAGATCTCTTTCGCAAAAAGTTCTTGCGCAAGAAGCCTGCAGTATAGACGTAGCCTTGTAGAATGTAGCTGCTGTGGGCCATTACTCAGGTAGTAGGAGGTGGCTTCCTAGGGCCAATCCCAGTGAAGACTATTAAGAAATTGAGGGACTGATCATTTAATCAAAGAAATTTGTGACTCCATGTCATTAAGCAGTCTTTTGAACATCAGGAGTTACTAGCCAGCTCTCATAGTTCTGTATTGACATGATAGGGAATTGTATTGGAAAGGGCATTGTTGTCTTTCCAACAGGTGACCTATGTGCAGGTGCATGTTTAGTGTACAAGGAGCTCCCTCATAGTCTTATGCAACAGCTTGTCTTAGTTACAGGTTTCTCATTTCAAGCACTCCATCATGTCTGGTGTATGAACTAGCTGCTTGGAGAGGTTAGCCCCTTAGCCTCGCCCCTTCTGCCTGAGCCCCTTCTCCCAGCCTCTAGCCCCCACAGGAGCTCAGAGCACTTCCCCCTGTTGTCACCAGGCTCCCCACCCCAGTACCAGGCTCCCCAAGTACCCCTAGGTCCAGCGTGCCTAGCAGGCAACCCCAGCAGCTCTAACCCACACAGGGTGGGTGGTGTGGCATCCTGGACTCCCAGCCCTAGGTAGCAGGAGTACAGTCCCAGCCACATGCCAACCCATCCTAGCCCTGAGCCCCAGCCTGGGCATGAGGGAAGAGCTAGAAGCAGGAGTGGGATGGAGGCAGAGCATGGGCAGGTCCACGTCTAGCTGTTTGGGGAGACTCAGCCTAATCTAGACTGTTATACATGCCACCCATACATCCCATCAACACATCCAGCCTGGCTCTTTCTCTGCACTGGTCCGTGCAGTGGGGCGGATGCATTACAGTAATGCAGGCTGCATTATCTGTACACAATGGACCATTCAAGAAGTGCAATGCCTCCCACAGCTCCTTCTAGGTGGTGCAGCTCCAGCACATGCCAGCACCCAATACATTGCTTGGCCATGTCTCTGCATTAGTAGGTAACATTAGAAGAGAACACTCCCCTGATAATTATTTGTACATGTGATTTCATTCTTTTGGGCCGTAACCTAATTGTTTCATTGCCTCACAGTGTGCCCAGCTGTTTGTCTTTATCAGTTTCTACCTTTCACCTGTCACTCTCCTGCATGAGTAATTTAGGACTAGTTCCCATATTTCCTGCTTTATTTCGAAAGGAATGAGGAAATGAAAACCCTTATGCTCAAAATCTCCAAACTCCAGCACCAACTCCCTTGGGACAGGACACTAGATCAATTTGATATTGTAATGTTCAGTAATATCCCCTGCCTAAGAAACACTATGCATTCATTTATTCAGTAACTGGTTTCTTCTTTGGTGAACCTGCACATAGCAGATTCATAATTTTCCTAGACACTAAAAATACTGGACTTAATAAAGACAATTGATTTCTGGCTTATTACAACAATCTGTAACTTACAAGCACTCTCCCTCTCCCCAATGTCTCCCCTTCTTCCCCCCACTACACAGGTATTAACTGCCCACATCACTTTGAATGGTTTCATATATTACATGCCCATATCACTTTGAATGGTTTCATGTACTATATACTCATCCACTTTGTATTTTAGCTGTGAAACTCTGAGTACCTTTCCCAGACCTGAAGAAGAGCTTTGTGTAAGCTGGAAAGCTTATCTTTCACCAACGGTAATTGGTCCAGTAAATGATATTACACCTACAATGTCTCTCTAATATCTTGGAACCAACATAGCTACAACAATACTGCAAACATACAAGTCCTACGTGTTATGAACAACAAACAAATTACAGAGCAAAGTGAAGTGAAGCAAAGAGAAAACATACGGGGAGTGATATGCCAAGGTGACTTGACAGCGGTAATTCAAAGCTGACATTTCACTGACTGAGCTAACAACCAACTTGCAACTTACACAATATTCACAGCAGACAGGTTACTGAGTTTATGCCAAGTGCGTGAGGGACAATTTTTTGGACAGTCTGGGAAAAGTAACTAAAGATGAGATGTCTATATGCACAATGGAAGGAGAGCAGATTTCAGCCCAGGTGACTACATGGGGTGAGTGAAGCATTTACTTTATTGCACCATGAATGCTGCAGAAGGTGGAGGAACACACAACCCTCTTGCTCCTTGGCTTTCACTATTGCTATTTGCTGATCGACTCTCCTCTACTTACAGTTTATTAATGAGAACCAGAGACGTGACAAATTAAATGCCTAGGTGCAGTGCTGAACTGCAGTGACCTCCATTTCATGCTCATTATCCTGATCTGTCTGGGGACTCTCAGCTAGTGACCAAAGCTCTCCTCTAAAGGGATAGTGGGCAAAAAAGATGTGTTTTGGATGATGATATTATTCTCAGCTTGGTGAACATAAGAACATAAGAACGGCCGTACTGGGTCAGACCAAAGGTCCGACTAGCCCAGTATCCTGTCTGCCAACAGTGGCCAGCACCAGGTGCCCCAGAGAAGTTGGACCGAAAACAATGATCAAGTGATTTGTCTCCTGCCATCCCTCTCCAGCCTCTGACAAACAGAGGCCAAGGACACCATTTTATCCCCGGGCTAATAGCCTTTTATGGACCTAACCTCCATGAAAATATCTAGCTTCTCTTTAAATTCTATTATAGTCCTAGCCTTCACAGCCTCCTCTGGCAAGGAGTTCCACAGGTTGACTACACGCTGTGTGAAGAAGAACTTTCTTTTATTAGTTTTAAACCTGCTACCCATTAATTTCATTTGATGTCCTCTAGTTCTTCTATTTAGGGAACTAATAAATAACTTTTTTTTTATCGGCCCTCTCCACACCACTCATGATTTTATATACCTCTATCATATCCCCCCTCAGTCTCCTCTTTTCTAAACTGAAAAGTCCCAGTCGCTTTAACCTCTCCTCATATGGGACCCGTTCCAAACCCCTAATCATTTTAGTTGCCCTTTTCTGAACCCTTTCCAAAGCCAAAATATCTTTTTTGAGGTGAGGAGACCACATCTGTACACAGTATTCAAGATGTGGGCGTACCGTAGTTTTATACAGGGGCAGTAAGATATTCGGGGTCTTATTTTCTATCCCTTTCTTAATAATTCCTAGCATCCTATTTGCCTTTTTGACCGCCACTGCATGCTGCGTGGAAGTTTTCAAAGAACTGTCAACGATAACTCCAAGATCTCTTTCCTGATTTGTCGTAGCTAAATTAGCCCCCATCATACTGTACATATAGCTGGGGTTATTTTTCCCCATGTGCATTACTTTACACTTATCCACATTAAATTTCATTTGCCATTTTGTTGCCCAATCACTCAATTTGGTGAGATCTTCTTGGAGTCCCTCACAGTCTGCTTCTGTCTTGACTATCCTAAACAGATTGGTATCATCTGCAAACTTTACTACCTCACTGCTTACCCCTTTCTCCAGATCATTTATGAATAAGTTGAAAAGGATTGGTCCCAGGACTGATCCTTGGCGGACACCACTAGCTACCCCTCTCCAATCTGAAAATTTACCATTTATTCCTACCCTTTGTTTCCTGTCTTTTAGCCAGTTCTCAATCCAAGAAAGGACCTTCCCTCTTATCCCATGGCCATGTAATTTACACAAGAGCCTTTGGTGAGGGACCTTGTCAAAGGCTTTCTGAAAATCCAAGTATACTATATCTACTGGATCTCCCTTGTCCGCATGTTTGTTAACCCCTTCAAAGAACTCTAATAGATTAGTAAGACAGGATTTCCCTTTACGGAAACCATGTTGACTTTTGTCCAACAAATTATGTTCTTCTACATGCTTCACAATTTTATTCTTTACTATTGTTTCGACTAATTTGCCCGGTACTGAAGTTAGACTTACTGGTCTGTAATTGCTAGGATCGTCTCTAGAGCCCTTTTTAAATATTGGTGTCACGTTGGCCACCTTCCAGTCATTAGGTACGGAAGCCAATTTAAAGGATAGGTTAAAAACCACAGATCAATTTCCCATTTGAGTTCTTTTAGAACCCTTCTATGAATGCCATCCGGTCCCGGAGATTTGTTAGCATTAAGTTTTTCTATTTGTTCCAAAACCTCCTCTAATGATACTTCAATCTGGGACAGTTCCTCAGATTCATCACCCACAAAGGACGGTGCAAATTCGGGAATCTCCTCAACGTCCTCAGCTGTGAAGACTGAAGCAAAGAAATCATTTAGTTTCTCCGCAATAGCTTTATCATCCCTGATTGCTCCTTTTATATCTCGATCGTCTAGGGGACCCACAGGTTTTTTAGCAGGCTTCCTGCTTCTAATGTACTTAAAAAACATTTTGTTATTTCTTTTTGAGTTTTTGGCTAGCTGTTCCTCAAAATCTTTTTTTGCTTTTCTTATTACATTTTTACACTTGCTTTGACAGTGTTTATGTTCCTTTCTATTTATCTCACTAGGATTGGACTTCCACTTCTTAAAAGATACCTTTTTGTCCCTCACTGCTTCTTTTACATGGTGGTTAAGCCACGGTGACTCTTTTTTAGGTCTCTTGCTATGTTTTTTAATTTGGGGTATACATTTAAGTTGGGCCTCTATTATGGTGTCTTTAAAAAGTTTCCATGCAACTTTCGGGGAGTTGGCTCTAGTCACTGTGCCTTTTAATTTCTGTTTAACTAACCTCCTCATTTTTGTGTAATTCCCCTTTTTTAAATTAAATGCCAGAGTGCTGGACTGCTGAGGTGTTCTTCCCACCACAGGAATGTTGAATGTTATTATATTATGGTCACTATTCCCAAGTGGTCCTGTAACGGTTATTTCCTGGATCTGATCCTGCCCTCCACTCAGGACTAAATCAAGTATTGCCTCTCCCCTTGTGGGTTCCTGCACCAGCTGCTCCAAGAAGCAGTCATTTAAGGCATAGAGAAATTTTATCTCCACTTCTCTTCCTGAGGTGACATGTATCCAGTCAATATGGGGGTAATTAAAATCCCCCATTATTATAGAGTTCTTTATTTTGGTAGCCTCCGTAATCTCTCTCAGCATTTCAATGTCAGTATCGCTGTCCTGGTCAGGTGGTCGGTAATATATCCCTACTGCTAATTTCTTATTATTGGAGCATGGAATTACTATCCATAGTGATGCTATTGAACATGTTGATTCACTTAATATTTTTATTTCATTTGATTCTACATTAACTTTCACATACAGTGCCACTCCGCCACCCACCTGGCCTGCTCTATCCTTTCGATATATTTTATATACCGGTATGATTGTGTCCCACAGATTTTCCTCATTCCACCAGGTTTCAGTGATGCTTATTATGTCAATCTCCTCATTTAATATGAGGTACTCTAGTTCACCCATCTTATTAGTCAGACTCCTAGCATTTGTGTACAAGCACTTTAAAATTTGCCACTGCTTATTTGTCTGCCCTTCCCTGATGCATTGGATTCCTTTGTATGTGGTTGTTTGTCTGCTCTGGCCCATGGTTTGCCCTCTCCCCTCATCTCTTTCTGACTACAGCTTAGAGAATCTCTATCAATGGATTCTCCTCTAAGAGAAGTCTCCCTCCGATTTATGTGCCTCTCTGCACCAATCGGCTTTCCCCCATCTCTTAGTTTAAAAACTGCTCTATGGCCTTTTTAATGTTTAGTGCCAGCAGTCTGGTTCCACCCTGGTTTAGGTGGAGCCCATCCATTTTGGTGTGCAGAATTAATCACACTGTGCAATTTACGTCACCCTAAAACACATCTATGCAATGACTAGCAAGGCAGATTGAATGGGTGCATTAAATGTTTAAAATGATGTGATGAAGAAGGTCTATATTGGGCGTAGTGTACATTAAAAAGGATTTCTCTTGTAGATATACCAGCAATCCCTCCTAGTATAGACATGGCTTATATTGGCTCCCCCAACAAAATAAACTCTATCAGCTAACACACTTTTATGCTTTAGAACTGCGTCTACACTAGGCCTTCTGCTGGATATATAAATCAATTAAAATCACACCCTTCACTGATATTACAATTGCAATATCTGGCATTGTTCTAATTCTGCTCTGCTACAGATATAAGGAGAGAGGCAAACCTAACATCCACCTGGCCTCCCATTCTGTCTCTCATCCTTAGACGTAGAAGTAGTAAACTGGAGCAGGGGCCCTCCCATCAGACACTGGTCTCCAGCTCAGTCCCCTTCACTCTCCTTTAGGGCTGGCAAGTGAGGATGAGAAGGAGCCCATTGTGACAACTCTAAAGTGGAAGTATTCCCAAAGATATCCCTGTTCCCAGATTGGGGCTGTGGTAATTAGGGTGGAAACTGGAATGTTGGAGAAAGCAAATCATCCAAAGCACAGTACAGGAGACCCTCGCCATTCACGGTGGCTGTGTTCCTGGCATCATTGTGAATGGAGAAAGTTGCACATACTGGGAGCCATGGCTCCTGGCCTCTGCCACCTGCCTCAGACCTGGACTGGAGACCCCTGTGAATACACAGAACCATGAATTGGAAGGGTCTCCTGTATGTTTAAAATTAAAACATTTTCTTCCATTATTTTGACTGCACTAGCACTTGAAGACCTCAGTTAAGGATCAAGGCCCTGTTATAACTGGCACTGTGCAAATAAGTAACACAAAGACAATCCCTGAGCCAGAGAGATCACAACCTAAGAGTTAGACAATAAAAAAATAAGCAGGGGGATGTAGAGAATGTACAGATGAAGGGAGAAAGTTATAACTGATACAGGTGTATATGCATTAAATAGTTATACCAGTGGTCTCCATGTAGCCAAGTGGTCATTAGACCAAATACAGCTTGATGCTATTTTCCAGAGAAGGTCCATTTGGATAATGACCACTGGAGACAGACTTTAAAGAAAGGCTCCACACTAGGGATGTAAGCTTATCAGATATTTGAGTCACTACTCAATTAGACTCCCGCCCTCCCTTGCTGCCTCTGTATCAATGCTGGGAGAAGGCAGCTTAAAAGCTGGTTCCCCCCAGGCACCATCTCCGCAGGGGGAAGGGGAGGCAGAGGTGCAGTGGGGAGCCCGGGGCAAGCAGGGACTCAAGCAGTCCCCACTCACCCAATTGGTCCCAATTGCTGCACCTCTGCCTTGTGGCTTGAGTCCCTGCTCACCCTGGGTTCCCTGCTGCATCTCTCTGCCTTTTAAATGTAGTAAGAGCTCTTGGAGGCTCTTACTGCATTTAAAAGGTGGAGGCACAGTGGGGATAGTGAACACCTCCCATCAACTAATCGAGTAGTCAATACAAATTCCATCGATTACTCGATTAGCTGATTAATCAAAATTTAACATCCCTACTAAACACTGTGGAAAATGGGAGAAATAATCTTATGCAAACAGATCCATCAGCCATCCACGTGGTTCTCAGACTTTCCCCAGTCACTTTGACTGATTCGAGTGTAAGCTAGAGCTTCTTTCTCTCCATGTCCAAACGCTTGTGCCCAGTTTATACTTGTGTATCCATCATTTCTAGAGCTGGAGGAGCTGCTCCAGTAGTAAAGCAACAGTACAAAAATTGCACAAATTCCTCAGCTTAGACCAACAGTGCCCACCTTGTTACACAGGAGGGCCACACGGAACCTAAGCACAACCTTACAGGTTCAACATATTTTAATAAGACTAAAAGTCAGTATTGATTTAAACTTCTAAGTTCCGCTTGTTTCACGTGTATTGAGATAGGTTGCTTCTTTGTACAATACTGTTTATTTAAAAATGAAGAAATCGGGGCATAAAATGTGTATCAGAATGATAGAAAATAGGAAAAACACTTTTAACAGGGTCCTCTTTGCGTCTCTTCAGCATGACAGAGGGGCGGCCAAGCCAAATCTGAGGGGTACTGTGATGTCGCACACCAGGTCACAACACCGCTCACAATGGGAGGGGGGAGGAGGGTAATGTACAAAATCAGTGCTTCTTGCGCAAATACTTTCACGCTCCCGCTCAGGAAAAAGCCCTCTTGCGCAAGAATGCCTGCGCAAGAGGGCCAGTGTAGACAGGGAAGAACTGTTTTGCGCAAAAAAGCGCCGATGGCTAAAATGGCGATTGGGGCTTTCTTGAGCAAAATCGCGTCTAGACTGGCCACGGATGCTTTTGCGCAAAAGCCCTTTTTGCACAAAAGCATCCTTGCCAATCTAGACACACCTTTGCGGAAATACTTTTAACGGAAAAACTTTTCATTTAAAAGTATTTCTGCAAAATCATGCCAGTCTAGATGCAGCCTCTAAGTATAAAGCAATTATTATCCTCATTTTACAGATGGGGAACTAAGGCACTAAGGCCATGTCTACACTAGGAGATTATTTCAAATTTACTAAATTCAACTTACGCGCACCCAGTTTTACAAATTTGAAATTCCATGTCCTCGCTATGAAGAAGAATCAAATGTAGTCTGAGATAGGCTCCATTAACGTGGACGCGCTTCCTTGGACTCAGAGACCCAGGAAGCATTCTGGGGAGCTGCCGGAAGCCTTCTGGAGGCCAATAAGTTTGAATTAGTGGCACTGGAGCATCCATGTGAATGTTATTTTGGACTTACAAGTTCAGGAATAGTGTTATTCCTCATGAAAAGCAGGAGTACAGAGTTTGAATTCAGGGGCTCCTTATTCTAGAATAACGGGCTTGGTAGTGTGGCTACATCACTTACAAATTCCACCTTGGAGGGTTATTTCAGACTAAGGTCCTACTGCACACCAGGCCTAAGAAAATAAGTGATTTGCCTGAAGTCACACAGTAAATTTGTGGCAGAGACAGGAATTGTGGGCCTTAGAGTGCCATAACTACAAAACTATCATTCCTAATGAACAGCCTAATTAAAATGACTGAGCAGGAAGCTGACAATGTGTTTTTAATTTTATACAGAGAGCATGATGACCAAATATTATGATCTAAAAATGAACAAACACATATGGCTGTCAGAAAAAAACAGGCACACAGAAAATGTTTGGTGCTTTTTCCATTGGTGTAAAAGCCCTTTTTTATAATTAAGAGAACTGAAGCTGATGCAAAGTGAATGGAGAAAACACCAAATTTGCTCTTTCTGGGTATGTCTAGACTGCATTCCTCTGTTAGCAGAGGGATGCAGATTAGGCAGGTTGACATTGTAAATGAGGCAGGGATTTAAATACCCCATGCCTAATTTGCATAAAAATGGCCACCGCGTTTTGCCGACTCAGCACTTCGTTGGCAAAAACTGGCAATCTAGAGGGGGATCTGTCGAGAAGGAGGCATAAGGGATCTGTCGAAAAGGGCTTTCTTTCTCAACAGATCCCCCTCTAGACTGCTGCTTTTTGCCGACAAAGTGCTAAGTTGGCAAAACGCGGTGGCCATTTTTATGCAAATTAGGCACGGGATATTTAAATCCCTACCTCATTTGCAATGTCGACCTGCCTAATCTGAATCCCTCTGCTGACAGAGGGATGCAGTCTAGACATACCCTCTCTGTCTACTGGTCAACCACAAGCAAAAAACACTTACACAAAGCGTTTGACACACAGACAGTTTAGAAACCAAGAAACAAAATGACAGTTTCTCTAAGCAGATATCCCAGCAAAAACAGCCTTGGTCACAGTCTGCATAGAAATGATTAGCTGGCAAAGGGCAATTTTTTTGTCTTACAAGTAGCTCATTTGTGTTTCTGAAATCCGCCAAAGAAGGAAAATCTCTGGAAAGCATCGGAGATTTACTATTTGAACAGGGAGAAGATGAGTAGTTGACAGACAATAGCAAATCCCCAACAAGGAGATTAGTCTTTTAAGGTAAACAACAAATCCAGCTGTTCTTTGATGCTAACAGAGCCAAACCCAAAATTCCATTCCCAGACTGTGTATATAACATTTTAGCCTAAAATTAAGCCAATGGCAACAGAATGGATGTGCACTGATCCTAGGAAGCCTACTCATGAAAGAAAATAGGATTTAGAGAGAGAGGAACTGATTTAGCCGTAATTAAGTCTTGTCTTCCATCAAATTAAAATAATCAATATAAGCCAGTTGTAGACTAATTTGCGTATGTCCACACAGAGGCTTGCTCTGATTTACCTAAATACATTTCAAAACTGATTTCAGTTAAACTTCTTTAAGTTGTTCAAGTTTTGTATGCAGATCAGCTCTGATTATATACAAGAAGCTTCCCTCTGCAACTCTTTCCTCCACTGTTGCAAAGTTCTTTTTCACAAATAAATGAAACAGGAAAACTTGGCATATCTCTGACATTTATTCTCATTTCTCTCTCTCCCTCACACATACACCTCTTTTCACTGATGTGGTTTTATACCTGTTTCCTGAATGCAACAAATGTCAGGAATGTGACTGTTAAATCTGCCACATCAAAAGGTTCTGAATAAGATTCAGTTTTTATATAAACGGTAAAGTAGAATATGGATATTGAATCACATTCTAGCTGTGATCTTCCCAGAAAAATAATTCCTATCCCATGCTTTTTTTCTGATTAAAGTATTGAGTAGACAACCATCATAAAATAGAATCTTTCACTTACACTTTGTCTATACTAGCATTTTTGTTAACACTTTTGTCAGTAAAGGGCGTAAAAAACCCACTACCCTGACTAAGTTTCACTAACAAAAGCATTGGTATGGACAGTGCTATGTTGGCAGGAGACTCCCTCTCTCTTCTCTGCTCATTGGGGGTGGTTTAATTATGCCTGTAGGACAGCTCTCATAGACTGTGTCCAGACTCAGGGGTTTTTTCGAAAAAAGTAGCCTTTTTTCGAAAAAACTTCACCTGCATCTAGACTGCAGCCGCATTCTTTCGAAATTATATCGAAAGAACGCGGCTTTTCTTTCTATGGCGATAAACCTCATTTCACGAGGAAAAACGCCTTTTTTCGAAAGTGCTCTTTCGAAAAAAGGCGTTCTTGAACGCCAACAGGGCTTTTTAGAAAGAAAGCATCCAGACTCATTCACTGCTTTCTTTCGAAAAAGCGGCTTGATTTTTCGAAAGTACTGCTTGCAGTCTAGACACTCTTTCGAAAGAGGCTTGCAGTCTAGACATAGCCATAGAAAGGCTACATTGGAGACTTCAAAGTAGCACAGCTGCATCGGTACAGCTTTGCTGCTGTAAGGTTTGTAGTGTAGATATAATCTAAAAGATGAAAGGCCCACAGATTGCAAAGACAAATTATGTGGTACTTAATATTAACTTTTAAATTAACATAATTAGGCTTCAGTTCTAACAGGACATTTAGATGAATGTGAGCTGTTCACAACTCTCTTCAGACTATTGTTTAAGGCTATCCAAAGATTTAGTCTGATAGCTCTGTATTAGGTCACATTGAGGATGGTTATTTTTCCAATCAAAAATAATTTTGCAGTTATTCAGTAACTAATAATACTTTTATTGCAATCCTGATTTGGCATAATACCATATACCAGCTCAGTCCAACTTTGGAGAAACAAAATGCAAAATGACTTGAAATTCAAGATTTCTGTATTTTATTAGGAACTCAAAAATGGGCCTATTTTTGGAAAAAACTTCATCAAGATACAATATTTTCAAATGAAAACGGGCCATTTGCCAAGCAAAATCAGGTCCCTTTCCAAGAATAAATGGGACTTTTATTTTCTCTCAGTGGAGATAAATTTTACATTGAACACACATGAAAATACATATTAAGTCACTACTTTTTTATATGAAAATAGACATTTGGTCAAAAATATGAATAAAGTAATAACTGAGGGTTCAAAATTGTGAATTTGGAACAGCTCTACTTGAGAGCCTTGCTAGGATTTCAGTCCCGGTGTGTCAAACCAGCAGCTTTCAGGAGCACTACACTTACTTAATAGAACATTTGATTTTCCCAGGGACCTGCATGCAGACTCTTACGAGGCTAAGCAGGTGGAAAGTAAATTAAAATGCTTGAGTGGCTAAGAGATAATTCACAGCAATACTTGGCAGTATTGAAGATAGCTGAAACAGCTTCCCTGCTTCCAGCTCTTAGTGCTAAAGCAGGGCTTATTCCTAAAATAGAAAAAAGAAACTTTTCTTTTGGCCTCCCTAATTGGGTTCTCCGTGATTTTGCTGGCTTGATACGATAATGGTCACATCAGTCCAATGTGTCACCTCTCTGAGTCACTCAGCCAACCAACAACAAAAGTAAATAGAGTGGAGGGAAAGTGGAAAGCTTTTGAAGCAGGTCCCAGGGTTTCAACCCACTGCATTCCTCCTTAGCACAAAGTCCCCGAAATAAGTGGAGGAACCCCTAAAAACAGGAAATGATTCAGAAACATACCATGGACTGCTTGCAGTGACTCATCAGACATCAATAGGGGAATTGTCTGGAGACCTATAGAATGTCAGGACTCTTTTTCTAGGAACTATGCAACAGCAGACTGCCAAGAAATGTGCTTCCCATCAGAGCCTCAAATCAGCATGTCAGATCGGGGAGAGAGAATGTGTGTTTGTGTGCCCAAGTGCATGTTTGGAAATCAGAGTGATACTGCATGTATGTATGCTACATGCTAACTCTGACATGGTTATTTTTAATATGTTTGAGATTGTATGGGTTTGGGTATGTCTACATGTCAGTTACTCCAGACTGGAACTGTGTGTGAACACAGGTTGATGTATAGCTATGCCTATTTTGAGACTTACCTATGTTAGGGTATGTCTACACTACCCTCCTAATTCGAACTAGGAGGGTAATGTAGGCATACCGCACTTGCAAATGAAGCCCAGGATTTCAATTTCCCGGGCTTCATTTGCATAAGCCGGGCGCCGCCATTTTTAAATCCCGGCTAGTTCGAACCCTGTGCCGTGCGGCTACACGCGGCACCGAGTAGCTAGTTTGGATTAGGCTTCTAATCCGAACTTGCTGTACTCCTCATGGAATGAGGAGTACAGCTAGTTCAGATTAGGAAGCCTAATCCGAACTAGCTACTCCGTGCCGCGTGTAGCCGCACGGCACGGGGTTCGAACTAGCCGGGATTTAAAAATGGCGGCGCCCGGCTTATGCAAATGAAGCCCGGGAAATTCAAATCCCAGGCTTCATTTGCAAGTGTGGTATGCCTACATTACCCCGCTAGTTCGAACTAGCGGGGTAGTGTAGACATACCCTCCGATAATATCTTTCAAGGAGAGGTTTCGCATAGACAAAGTGTCTCAATTATAGGACTGATAGTATGGGTCTATAACACTTCAGTGTTGCTAGTCAAGTATGCCAGTGTTCCTGATTATAGGTGGGGCTGGTAGCACGACCTATTAGCAAGTTTGCCTGACACTCATGGGCGGTGGGTATCTCAGGCCAGGGCAGGCTAAGCCTTCCCAAACAGACAGGTGTAGGGGCTCTGCTCATGCTCTGCCCTGAGGTCCCCTCCTGCTTCCTGCTCTTCTCCTGTGGCCCCAGCTCAGGCTGCTCTTCTTCCCCAAAGTGAGCAGGGGCTGGGATAGGACAGGCAGGATGGGGGCCTAGGACTCAAGGCAGCTGGAGCCTGTGCTCAGGCTGGCTGGTGCTAGGGCAGCTTGGCACTTGGGAGCTGGGGACTCTGTGGCTGCCCTTCTAGCACTCTGGGGTTGGGGATACTGGGTCTGTCTGTCCAGCACTCCAGAGCTGAGGGTGCTCAGGTGAGTGGAGGGCAGGCTGGAGCTGAAGTGGGGAGGCCAGTGGAATGGCCAGTGGGCTGGGACTCAGGGCGGCAGGGGCTCCTGTAGCCATGATGGAGGCTTGGAGATCTGGCAAGGGAGGAGGGGCTCTCAGGCAGAAGGGGCGGGGCCTTAGGTAGAAGGGGCGAGGTCAGGGACTATTGTCCCTGAATGGACAATTCACACACTGCCCATGCCAACACCCCCCCATTATAAGACAATATTTTCAGTCGCTTAAACTTTGCCAGATTTTAACTGTTTGGGTAGAAATTTTTCATGGATGATACTTGCCTCAGACTGAACATTTTTGGAAAATTTCAAGCAAGGCACCCTCCTGGTGCCTTCCCCACAGTGCTTCTGGGGGCTCTAAGTCTGAGGCAAGCTCCAATCAACGTGGACGTGTTATTTCAGACTAATTCTAATGAATTTTGTTAAACTGGGAGTTAAGTTGATTTTAATAATTTTGAAATAATTTCCTAGTGTAGACATGGAGTGGTTCTCCTATCACTTTAGTAGTGAATCCACCTCCCAGATAGGTTGACAGAAGAATTTTTGCATTGACCTAACACTGTCTACGATGAGGGTTAGATTGGCTTAACTACATCTTTCAGGGGTGTGGATTTTTTACATTCCTGAGTGATGTAGCAGGGTCAATCAAATTTTCAAGTGTAGACCAACCCTAAGGCTACTCAAACTGTCACAAGTAGAAAACAAAATACTGAATAACTGCTCATTAAGTGAGCTCAGTCCAGCCTGTACACTGAATGAGACAGGGCTCCTGTGGAAAAAAACAGTATTTAATTACTCATAATGCATATGTACAAGGGTCCTGTATTAAGGCTGCATAGATAATCTTTATTTTGGCATTTCCTAATGTTTGTGTACTTGACTTTGCAAGTTGAACAATGTTCGTTTGATGTGTGTAATATTTATATAGGCAGGATTAGCCATACAACATGAATTATAAACACAGTGAATCACAACATGACAGACAGCATTAATCACTGTTGTAATATCTTTGATTGCAAAGACCTACACCAGGGACAAACTTGTTCCAGTAACACAAACCAGCGGCTTACTTCTGAGCGTTTAAAATTTGCATCCTAGAAAAAGACCTATAAGCCAATGGGAGCTCCTTGCACACATGCAAGAGGAGAATTTAGTCGAGAGAAGTGGGAGGGAGGAGCGACTAGAGGACAAGCAGACTATGCCGATGAGGAGATGTGAGTTACTGTCTCGATAACAGCCATGCATCTGGAAGGTGATGATAAGTAAATACAAAATGATCTGCATGGAACCAATGATTTATCTTGGAATTTGAATGTCAGGTATCCCAAAGGGAGAGTTTGTTTAGTCAGTTGGAGTGAGAAAGCAATTGTAGCAGGGGCAAGGGAAAGTGAGAGATGTCCAGCCAAAAATAGCTAATGTGATTTTCTTGACCAAAGTGAAAGTTTGGTACCTGGCAGTTGAATGTGCATGCCCAGATTTCTATTTAGGCTGAGAAGTGACATCAGCTCATCAAATCTGCCAGCAGCCTTAGGGTACATCTATGCAGCAACATTATTTTGGAATAACTAACGTTATTCCAAAAAAACATAGTCTGTGGCTATACGACAAGCCTTTATTTCAAAATACTGTCGAGCTGGAAGACTTCTTACTCAACTCCTGTAACTCTTATTTTATGAGGAGTAAGGGAAGTTGAAGGAAGAGTGTTCTTCCTCCCAATTCCTGCTGTGTAGACGGCACCTAAAGTGGAGTTAAGCTATTTTGACTTCAGCTTTGCAATTGATGTAGCTGAAGTTGTGTGTCTTAATTTGACTTTTGCCTTGCTGTGTAGTCATACTCTAAGACATTCAGGAGAACTGAGGGCTCTCCTCAGTGACCCTCCTAAAACTTGTGGCAGGAGGGAAAGCCTCTGATTAGTTTCCAAAGACTTACTGCCAGGGGTGCAGAAGGCACCAATCTCTTAGGTTAATGGAGTGATTGAGAAGGCTCTTAAGGCTTGCCAGAGCTGGGTGTTCCAGGGCCCCCCACAATGAGCCTCATAAGGTTCATCAGTAATTGGATGCACTTACACAGGCTCCTCTATAAATCCACTGGAGCGAGGATCCCTTCCTGTATGTATCCTACATGTTCCCTTCCTATCTTTTAGGATTCCCTTACTCCAGGCATCGGGAAGTCAGCTGGAAGAGGGTGAATGTTCCCTGAAAGCCCCTTTTCTCCCCAGCCTCACGGTAGCATTTATTAAAAAACAAAGGAGTTTCTTGATCAAATATCTCAGTCTATCAGTCACTAAAGGCTGACGTGGTTTTTGCCATTATTCTTTTCAACTTCTGAAATTAATGCAAAGATTTCCTTAAAATGCCAACAAGGAAATTAATGAGCAAGGTTTTTGTCAAATGACACTTGTCCTTTCAGAACTGAACAGAGGACCTCAACCCATTTCACAAAGGTTACTGCTGACCAGAGTTGGGTTCAAACTAGTGCACTGCGTCTCATTCCTAAGCCTCTGGCCATTTAGTCCAAAAAAATTGGCTTTTACCCCATAATTTTAAGTCTAACTCCTCAGATTTCAAGACTTTGTCTTAAAAGGAACAAAGATAGGAACCATATACTGGAATAGTCTTGCCTGGAAAGAGACTGGCTACAAACTATTACCGGACTCTCAAAAAATATTGTTCCAAGCCAGTGTCCAAAGTACACAGGATGGTAGGCTGGTCAGTGGGAGGCTATCCTCTTGCTCTCAATGTAAATATGTAGCAGTGCATGTTTTGGGACGTGTCAAAAGGAGTTGGAAAGGAATAGGACAAAGATCACTAAGGGTACATCTACACTGCAGGGCAAAAGTCAAATTAAGACATACAGCTTCAGCTACGTCAGTTGTGTAGCTGAAGTCGAAATAGCTTAACTCGGCTTTTGGCGCTGTCTACACAGCAAGAAGTGGAAGGAAGAACATTCTTCCTTCTACTTCCCTTACTTCTCGTGAAACAAGGGTTACAGGATTTGGAGTAAGAAGTCCTCCAGCTTGACAGTATTTCAAAATAAAGGCTTGTAGTGGAGACGCAGACTGTATTATTTTGGAATAATGTCAGTTATTCCGAAATAGCTCTGCTGCATAGACGTTCCCTTAGGTAGCTTTTGTCTATCTTACATTTGACAAAAAGGTAGCTAAATACGAAGCCTGGTTCAGAACTCCCATTGAAGTTACTAGCTCTTGATGAAGAAATCATGAGCCACAGTCTGTCCAACACAGTGACTGGTATTGTTATAAGTGCACACCATAATATTGTTCCCGGTGTTTCAGGCCGAGTTAGTGCATATGCAACAGTTCTCTATTCAGCCATTATCATCTTCAACAAAGGGCAAAGCTCCACTAGGTTCTTTGGTCTTGCTGTCCTTTTGTACTTTGGCCAAGAGTTTTTCAGCTGATTCAGTTTCCCAGGACAGACACTATTTTCCCAATAGCTACAACATATAGTTTTGCTTGGTTTTTAGAATAAGGGCCATCTTGCACAAGATATTTTTTTTCAGTGACGGAAAGTTTGGCCACCAAACTGGACTGTTGGATTTAATATAAGGGGGGAAAAGAAAATCTTCGCCCCTTTATGTGTGCATCTCATGATCTAATGACTCCTATGATACCTTCTCATCCTGTCTCTGTCGCTATGGATGCTGGGACTCACGGTATCGAGTCCTATTCACTTACTGGCTTTCTAAAAAGAATCTGAAACCTTTATCATATAACCAATCTTCTAAGTTTAATTTCACAATCTTTGGACCCTGTTTTCTAGAAACCCAGCTACACCTTTTCTTTCTAGTTTCTTATTCATGCCCCTGAGTATCATATTATTTACTTAATTAAGTTCCCTTTGCATATTAATATATTATTTTCTTTGAGAGTTTTCCACATGGGTCTTGTCCAGAGGGGTGTGGAGGTCTATTGCTAAAAAAAGCCTCTAAGTCCCAAACTAGTGATACAATCTTTTCAAATCTGGGGTCTACTGCACCACCCAGATATAATGTTTCCTGGATATTATCTAATTTGGTTTAATGTTCTGTACAGACTTAAAGGTGCCAAGGAATCTCCTTTGAAGTCTTGGCACAAGATAGAGATGAGGTGCATGTTTGTTTTTGTCTTTTCTTGATATTTCAAAAGAACTTTGTAAGTTGTAACCAAGGTGGAAGCCAAAT
Source organism: Pelodiscus sinensis (assembly GCF_049634645.1). Classification (NCBI taxonomy): domain Eukaryota; kingdom Metazoa; phylum Chordata; order Testudines; family Trionychidae; genus Pelodiscus; species Pelodiscus sinensis. The sequence goes on along the minus strand of NC_134711.1, from coordinate 95,695,598 downwards.
TACTTGGGGGTAAGCTAGATTTGAAAGCTATTTTCAAATATTCAAGCCTGGAGTTGCTTCCCCTCTGAAGTGTATATGATGGGCATTTGGCTGTACAAAGTATAAAAACATCTCTAAATTTCATACATAAAATCCAAGCATGCTCTTTCAAAGGCCGGGAAGGCTAATACTTATTTTTTTTCCAACAACATGGCTGCATCATTGATACCAATGGTGTAAGCAAAAGCAGAGATATTCTTACTGTGCTGCACAACAGGTTTGCTTGAAATGATGGTTAAAAGGCCTGTGCTGGATCTATATAACTTGACACTATTTGGTAGCAATGCTGGAAGTGCAATTTTACTGAAAAACAAATACTCATTTACTTAATGTAGAATCCCCCAAAACAGTGATTCCCAACCTTTTTTATACTGGGGACCAGCAAACCCATTCACAAACTTTTGGCAGAACAGTAACATTTTATGTGCATATTCATTATGTAAATGAATATTCAAATATGCACATAAAATGTTACTGGTCCACCAAAAGTTTGTGAATGGGTTTGCCGGTCCCCGGTATAAAAAGCCCCAGGCCCCAAAAGCCCCCAGAGCCAGCCCTAACCCCTCGAGCCCCTCACCCCTCCACTACCCCCATCCTGCACCAGCCACTGACCACAGAGTCCCCTGCACCCAACCTCACTGAGTGCCAGTCTCTCGCCCTCAGAGTTCCCTAGTGCCAGCCCTCCTGCCCCCAATATACCTCCGTGGCAGCCTCCTGTTTCCAGAGCCCCACTTCACCCAATCCCCCCAGGTCTCCCTGTGATAGCCTAATATTAGCCCCATCCCCAGTACCAGCCCTACCCCCCACTAGCTCCACCCCAGAGCCCCCCAGTGCCAGGTCCCCATCCTGGATGTCACAGTGCTCCTCAGTGTCAGCCCCTCCGCCTCTTAGAGACTCCCACCCCCAGAGCTCCCAGCACTAGCCCCACCACTACCCCCAGAGCCCCTGTGCCTGCCCCGCCCCCTCACCTAGCCTTGCTGCTGCCTCCTAGCCGCCAGCTGAGTGAAGAGCACTTCCCTGAGTGGCAGGAGGGCTGCGCAGAGCCTGCAGCGTGCCGGGGCCTTGCCGAGTGTTGTGGCAGCCAGGCTCCACATGTTGCTTGGTCCCAGCTGAGCGCTGCGGCAGCTGGGCTCCTGCTGAGCACAGCTGTAGCGTACAGCCGGGGCCAAACACCGCATGGAGCCCAGCTGCCACAGCCAGGCCCCTGCTGAGTGCCATAGCAGCCAGGCTCCACTTGCCCCTCGCAGAGTGCTGCAGCTGTCCCGCCAGCTAGAGCTGGAACTGGGGCCACGGTGAGGCTGCCGTAGTAGGAGCAGCCTCACTGCAGCCCCGCTCCAGATGCAGCACACCCGGTTGCCCGCTGGGCCACTCACCCTGCTGCTGCGTGGGGAACCCCAGTGGGCGGGGCTCATTAGCTGCTGGGGGCATGGCCTGGCAGCGTGCTGTGGTCCAACATGCAGGGGTTCACGGCCCGCCACCAGTCTGCGGACCAGCGGTTAGAAACTGCTACCCCAAAAGAATCAGAGTTTTGTTTATGGAGATGAAAAGTCCATTTTGGTCCCTGCTGGCAATCGGAAGAACTACTAATTATCAACAATTATCAATGAATTTAGTCTCTTTTCTGTTTGCGTACTGAACCTGATTTGTACAAATGTATCTATTAGTCACTGGATAATTTAGGCAAACAGAGCCCATCCGTTGTTTGCAAACTATTCACAATTTGGAGTGTGACTGGTTATACAACTTATGCAGTATTGTCTTTTTAAATGATGTATGGCAGCTAACAAATAATGAACTTCTGATATATGTTTTAGTAAATAATCTCTCAGGTAAAAATCTGTCAGGACTATTACTATTAGTAACAGAACCGACCAATACATCTGTTAGTCTATAAGGTGCCATAGGACTCCTTGTTGCTTTTGCAGATCCAGACTTACACGGCTACCCCTTTGATACTTGAGAACCTACATTGTTTAGAAGTCCCAAATGAGTGCCAGACCTCATTATACAACCTCCTCTTCCTCTACGAATGTCTTGAGAAATAGCGTTTGACCTCTAAGGCTGTGTCTAGACTACATCCATTTTCTTGAAAAAGGGATGTAAATTAGACACTTTGAAATTGCAAATGAAGCTGGGATTTAAATTTCCTGTGATTCCTTTGCATAATGGCAGCTGTGGTTTTTTTCGAAACAGGGCTTTTCGATAAAAAAACCGGCAATTTAGATGGGGATCTTTCGAAAATAAAACCCTTTTTCGAAAGATCCTGTACTCCTCAAAAAATGAGGTTTACAGGATCTTTCGAAAAAGGGTTTTGAAAAAAACCGCAGCCTCCATTATGCAAATGAAGCATGGGAAATTTAAATCCCAGCTGCATTTGCAATTTCAAAGTGTCTAATTTACATCCCTTTTTCGAGAAAAAGGATGTAGTCTAGACACAGTGTTGGGAATAAGACTCAAGGGGTTGAAGCAGGTTGGTCTCTCTTTGCAGATGCATGGTGCACATCTCTGGGCAGTTAAATGGCACTAGTCTCCAAGAAGTCGTGTGAAGTGAATCCCTGGAAAATCCTTCTGTCACTACTGACCATTTAAGTATATGGGACTCAGCAGTTTTCACCAAGATAGTAGTAAAAATGTCAGAAGCCACTGGAGCTTATTTCACACTAGAACTCCCACCACTGCTAATGCTGGCTTGTTTGAATAATTTCTTAAAATCCTTCCAGGTACACATGGTCAAAGGCTGCTGTGAAGTTTCAGACAGGACTCTGATGAGGTGGGGCTGCGGGGTGGGGTAGGAGAATTTCCAAACAGGAATGAGGTACATGTGCAATACAGGAATAAAGTTCTACTCCATTGGGAGCTATTGTTCTTCCCCTTCCTCCATTAGAAGAGGAATTTACCTTGTGTGTGTGCAGTTTAACATGGAGAGACCTAAGGGGAAGAAATTGGCAATTATTTTTTGAAGTACAAGTTATGTTAACAGCTTGCGACTGGAGCAGCCACTAACCTGAAACAGGAAAAGACAATCTCTCATTATGTGCTGCCCAAACTTGTCTCAAACTAAGAAAATGGAAAAGGCATTTTTCTAGAAAAATGTCTGGCATCCCCTTAACTACCTCCATCCCACCTACTTACAATAGGCCCTCCTGGGTAGTTTGGAGGCTTTTGAAAAGATGAACAAGACAAACAAATCATATTCCCCCTGATTTTGCCTTTGATGAAAATGCTTTTCACTGGTGAGCAGAGATGAGACTGAACCAAAATGCCCTCAAATTTTAGTCCATCTCTATCATGTTGGATACAAACTTCATTGCTACAGTCCATTTCTACCAGTGGCAGATCACACATCAAAACCAGGACTATGTTGCACCCCACACCTAGGGTTGCCAGATACTTTGGCAAAAAATCCTGAACATAGCAGGGAAAAAATTGGTTGAGCAAAAAAAAAGTTGCTGTCCCTTTTTATTCCCGTGCTCCCCACTGCCCCTGGCCCCACCAGGTGTGGCAGGGAAAAATGTCCCCATCGGCCTTCCGTCTGAGACAAACAGAAAATATTTTATGAAGGAGTTCTACATTCCCTCATATCTTCTTCTCTCCTCCTCTTTGGGGAAAAGTTTCAGAAGGGTGGCCATGTTAGTCCATATTTGCAAAAACAACAAGGATTCCTGTGACACTTTAGGGTATGTCTACACGGCAACATTATTTCTAAATAACTAGCATTATTTCAAAATAACTTAGTCCATGTCTGCACAGCAGGCAGTTATTTCGAAATAATGGCAAAATACTGTCAAGCTGGAGGACTTCTTACTCTGACTCCTGTAACCCTCATTGTATGAGGAGTAAGGGAAGTCAGAGGAAGAGTGCTCTTTTTCAAAATAAGTTACGCAGTTGACGTAGCTCAGTTTGCGTAGCTTATTCGAGTTAAGCCCTGCTGTGGAGATGCACCCTTAGGGCACGTCTAAACTACATTCCTCTTTTCAAAGAGGAATGTAAATTAGGCAAATTGAAAGTGCAAATGAAGCACGGATTTAAATATCTTGCGCTTTATTTGCATATTTGCATCTGAGCGCTTTTTCTAAAAAGGGTTTTTCAAAAGTGAAAGCACAGTCTAGACATGGTTCTTTTGAAAAAAAAACCCCAACCCTTGTTTGAAAGAACCCGAACTCCTCATTTTTTCAGGAGTATGGGTTCTTTCAAAAAAGGGTTTCACTTTCAAAAAACTCATTTTCGAAAAAGCACTCGGATGCAAATATGCAAATGAAGTGCGGGATATTTAAATCCGTGCTTCATTTGCACTTTTGATTTGTCTAATTTACATAGCCTTAGAGAATAACAGATTTATTAGGACATAAGCTTTTGTGGGTAAAACCCACATCATCTGATGCAGCAACTGGTAAAGTGGGTTTCTGCTCACGAAAGCTTATGCCCAAATATATGTTAGTCTTTAAGGCTGTGTCTAGACTACAGGCTTCTTTCGAAAGAGCCTCTTTCGAAAGCATCTTTCGAAAGAGGCTCTTTCGAAAGAGCGCGTCTAGACTACAATGCGCGGATCGAAAGATCGATCCGCTATTTCGAAAAAGAGCATCCAGACTGCTGGACGCTCTTTCGAAATTGAAAGCCACCCGGAACTGCTTCTGCCAGGGCATGGGGGCAGCATTTCCTTCCGGGTGCTGCCTGCCTGCCCTTTGCAGAGACGCGTGGTGAGAGGGACACTCCTGAACACCCGTTGCTCTGCTCCTGCAGCTGCCTTTGCTGTCCTTTGAGGAATTTTGCAAGGCACTGCAGTGCTGGTTTGGAGTGCTCAGCTTCCTGGGACACCCCAGCAGCTTTTTTCTTTTGAGGTTTTTCTGCATGCAGACCCTTATTTGTGGCATGGAGCCAGAGCTGCCCCTGGGCAGGCGAGGGCCCCACACCACCATACTGCAGCTGTTGCTGCATCTTCGTGAGACAATCATGAGGCTCCTTCCCGAGATGGACCCAGACCAGAGGGACGAGGGGTTCCCCCGTCCGGCAGCCACACTGCCCTTGCCTCCGAACTTTTTCGTGGACAGGCGTGTTTGGAGGTTTGACACCAGCTCTGACTGGTGGGACCGGCTCGTGATGGAGATCTGGGATGACCAAGACTGGCTACGGAACTTCCGCATGAGAAAGACCACTTTCCAGGAGCTCTGTACCTGGCTCGCCCCTGCTCTGCAACGGCAAGACACCCACCTGCGGCCCGCCATCCCCCTGGAAAAGAGGGTCACCATTGCCCTCTGGAAGCTGGCAACCCCCGACAGCTACCGCTCCGTGGGACACCAATTTGGCGTGGGGAGATCTACTGTCGGGGCCGTCTTGATGGAGGTAAGTCATTGTCTGGGAACAGTCACAGTTTGGGGTGGGGGGAAGGGAGACTGTCAGGAAGGGCCAAGTGGAGTGGGAGTGGGAGTGGGAGTGGGAGTGGGAGTGGGAGTGGGAGTGGGAGTGGGAGTGGGAGGGAGCTCCTCCACTCACCCTGAATTGTGTGTGGGGGGGTTCTGAGGAGGGGATTCCCGGGCTGTTTGAGAGGGAAGGTGGGCGGTGGGTTCTCCTCCTAAGACATAAGGCACCCCTTCTAACACTTTGTTGTCTGTCTCGTTCTGCAGGTGGTGAGGGCCATCAATTCGGAGCTGCTCAACAGGCTCATCTGTCTACCGGATCTGGACAGCGTCATGGCCGGCTTTGCTGCCCTCGGCTTCCCCAATTGCAGAGGAGCGCTCGATGGGACACACATTGCCATCCGTGCACCGCCCCATCGAGCAGCCCAATTCATCAATCGAAAGGGCTACTTTTCTATGGTCCTCCAGGCCCTGGTCGACCATCGTGGACAGTTTTCGGACATTTGTGTTGGGTGGTCAGGGCGGGCACATGATGCCCGCATCTTCAGAAACTCGTACCTGTACCGGAGGCTTCAGGCAGGAACATTTTTCCCCCATCGCCAGTTTGCGGTTGGGGATGTGCACATGCCGGTGTGCATAGTGGCTGATGCTGCCTATCCCCTGATGCCGTGGCTGATGAAGCCCTACACCGGACAGCTGGATGCGAGCAAGGAGCAGTTTAATGCTCGCCTTAACCGGGCTCGCAACCAGGTGGAATGTGCGTTTGGCCGTTTAAAGGGCAGATTCCGGTGCTTGCTCACACGCCTCGACATGGGGGAGACCAACATCCCCGAGGTGGTGGCCGCGTGTTGCGTCCTCCATAACCTCGTGGAGAGGAAAGGGGAGGCCTTCCTACCAGGGTGGGGGAGAGCTGCTGATGCCCAGGAGAGGCTCTTTGCCCAGCCCCGGACAGCTGCCATCCGCCAGGCTCACCGGTCTGCAGTTGGCATCCGGGAGGCCCTCCGGGAGCAATTCTCCAGTGGAGGCCACTGAGTGCACTGAGGGGCTTCTGCCTGGGGACTGGGCCCTGGCCCCCAATAGAAGCTTCCCTCCACAACCCATCTCCTGACCCAGTTTGGACACATCACTTACACCAGGGTGTGTTTCAAAATAAAATGTTCTCTTTACTTATTTATAATTTTGTACATATTATCAAACAATGTGGCAAAATAACAAAATTTTTTTTCATTTTTGTTGTTGCCAAACTATATACAATAAACAAACAGCTCCTTTAACCCTTTGTTTGTGCTTAATAAGTGCGGTGATGGGGGTGATTGAAACCTGGAGGGGGGAAGGGGACTGGAAACCTGGAGGGGGGAAGGGGATCAGGTTGAACGGGGCTTGGCAGATTTCCCTTTCCTGCCTGGGCCTCGTGTTTGGGGTGCTCCCCGGCTACGGGATCGGCTGCTGGGGGGCTCTTGGGACGTGGAAGCCTGGGGGAGAGGAGGGCCAGGGGGAGAGAGGGGCTGGGGAGCTGGGGGGGCTGGGGGAGAGGGAGGTCCAAGGGGGGAAAGGGCTGCTGTTGTGGAAGGGGGGTTTGGTGGGGTGGGGTTATGGGGTGCTGGAGGAGCAGGACCAGGCACAGCAGCAAGCAAGCCGCTGACCTCCCTCAGGGTGGCGTACAGCACCGTGCGCTGCAGGACCAGCTCATTCATGAGCCAATCACGCCACCGCTCCTCTGCCTCCGCCCTCTGTAGCAGGATGGCGTTCTGCTCCTGCACAGCCTCGACGTGCTGCCGGAGGATGTCGGCGTAGACACGCCTGTGTCTGCGGCTCCCATGTCTCCGAGGTGGAGATGGAGATGGAGGTGGGGCTGGGGTGCTGCGGCCCTCTTCCACGGCTGGTCCGGCTGTGGAGGAAAAGAAGAAGACACAATCAGTCCTATAAACTGGACTCTGTAGCACTTACAATACTAACAGGATGGTTTATTAGGGGATGAGCTTTCCAGGGCCAGACCCACTTCCTCAGATCAGAGTAACACGGCTACATTTCTATCACAATCAGTCATGTGTGCAACAGCTGTCCAAAAGGGCATGCCCTCTCCCTTGAGACAGGGGAAGCAGACATTCTGAAGGTCACACTGTGTGTGTGTGTGTGTGACCTGGGCATCAGCCTGAGCATGACAGGTTTCCCTTGTGCATCACCCACTGTGCACCCATCCACCTACCTCCCCCTCCCCGCCCCGGGTGTGACACAACCTCACTGTACTCACCTGCTGCTTCCTCTCCCGTGCCAGATGACGCCTGGGAGGCCTCAGAGGTCTGGGTGACTGGCTCCAGGGTGAGGGTCGCCGTCTCCTCGCTGTCGTCCTCTGGGACCATGTCCCCGTCTCCAGACTGCTGTAGCTCCCGCTCTGGAGCGTCCACCACGGGGTCTGCCAGTCCGGACTGCACGAACCTCCGTGGTGTGCGTGCTTCTGCACTGCCACCCAGGATCTGGTCCAGCTCTAGGTAGTAGGGGCAGTAGTGGGGGGCTGCCCCGGAATGGGAGCTCTCCTCCCTGGCTTTGGCGTAGCCCTGCCGCAGCTCCTTCACTTTGGAGCGCACCTGGTCCTGGGTGCGGGGGTAGTGGCCCTTCTGGGCCAGGGCTTCAGCCATGCGGCCATAAATGTCGGCGTTTCGCCGGCGGCTTTTGAGGGCCTGTAAGGCCTCCTCCTCTCCCCACAGCTCCAGCAGGCTCTTTATCTCTGCGCCGGACCAGGATGGTGCCCGGCGCTTGGAGCCCTTGGCTGGGTCCCCAGAAGGCTCGGAGGAAGGGCCAGGATGCTCTTGGGGCTGTGACATGCTGCAGCAAGGTCGCCGTGTGCTCTGGCTCCTTGTCTGCAACAAGTGGCTGTGAGGGTGCGCCTGTCCCTTTAAGGAATGGCTGCAGCCAGGAACCACAGACGTGCAACCCATGGCCCAGATTGTCCACCAGGGCTTGTTCCTGGAGGCCAATAATTTCGAAAGAAAGGGCTCCCCCCGTCCAGACTCACGTTCTTTCGACGGATCTCCCTCGAAAAAGGCGTTCTTCCTCGTGAAACGAGGTTTACCGCCGTCGAAAGAAAAGCCGCGTTCTTTCGATTTAATTTCGAAAGAACGCGGCTTGAGTCTGGACGCAGGGGAAGTTCTTTCGAAAAAAGGATACTTTTTTCGAAAGAACCCCTGAGTGTGGACATGGCCTAAGATGCCACAGGACTCCTCATTGTTTCTCCTCTTTAAGGTCCAATTTCCTCTTGGTTCCTTTAAGTTTAAAGGGAATTGCATATTAATCAAGGGAGAAGAGAATGGACCCTTTTATCCCAGAGATATAATGACAGCAGCTAGGGGACATGCCAATTTGTAATGTAAGGTAAAGAGAATGCTGCTGTTTTATCTCCATCTGACCAAGGAAATCCTTAGTATTTATACATTATGATGGCAAAATTATGAATGTATAGCTTTCTTGCTATACCTGAGAAACTGCAGAGACAAACTATCTCCTGTCCTGATGAAAATCTTTGTTTTACGATTTAACAGTACTACAAATGGTTGAGAATTCTAATGGAGACATTCTTTGGATTACTAACCAGCAATACAGCAGGAGGGAAACTAGTTTCATGGTCTATGGATACTGGCTGTACCTGACTGAGTACACATTCCATGCTATTACTGGTGCATTGTACTATGCTTAGTTATTTCTACTCTGGCATCCGGTGTCAGGATCTAATCCCATGTAACCCGAGGTTAGAATGCAACGTGATGGAAACCTTTTACAACGGAAAGGGCTTCTTACTTTTTGTCAGGCTTGTTCCATTTCCCCAAAAGATATAAAGCCCTGGTTACCAAATTGGAAATCTATTTGCAAACCAGCTTCTCTGCAGACAGGTGTGAATCCTGCCTTAGTGCCACAAAATGATACTTTTATTTTATTAATGTGGCTTTACTGGTGCACAGGAAATCGAGGTGCTGATAGCACTTGCCAGAACTAGATATAGGGTAGGTAGGCAATGTAGACGCTTCCCTTACCAAACAATGAACCTGCAATAAATCTCTGTTATTCTAATCTCAAGCCACACAGACGACTCAATCACGCTCTTGTGTCCTGACCAGCAATCCCCCGTTATTCCCAGCTTGAATACAGCACAGCCCCACCAGTGCATCTCAGCACTTACCCACAGCAGCACCACATGCTAGTGTCGTTCTGGAACACTATGACTGTTTTTTTAAAAATGGTGCGGCCATTTTGTGGTGTGTAGACAGATTTTCCCAAAGGATTAATGTGAGATGTGTCATGCTCATGTCACTCATGACTGCAGGTCTCTGTGAGTGAAATATCAGAGCACTAACCCACTGTATTACCCAGATCCAGCATTTCCTTTTAATTTTTCCCTACTGGATCTAAACAAATCTATTCCAGACAGGGTTGAGTGTATCGGTCTATTTTACTTCCTTCCTAGCTCACAGGTGCTCTTCAGCCAGCTGTGTTTGTGGAATTTCTCCTCCACCCATATCATGGACTATGCAGCCAGTGCTCTAAGACTTCCAGTAAGGATATGTCTGCATTAAACATGGAATCATAGAATCATAGAATGCTAGAACTGGAAGGGACCTCAAGAGGTCATTGAGTCCAGTTCTCTGTGCTCATGGCAGGACCCAGAACCATCTAGACCCATGGTGCACAACTTTTTTTGATCTGCCGGGCCCAGCCGGATCTAAGTGCCATGCCGCACGGCCATGCCCAGTCCCCGGTCGGCTGGATCTAAGCGCTGTGACCCTTCGGGAAGACATCCACAATGACCCATGGGTTGTGCACCACTGATCTAGACCATGCCTGATAAATGTCTATCTAACCTGCTCTTAAATATCTCCAGAGATGGAGATGCTACAACCTACCTAGGCAATTTATTACAGTGTTTAATCACCCTGACAGTTAGGAAGTTTTTCCTAATGTCCAACCTAAACCTCCCTTGCTGCAGTTTGAGCCCATTGCTTCTTGTCCTATCCTCGGAGGCCAAGGAGAACAATTTTTCTCCCTCCTCCTTGTGACACCCTTTTAGATACTTGAAAACTGATATCATGTTCCCTCTCAGTCTTCTCCTTTCCAGACTAAACAAGCCCAATTCTTTCAGTCTTCCTTCATAGGTCATGTTCTCTAGACCTTTAATCACTCTTGTTGCTCTTCTCTGGACCTTCTCCAATTTCTCCACATCTTTCTTGAAATGTGGTGCCCAGAACTGGACACAACACTCCAATTGAGTCTTAATCAGAGCAGAATAGAGCAGAAGAATGACTTCTCGTGTCTTGCTACCAGCACTCCTGTTAATGCATCCCAGAATCATGTTGGCTTTTTTTGCAATAGCGTCACACTGTTGACTTATATTTAGCTTGTGGTTCATTGTGATCCCTAGATCCTATTCTGCAGTACTCCTTCCCATTCTGTATGCCTGAAACTGATTGTTCCTTCCTAAGTGAAGTACTTAGCATTTGTCCTTATTAAACTTCATCCTATTTACCTCAGACCATTTCTCCAGTTTGTCCAGATCATTTTGAAGTATGACCCTGTTGTCCAAAGCAGTTGCGCCGGATCTAAGCGCCGTGACTCCCCGGGAAGACACCCACCCCCCCCGGGGCAACCCCTCCCAGCTTCGTATCATCTGCAAACTTAATAAACGTACTCTCTATAACAATATCTAAATTATTGATGAAGATATTGAACATAACCAGTCCCAAAACACACCCCTGAGGAACCTCACTTGTTATGCCCTTCCAGCAGGATTGTGAACCGTTAATAACTACTCTCTGAGAATGGTTATCCAGCCAGTTATGCGCCCACCTTATAGTAGCCTCAGATAAGTTGTATTTTCCTAATTTATTGATAAGAATATCATGCAAAACCGTATCAAATGCCTTACTAAAGTCTAGGTATACTACATCCACCGCTTCTCCCTTACCCACAAGACTCGTTATCCTATCAAAGAAAGCTATCAGACTGGTTTCACGTGATTTGTACATTACAAATCCATGCTGGCTGTTAGGGTATGTTTACACTAGCACCCTAGTTTGAACTAGGGTGGTAATGTAGTCAACCGGAGTTGCAAATGAAGCCCGTGATTTGAATTTCCCGGGCTTCATTTGCATGTTGCCGGGCGCCGCCATTTTTAAATGTCCGCTAGTTCGGACTCCGTGCCCCGTGGCTACACGCGGCACGAACGAGGTAGTTCGGACTAGGTTTCCTATTCTGAACTACCATTACTCCTCATGGAACTACCTAGTTTATGCCGTGTGTAGCCGCGGGGCACGGAGTCTGAACTAGCGGACATTTAAAAATGGCGGTGCCCGGCAACATGCAAATGAAGCCCGGGAAATTCAAATCCTGGGCTTCATTTACAACTCTGGTTGACTGCATTACCACCCTAGTTCGAACTAGGGTGGTAGTGTAGACATACCCTTACCTATCAGCTCATTATCTTCCAGGTGTTTGCAGATGAATTCCTTAATTACTTGCTCCAATATCTTTCCTGGCACAGAAGTTAAACTGACTGGCCTATGGTTTCCTGTGTTGTTCTTATTTCCCTTTTTATAGATGAGCACTGTATTTGCCCTTTTCCAGTCTTCTGGAATCTCTCCGGTCTTCCATGATTTTTCAAAGATGATAGCTAAAGGCTCAGATAGCTCCTTGAGTATTCTAGGATGCATCCTTGAGTATTCTAGGATGCATTTCATCAGGCCCTGGTGACTTGCAGGCATCTAACTTTTCTAAGTGATTTTTAACTTGTTCTTTTTTATTTTATCTTCTAAACCTATCCCCTTTCCACTAGCATTCACTATGTTAGGCATTCCTTCATCAGACTTCTTGGTGAAGACCGAAACAAAGTAGTCATTAAGCACCTCTGCTATTTCCAAGTTTCCTGTTATTGTTTTTCCCTTCTCACTGAGCAGTGGGCCTATCTTGTCCTTAGTCTTCTTCTTGCTTCTAATATATTTATAGAATGTCTTCTTGTTTCCCTTTATGTCTGTAGCTAGTTTGAGCTCGTTTTGTGCCTTTGCCTTTCTAATCTTGCCCCTGCATTCCTGTGTTGTTTGCCTATATTTATCCTTTGTAATTTGTCCTAGTTTCCATTTTTTATATCACTCCTTTTTTATTTTTAGATCATGCAAGATCTCCTGGTTAAGCCAAGGTGGTCTTTTGCCATACTTTCTATCTTTCCTATGCAGTGAAATAGCTTGCTTTTGGGCCTTTAATAATGTCCCTTTGAAAAACTGACAACTCTCTTCAGTTGTTTTTCTCCTTAGTCTTGCTTCCCATGGAACCTTACCTACGAACTCTCTGAACTTACGAAAATCTGCCTTTCTGAAATCCATTGTCTCTATTTTGCTGTTCTCCCTTCTACCATTCCTTAGAATCAATCATGAACTTTATGATTTCATGATCACTTTCACCCAAGCTGCCTTCCACTTTGGAATTCTCAACCAGTTCCTCCCTATTTGTTAAAATCAAATCTAGAACAGCTTCCCCCCAGTAGCTTTTTCAACCTTCTGAAATAAAAAGTTGTCTCGAATGCAGTCCATGCTCAGGTGGAGCATGGGCTGAAGAAACCCTTCTCTTGCAAGGATCCCAGAGCCTAGGCTCCAGCTCAAATGTAAGTGTTTACATGCAGAGAAAGATCCCTCTAGACTGAGTCCTGCAAGCCTGGGTCAACTGTCACAGGCCAGCTGTAGATGTTTAACTGCAGTGTAGATGTAACGTCGTCAACAGGCTGAAGCTGGGACCTCTGGAGCTTCATGCATGAGCCTCTGCAGCATGAGCTAAAGGCCAGCTGGTTCTCAGCTAGAGCAAACTCATTATGCTCTCTGTAAATAGTCCAAGTGCCACTAGATGGGACAGTACACCACTCCCAGAAAGTGTGTGGGTTACACAGACATGACCTAAGTAGCGCTTTTGGGAGTGATCCTGGGCCATCTTCTCTCCCTCCCCACTCTGAAATTTGAGATCTCTTCCAACTAGGGTGGTTTGTAAAGCCAGTGAAGTTACCCACTGCATGGCCAGCCTCCTTACGCTTTGATCCTGTTGGTGTGATTCCCTGTGATGAAGAGAGACCACCAGCCTTTGCTACAAACACCTTCCTCACGGCCCTGCTAGCCAATGAACAGCATTCGTTCCTCCTTAACAGCCAATGAATTAGCAGGAAAAAGCTTCCAACAGAGACGGTAAAGAAACTGGACCCAGGGGTCAGTTTATTTTCACCCTTAAAACCCAGGAGAGCAGTGTGTGAAAAGAGTTTTGTCACTCAATCCCCCCCACTTTGAGAGCTTCCTGCAGTCTCAGGGGTGAAGGGAGAGAATAAATGGCAATATTGAGGTGAATTAACATCCGAGGTCTTTTTGTTACTTACTCTCTTGGCATGTCAGTGAGAGCCAGGGAATCTGTTTTCCATTTTCTGTACTTTTGCTGGAGACTGTAATTGCTCTTTGAACCTACAGGAGCAGGAAACCCATTAAAACACTGACAGGACAGGGACTCAGTTCCAGCCAGCACATTCCTCAGTTCCTTTCATCCTGCAAAGCAAAGCGCAGCCGAATTCACCAAGACTGCAGACAGGATGAGGCTAGGTCCTGTTCAGATTTCAGGCTGATATGAGAAATATACTTATCACTCACACGAGTGCTGTTTATTATTATTATTATTATTGTCAGAGCGCTTGGGGTGTGTGGCACATTACAAGGAACCTGGCAGTAGCCCCTACCCTGCAGTGGCTTTCAGACCATGTAACTGGATGGATATAAAAGTAAAAGTGAGGGAGCAGGTACAGTTGAGCCCATCCCTTAGGCGAAGTGTTAGCCATGGGATTTAAAAAGCATCTTGAAGGAGGAGGGGGACGTTGCTTAGTACACAGCAAATAGCTGCCGTTCTAGGTAGCATGAGGGAGTAGGTAAAAAAAAAATCACAGGGTTTGATACATCCTTGATAATGCTGCTGTACCTCAATGGGGATTCTTTGCTGGGAAGGGCAGTCACTTATGCTCAGACAACAAGATGATTAAAGCTCTGCGTTACAAGAAGCTAGGTGGGATCAGCACCAGTAGGATTAGTATGTCCTTGGGCTGGCCTGACTAGAAGAGGCTGCTCCCACCTTTCACCACCACAGCTCCTCCATAAGTGACTTTTTATGGCTGAGGATCCTTCATCTTAGCAATCACTGTAGAGCAGGGCTGAATTAGGCCCATGAGTCTGGAGTTGGAGAGGGGAAATTAGCACACCAATGAGAGAGGAATACAAAGAACATCGGGACTGTATGAGAACAGGAGGGATCGTGAGGAGTAGGGGTGCAGAGTGATTCGGAACCTGAAGAATGAGAACAAGAAGCTTGAATCCCACACAGTATAGGAGAGGAAGACAGAAAAGAGGAGGGGTGACCCAGTCTGAGTTCCATGGGGACCTGTTCATTTCTTCTACTTTACCCCAGTTATATAGGTTGAACATCCTTTGTCCGGCACTCCCAGAACCTGACTGGTCCCGAATAAGAGAGTTTGCTGGACCAGGGGAGGTCACCTGCCACCAGAGGCATAGCGAGGGTGTTATACGCCCAGGAGCAAAGGAAATATTTGTGGCGTCCCCCTCCACCGCCATGTGGCAGGGCCCCGAAACGGGTACACAGCTGAGTCTGACCCTGGGAGGAGGAGGGGAAGGGGAACTTGTACTGCATCTTCCCATGCCCCCTCCAGTTTGGGGCCAGGCTCCTGCATGCACTAACCCACTGGCGGAGATGGAGGAGGGTCGGGCTAGGAGCAGAAAGGCAAGGAGGAGGTTCCAGCTGCCGGCAGCAGGCGGAGTAGGAGCAAACGAGCCAAAGGATGACAGGGGGAGCAAAATGGGATTAAATTGGCGCCTCCCTAGCATGGTGCCCAGGGGCAATTGACCCCTCCAGCCCCCGCTCTATGCCACTGCTCCCCCCTTCTGCAGATCTATCATCTTATGCATCTGCAAGATCCGTGGAAGCCATCCCATGAATCTGCACTTTGCAGCAGACTCCGCTTTGAAAAAAACAAGGACTCCGAGGCTTAGGAATTTTTCCTGGGACTAGCTCCAGTTTTCTTTAACTCAAAATAATCCAGAATAAATATTAAAAGAAATCACAACATTTGCTCCCAGCCTTAGCATTACCCAGGCAGGGAAGCATTTCGGCGGGGTTTTTTCCTCTCTCAACACCATCTCCTTTTCAGGAGAGTTTATTAGTGGAACAAGATCCAGCAGAAGGGGATCACAAACCTACAATAGCTATCTTCCCTCAACAGCTTCCCACTTTACCTTTGCTTTCTCTACTAAGTCTAACAAAGATGGCAGGGGAACCATGACAATTTTTGAAATTTCAAAATGTTCCATATTGGAACAAAACTGAGCCATTTTGAATTTTTTTCATGAAAATTGACAGAGAGATCTGTAAGCAACCCCCCACTCCCCTCAGAACAGCCAAGAACCTGATGGTAAAGACACTCACTTGGGATATGGGAAACTTGGATTTTAAGTTCCTCAGGCCCGCCAATGGCCTCGTGGAACAAGGCGTACAGATAGTTCAGAATAGGAAGCCTAGTCCGAACTATCTAGTTCGTGCCGCGTGTAGCCGCGGGCACGGAGTCCGCACTAGCGGACATTTAAAAATGGCGGCGCCCGGCAACATGCAAATGAAGCCCGGGAAATTCAAATCCCGGGCTTCATTTGCAAGTTCGTATGACTACATTAACCACCCTGGTTCGAACTAGGGTGGTAGTGTAGACATACCCAAAGGGAACAGTTGTTTCAGGGGCCGGCAATTTGCACCTGTGGCATTGGCAGCAGCCAGAGCCCCGGGCCCCTGAATCATCACTGGCGCACAGCATTGGGGCTGGGGAGGTGGGGGTCATGCTGTGGTCTGGGTGTCATTGAAACCTGAGTGGGGGTGGCACCATGGTCTGGGTGGCATGGAGGGCTGGCTGCTCCTGGCTCTGCTCCTTGTGCCCTAGGCTCTGTGCCTTCTGTAGGTGTGGACCCGGCCCATCATCTTGCCCTGGGGTCCGTGGTGGCTGTTGGCCCTGCTGGGTGACCTTCATCTCTCCCTCTCTCTTTCCCTTTTGTTTTGACCAGAAATTCCTTCTTCATCTGAGAAATCATCTCAACAAAAGTTTAATTGAAAGCGATCCATTCCCACAGAAAGTTTCAGTTTTGATAAATCAAAATTTTCTGATGTCATGTAGATAGCTATCTGCTGGACGCTGCTTTGTGCTAAAAATGCTGATATGGATTGAAAATGCCAAAGTAACTTCGTGCAGGTCATTGAACGATCACCAGGCAATATAGTTCACTTACTATCAACCTACTCTAGATTTGAACCTTCCGACAAGCATCACAGCCCAGAGACATTTTAGTACCTCTGCTATCCCCTGCTGTTGAATCCTATGATTCTTTGATTCTAACAGTCTCAGGACACAATGAATTCACACAAAGAGAATACAGTTCCTGAGATAAAAGGCTTAACATTTCTCTTCATCTTTTTTCCATTCACTTCACACCACTTTGAAACTTGTCTAGAATCAACCTTCCTTCCAGCTATGACTGGACATAGATCTCTCCTGAATCCGATAACACCATTTCGGAGTGCCACACATAGTCCCATAAGTTGACTCCTTTCACTATCTCCAGGGGCGGACTGGCCCGGCAGGATACTCGGAATTTCCCAGTGGGCCGTCATCCAGTAGGCTGTCATGTCTGCATGCTGTTTACCCTCACTCCAAGGCTGTGTCTAGACTGCATCCCTTTTCCGTAAAAGGGATGCAAATTAGACACATCGCAATTGCAAATGAAGTGGGGATTTAAATCCCCCCCCCCCCCCCCCCCGCTTCATTTGGATAAACATGGTTGCCGCTTTTTTCCAGCTCGGAGCTTTGCCGGAAAAAAGCGCCAGTCTAGATGGGGATCTTTCGGAAAATAAAGCCTTTTCCGAAAGATCCCTTATTCCTCTTAAAAAAAGGAATAAGGGATCTTTCGGAAAAGGTTTTATTTTCCGAAAGATCCCCGTCTAGACAGGCGCTTTTTTCCGGCAAAGCTCCAAGCCGAAAAAAAGCAGCAGCCATGTTTATGCAAATGAAGCAGGGGAGGATTTAAATCCCCGCTTCATTTGCAATTGCGATGTGTCTAATTTGTATCCCTTTTACGGAAAAGGGATGCAGTCTAGACACTGCCCAAGCAGCTCTTCGTCCATGCTGTATGCGGCATGCAGAGCCTGACCTGATGCCTGTGCAGCATGCCAGACATGACGCAGGGGTCGGGGCTTGAGGGGCACGCGGGGGTGACGTCATGGGGAGGGCCGTTCTCAACCCATTTCCCGGGCCTATTTTGATTGCCAGTACGCTCCTGACTATCTCTCAGACTTTATAAATAATACAGTAGTATTCTACAGTGATGGGCCAAACTATCTCTGTATTATTTTTGAAACTATTTTTGAAATTAGTGAGGCTGATGTATTTTGGACCATTACCACACCAATGAGTAGTTAGATTTTGTTTGTTTGTTTGATAGGTGGGGATGGTAGGGCCACCTGTTATTAGGGTGCTGACAATTGTCTTCATAAGATCCAGTTTTCAGTTTGCTAACCTTTAATCATTTGGGCTAAAAGTTTTCTATGCTGGATGCCTGTTTCAGGCTGCATATTTTTTCGAAAATTTCCATCAAAGCAGTCCAGCCATTTCTACAAAAGACACTAGGGAATCATATACTGCTTTGTCCATTTTAAAAGATCCTGGTAACTTTATACTTCAAGATCTCTAGCATCCCCATGCTTTGGATCAGGGACTTGAAATTTGGCAGGTGACCTGGGCAGAGTGCTGGCTGGAAAGAGAAACATTTTGATTCCTTCTGTCTTCAGGAAAACAGAACTTTGTACTTAATGGAAACAACTCACAAGACCCTGAATATTGGATAACCACCCATATCAAAAGAGGTAACAGTTCCAACTCTGGTAATGAATCATATGGGTGACTGTATTCCACATGATGGTATTACTGCTTTTTCAGTTTATTTTTAAAAAAGACATAGGAAATTACCCACACATAAACATGTGTGTGAACACACATACAAAATACACAAAAAGAACATTAGTAAGCTTGCAAAGTCAAGTACTAAAAATGAGGAAATGCTAGAATTAAAGTTGCCCATAAAACATTAATTTGGCCTTCTTGTATATTGCATTATGAAACACTCTTTAATTACATGATCACATACTTTTTTCACCCACAGGAACCTTCTCTTATTCAGTGCTGAGGATGGGCCTGCTTTGCGGATGAATCAGGGTGTATATTAAAGGAGATTGATTTTTAGAGCCCCGTGCAGAAACAAAATTTGTATCTGCATCCACCGCTGCAGATACAAAAATGATCCGCAGATATCTGCATCCACACCCACATCTATGGATGCAGTCTCCTGTGGATCTAAAGCAGATATCCACAGATTTTCAGAATTCTAGATAAAAAATGTATAGCTATATCCCATCCATATCCTCAGCAATGAGCCACAGATATCTGCAACCTCTTCCATGGATGCAGATACTTGCAGATTTGATTTTATAGTACTCCTGCCTCATTTGTTACAAAAGCTGGAAGGTCATTGAGGCAAGGAATAAGAAAGGAGAGTTTCATAGTTAAGACAGCAAAATGCTGCTCTGGAGAACTGGATTTTATCCCTACCTCTACCACAAAGTTTTTATGTATTGCTGGGAAAGTCACTTAAATCAAACTTTTCCCAAGTATGTGTTCCTCATTTTGTATGGGTACCAAACTTAAGATCCTATACTCTAATTTGCAGAAGGGCTGAAGTTTCACAGCCATGGTTTAAGTCAATGGGACCTATTCTTTGAACATATAAATATCCCTGGGGGAATTTTGCATCTCTGCGCAATGCAGAATTTGTCCAGAATTAATATTCTGCACAGAACTTCCTTTTTTCCTTTGAAGTAATGGGCTGCAGAGCTGCTAGCTACCACTAGGGTCTACCTGACCCAGAAGAACCCAACTCTCCCAGCTTGCAAAGAGAAGTCACTGCTGTGCGGTAGGGGGAGAAGCGGAGGATTTCTGGTAACTGCAGTTCACAGAAGGAGGTGGTGTGCAGGACACTCCATACAAGTCCAGGACCCAGCATCAGTCTGTTTTTCCCCTCTGCATACTTGGGCTCTGGGTGATAGGAAGTGCTGGTGTATGGGTTGGCAGGTGTCCCACAGCTAGGCTCTGGGGATAGGTATCTGGGCTGGGGGACACTCCACAGTTGAGCTCTGAGGATACCAGGCATTTGGGGGGCACCCTGGGAGCACAGCTGGGCTCTGAGTTTAAAGAGGATTGGAGTCTGGGCTGGGGAGGATGCCCTGTAACTGGGCTCTGGGGAGGAAAGTATACAGGTATCTAGGCTCTAAGGGGAGGAAGCAGAAAAACAAACTTGGTTGTTGCTGGGGTTTCTTTAACTCTCTACGACTAGAAGAATTTTTGTTGTCTTTATTATTACAAACAATTGCTGATAGGGGTGTTGTAAAGATAAATTAATTAATGTTTGGGAAGTACTCCGACACTGTAGTGACGTGCACCATAGAAAAGCCCATGAGGAAATTTACAGTTCTGTCCCAAGGTTTGTGCGTAAATAAGGCACGGACCCACACATTAACTAATGAAGAGAAAACAAAATGTTTAATATCAGTGCATGCTGTTCATCCTGCGCACTGAATAATGCAGGGGGCCTGTGGAAAAAGGATGTGATCATGTAATTAAAGACTGTATCAAAACGCAGACACACAGGCGACCTTAATTCTAGCATTGCTTAACTTTGGCGTGCTTAGATATATAACTTAAATAACATGTTCTTTAGCGTAGTTTTCTCTCTCTCTCTCTCTCTCTCTCTCTCTCTCTCTCTCTCTCACGCACGCGCGCGCGCACGCACACACACACACACACACACACACACACACACACACGATGTCTTTCTCTGTAGTGTTCCCAGCCCCTTCCATCCTAAGATCTTGCCTACACATAACCTACACTGATCTAATAAAATTGGTGTGAGTTTGTGTGCAGACAAGAGTGGTTTATTTTGGTTTGGCTTAATTTGATTGGTTTTTTTTTTACAATATTAAGGCATGATTGATACAGACTGAGCCTCAAACTCATATCCCCAATTTGGTAACATATTTGATAAAGCAACACCTCAAGAATGGGGTCTATAGCTCCTTTGATGCCACACCATAACAGGTATTTTAAGAGACACAGAAAGAATATGTGTGGGCAACTAGCTAACAGTCATTATCAGGCTTTTTCAGAGGTTAATTCAACTGACTTGTTTTGAGATGGTTGCAGGATGGCAGGCAGCCTTGGAGCACAAGGGACATTTTTATCTATGTGATTAGAAGGGTTGGAAAATGGAATGAAAAAAAAAAGTCTTTTCTTGTTTTCCACACACTGTTCCAGGTCTGTGCTATTTACTTATAGCACAGCAGGCAAGGAATCAGTTTCTTTCATCCCACAACAGATCAGCACAGGAAAACGACACAGCAAAAAGCTAACCCCTTTTGCAAAAAAGCAAATTTAATCGGACAGGCAGCTTCGCGCTGGCTTCTGCCAATCTACTGCCCACTCCATCGCCATAGGAATCTGAAGGGCGAAAAATGGTAACCAAGGTAACTGGGCAAGGTTCCAAGCTGTGTAAGTCCAGGAGATAAACGCTCTGACCCTTCTGGAAAACACAAAGCAAAGTGCATGACTATCCTATTGGTGCTCCACATTGGGAAACTATTACAAGAATGTGTAGGCTCTCGGCTCAGTAACAAGCCTCCACACATACTCGCTCCCCTCTCCCTCATGATAAGATTTAATGTTACAAATTCTGTGGGTTTCATTTCTTTCCCTAGACTAAGACATTTTTTAACTAAGCAAAGGATAAAAGGCTTATGCTGAAGCAGTCATCACAGGTACCTGCAGGCAGTCTAGCAATACAGTACATTAAGAAACAGCAAATATAGGGCACAACCATTCCTCTCGAAGCAACATCTCCAATGTTATAAATGTCCCTAGCCTTCCTTTTCCCCTTATTTTTAGGCATAAACTCCATATCTTAATAGTATTAAGGACTATTCTTTGCACTTCTTTGGTACCAGTCTGAGATGGAGTGTGCTGGTGATGGGCTGGGACATTCAGATTTCCTGAAAGATTGTGGATCAGACTGTCAGCCAGTATGAACCAGAACAGTTCCACTAAATTCAGTGTAACTTAGTTGATTTACACTGGCTGAAGATTTTCTTGTTGGCTGCTGTATTTTTCATAGTACTTCAAGATAAATATTGCAAGGACAGTGACTGTCATCACCTCCAGCTTCCAAATTGTGGCCATGCCCTGGTTGTAGGTGTTCCCTCAAATTCATTGGCATTGGGGCTTGTATTGGATAATCTCAGCCTGCATCCTAGAGGCAGACTAGCATCAAAGAAATCATCCGTCCTTGGCAAATTGATGGACAGCATGCAAGTCCTCCACTGAACAAAAACAAAATGAAAATGTTAACTGATATTGGGTATAAAGTGACTCAGGGGACTCATAGGAGGCTGCAGGGCCTTTCCTCCTCTCTTCATCAACAGCTCACATACATCCCTGACTGGTAGCAGTGGCCAGAAGGCTGAATGGTCTCCATTCAGTTTCAAGTTACATACAAAAAACCCACATCACACTAACTTTGTAAGCAAAGTTGTAAGCAAAACTCGTGAAGTCATTCTGCCGCTCTACTCTGCACTAGTTAGGCCTCAGCTGGAGTACTGTGTCTAGTTCTGGGCGCCACATTTCAAGAAAGATGTGGAGAAATTGGAAAGGGTACAGAGAAGAGCGACAAGAATGATTAAAGGTTTAGAGAACATGACCTATGAAGCCAGGCTTCATGAACTGGGCTTGTTTAGTTTGGAAAAAAGAAGATTAAGGGGGGACATGATAGCGGCTTTCAAATATCTAAAAGGGTGTCACAAGGAGGAAGGAGAAAATTTGTTCCTCTTGGTTTCTGAGGACAGGACAAGGAGTAATGGGCTTAAAGTGCAGCAGGGGAGGTTTAGATTGGACATTAGGAAAAAATTCCTAACTGTCAGGGTGGTCAAATATTGGAATAAATTGCCAAGGGAGGTGGTGGAATCTCCCTCTCTGGAGATATTTAAGAACAGGTTAGATAGACATCTGTCAGGGATGGTGTAGACGGAGCTTGATCCTGCCTTGAGGGCGGGGGGCTGGACTCGATGACCTCTCGAGGTCCCTTCCAGTCCTATGATTCTATGATTCTATGAACTGACAACTTCTGGAGCCTTCCCTACATCGTTCACCTGTCTGGTACTTCTATGCAGCAGAGACATGTTGCTAGGACAGAATCAGTGAATTTGTACTGCTGCCACCTCTTCTGTAGATAAAGACGACTTCAGTTTCCAGGGCTGTTGGGCTAAGCTCTTTCACAAGCCACAGTGTTTCACAGAACACATTTTTAAATGAAAAATGTCCCTCTCTGCTCATATGCCGAACACAGAAATGTCTTTGCTCAAACACAAGTGCAAAGTTTCAAAGCTATTTTTGCTTATAACTGTCTGGGAACTGCTGAATTTATAACTTTGAAGCTTTTCTCTGCCCCCAGCTCTGCTTAAACCCCTCCTCCAACTTAAATCAATGGATAATTGTGTGGAAAATGTAAGCCATTTTTCAGTAGCATTCCTGACTGCCCAATACCACATTCCAAACATTTGTCTTTAAACCTGAGGTCTCAACTAAATTGTAGTGCTAGGCACTGAGTCAAGTACAACCTGTCCAGAGCTGGCTTGAAGGGAATAAGAAGTATTCTTGCTAAGTACTAAACAAGTAGGATCAGTCACCACACACATGCATGTGCACACATACACACAAAGAGAATAATAGGTTATTCTGGCTTGCATATCACTTTTATGTAACGAATGAGACTCGCACATCAATCCTGCGACCATGACATTATTGTTCATGTTATAGACCAGAATGACTAGACCAAAATAACAGATTGCCAAAAAAGTAACTAAAAGAGCACACAGTGTTGTTCTCAGCAGCTGGCTCTATTCTGGCTTTGTGAATCATGCTCAGCATGTAGGAGTGATGCATCTAACCCACCAAGAGCCACTAATTCCCAGTCAGTGAGTTGGTAGAAGGACTGCTACTTAGAGGTAAGAGCAAGCAAAGGGCTGGGGCTACAGTTCAGGATCTGTCACTGACTCACTAAAGTCACTTAAACTTTCTGTGCATTAGTTCATTCATCTGGTAAAATAATGGTTACTTGCATCAGAAGAGTGCTTAAGATGAATGGTTACTATTATAATTTGTTAAATCCCAGTGATATGCGCAGGGAAACACAAGACACAAAGACTGAATTTCAAATACAACATTTCTCCTTTCCCTTTCTCCTCCTTCTTTCCCACTTTTCCTCTTCTCTCTAATCCTCAATCTTCTCTCATGTATTATGCAGGAGTGAGGAAATTAGCTGATTTACCTGGATTTGGATTTGTGTTTCTTTGCTGAAGAAGGGAGTCTTTAAAGAGATTTGACTGAGGAAGGCTTGCAGGGCTGGTATGCTGAGATGGGGTGATTGTTCCAAGCATGGGGACAGCTTGGAAAAGGCACAAAGAACGGACTCTCCATTGCCTTGCAATCATTTATACTGTGCTAAGTGGTCTACATTCTGAGCTGCATCAGAATTTTCCTTGGTGTTGGTTGGAGGGGTGGAAACAGTAAAGTATTTGTGTGGCACCTTTGCAGCTCCTAGAAATTAAGGCCAGGAGGGGACTGAGTTTGATACCTAGTTCTAACTAGGGATGCAAATGCAGGCATTCAAAATAGTCAATGAAGCGGGGATTTAAATATCCCACGCTTCATTAGCATGATCTCGCCGGCTCATTATTCTGAATGCCAGCTGTTTCGAAAGTGAAAGTGCGCGCCAGGACATGTTAGTTTGAACCAAACCCCTTGGTTCGAACTAACGTTACTCCTCAAGGGGTTTGGTTTGAACTAATGCGTCCCAGCGTGTACTTTCACTTTTGAGATCATGCTAATGCAGCATGGGATATTTAAATCCCCGCTTCATTAACTATTTTGAATGCCTGCATTTGCATCCCTAGTTAGAACTAGGGTGCAAGTGTAGACATACCCTGAGATAAGTGAAAGCAGCTTGAAGGCTGCTGTAACTTCTGCCTGGTTGCCATGAGACTAAGGGACTTTGCTAGAAGTCGGAATGCAAGTTGCACTCTAGCCGTGGCCCCCATGCAAGGAGCTGCAAGGGGTTGGTGGTATAAAGTAGCTATGCCAGATATGACAGTCAGCAGTTCCTCCTATGCCAAAGCAATTCCTAGATGGCCAGATCCATGGTCTTTATTGCCCCTGTGAATAAGGTCTTTTCTGAAAGTGGGTGACACACTGGTAATTGATATGATTGGGAAATGTGTATATTGTCACTACATAAGGGATTATGGATACTCATTGATATTATTATTTAAAACCTCCAACCAAACAATGAGAGAAACAGGTTTTCTCCCAGACAGGAGGGAAGGCAGCTATCTACCTGTTTCCAATGTACATTAAGCATTATGGAATCAAAACAATGGAAATATAATATACCTACAATCATCAGGGAGATGGGAAGTCAACAGGAAAGGAAGAATAGCAGGTCACTCTGATTTGGTGGAAAGAACAATGAGATTTGGGGAATATTAATATAAGCAAAAAGCCATTTTGGGGTTCTCTCACCTGTGAGAACAAAGAACCAATGCTCTGCACCTACAGAAGTTGGGTCTGCATGCTAATAGAGGCTGGAGAAAGCTGAAAATTTGGTACAAGAAGCAGTATTAGGCAAAGCTGCATGTTCCTAGAATTAAGTTTTAGACACTAGAAAGCATGTTTTGTTTGTTTGTAGCCCTTTCATATCTCTTTCACTCTTGCTCGAAGTCACTTAAATCTGCTCTTTGTTAAAAATCTTATGTTAGTTTTACCACAAACCATCTCAATTCTGTGTATTAGGATAAAGTGTAAAACCCCAATGGAGCTAACATGTTGTTGTATGTATTGGCTCTTTGGAGGCAGCAAAATTGGTATTACCTCTGTGAGGGTGTGTCTAGACTACACCTCTCTGTTGACAGAGAGATGTAGATTAGGCACATCGAAATTGCTAATGAAGCTGGGATTTAAATATCCCATGCCTCATTAGCATAAACATGGCCACCACTTTTTTTTGAAACGGAGTTTTTTTTAAAAAAACCTGCAGTCTAGACATGGATCTGTCGAAAATAAATCCTTTTTTGACAGATCCTGTAAACCTAATTTTTTGAGGAATACAGGAGCTGTCGAAAAAAGCTTTATTTTTGATAGATCCGTGTCTAGACTGCTGTTTTTTTCGAAAAAACTCCGTTTCAAATAAAAGCAGTGGCCATATTTATGCTAATGAAGCACGGGATATTTAAATCCCTGCTTTATTAGCAATTTCGATGTGCCTAATCTACATCTCTCTGTTGACAAAGAGGTGTAGTCTAGATGTAGCCTGAGTGTCTAACATGAGGTACTGGGCACTGCAGGGGAGATGAGTTTGACAAGACTTGTGCCTGAAAGAGCTTTTGGTGCCACCCTGCAAGAGTAACTGGGTTGGTGGAAGCCAGGGTGAAACCTTTATGTAGTAGGCCCACTGCTGATATCAGCGCTGAGTCAAAGATCCACAGCAGCACCCGGAGTTATAGGGCAAGCGATGACAGAATCCATGACTGGCCTGGGTGAATCCCCAAAGACCCCCATCAAAGCATAGTTTATCTTTCATATAATCATAGAATCATAGAACACTGGAACTGGAAGAGACCTCAAGAGATCACCGAGTCCAGTCCCCTGCCCTCATGGCAGGACCCAGTACTGTCTAGACCAATCTTGGTTGATATCTATCTAATCTGCTCTTAAATATCTCCAGAGATGGAGATTCCACAACCTCCCTAGGCAATTTATTCCAGTGTTTAACCACCCTGACAGTTAGGAAGTTTTTCCTAATGTCCAACCTAAACCTCCCTTGCTGCAGTTTAAGCCCATTGCTTCTTGTCCTATCGTCGGAGGCCAAGGAGAACAGTTTTTCTCCCTCCTCCTTGTGACACCCTTTTAGATACTTGAAAACTGATATCATGTCCCCTCTCAGTCTTCTCCTTTCCAAACTAAACAAGCCCAATTCTTCCAGTCTTCCTTCATAGGTCATATTCTCTGGACCTTTAATCATTCTTGTTGCTCTTCTCTGGACCTTCTCCAATTTCTCCACATCTTTCTTGAAATGTGGCGGTTTCAAGTGATTGCAGGCTCCTTTCTCATATCCTTTCTTTGTGCTTTGCAGCTACATGTATCACACACTGATATCACTTGTGAGAGGGATGCATTTCAGGGGAGGAGGCAGCTGGAAATGGAGGAGGGGAATCCTTTGTCAGACTCCATAGCTTTCGTAACAGACATTACACTTGAAAGCTGCTCCACTAAGCCATTTCACCTATTCTTCCTTTCACCTCCGTTCTATCAAAATCCACCCCCTCATCCCCAGAACACTGGGGATGCACTCACTGGAAGGTTATGGTCCCCCTGGGGTCTTTGCTTTTAGGGGTGACAGTCTGGAGTTATTCAGAAGAAAAAACTCTGCCGAGCAAGGCAGATATACTAACAGACTTACCCACATGGGAAGCAGAACTCTGCCCACCCACCCAACCTGCCCCAGGAACTACGTAAAGAGGAAAAACCTGATGCTATTTTGGGTTAAGATGAGCCCAAATTGTGACATTTGGATTTGAATTCAGATTGGAACATGAATGTCCTAAAGTACAGAGATTTGAAGGTTTAGCATTCCTACTCAGTAGCATTATATCTCTAACACTGAGATAGCCAGTGTTCACATCCTCCCAGTTTGGGGGGGATTGGGATCTAGTGTACTCTCTTTGATCCTCTAATTTGGCTGTGGGTGGTGGTGGTGGAGGAGGAGTTGATCTATGACACTATTCCCTTCACAAGGGAGAGAAAAAAGAAAAGGATGTCATGTCTTCCACCTTCCAGATTTTTCAGCGATGTGGCCTATTCTGGGAAAACTTTTGAGTGAAAGAGTCTGAACAAACCCTCTTCCCTCACTCATGCAGCCTTGTTTTACAAAGTGACACACACCCTGCTTTACTGTTACTTTAATGTAAAGTGAAATCACTGCTTTTCTCCCTTTCCAGCGGCTCCACCCTCAATCAGCATGTCTGAGAGACTGCTTACCCACCCTTTAGCAAAACAGATGTTTGGGGGCGGAGGGCTTTGGGGGTGTTGTCCACAGCTTGCGCAATTAAAAAAATAAATCTTTCTTGTCTTATTAAAATGATTGTTACTTTTGGAACAGGCATCTGTCCTGACACCACACCTTTCCTAACTACCTCCCCTCTATATCAAGTAATGTCAACTGGAATAAGGCAATGTTGGTCTGTGAAGCTTGCTTAGGAGGGGAGAACGGACACAGCATACTACTCAATATTTTATTTGCCTCTCTGCTAGCCAGGAAGGAAAGACTCCACTGAAGCACAAAGCAAATTATTATAACAGGAGAGAAGGCGGGAGAGGAGTTAACATATAAACCTGGTAATTTGGGACCAGATTCTCTGCTGTGCTCAGTTTTTGCTGACCACAGTATGAAGCATCCAGTTACATGTCTCTGACTCTGTCTTAGCTCAGTTTACAGTAGACTAGGGGCTGCTGCAATGTGGACCAACTGGCAACAGCCCCTGAAGGACTGTCTGTCAGCTGAATCTGGCAGAGCACAATGTGATTTAGTCACTCTTCCTACCTTTGACCAAGAATTCACCAAGAATTGCTGAAGGGTGATGTAGGAGTTGGCTATTCTGGCTGTATATTCCCTGGAGACACTCCTACTTCAGGGGCATCTTTAGCAGGGGAGACATGGCTGGAATAATCCATCTTCCATAGACAGGATTGATAATGTCAGACACTGAGGAAGGATGTCTGTAATGTGGTCGGTGCAAAGGGATGTTAGTTCCTTCAAGATCTTTGCTCTTTGGAGTGGAAGTCAGGAAATATTCAAAAAAGAAACTGCAGAGCAAGACGGCACCCAAAAAATGCACTGAGAAACATATCCACAATAGGGAGCAGAATTCATCTTACTGATCTGAGCGTAGCAAACAGTAGAAGGTGACAACTGGTGTGCACAATGCCCATAAAAGGAATGACAGATGGCAATAAAAGGGCCACAACAACATGAGCCCTGACAACTGGGACAGCAGCTGACAGGTCCCATAGTTAGGGTGGTCAGATGTTTAGGGACAGTGTCTTTGTCTGTTCTAGTGGAAATGAAGTTTAGTCCCAGTTTCACTGGAACAGGCAGGTGGCTGCTTATCTATCTAGTTATCATTTCCCTGGCCCTTGCCCTGCCTCTCCACACTCACTTTCTGTTTCTGTTGAACCCCGTTATGGCACTATACGCCCAAATGCACTATCCCTTTCCCCCCTTCCCCATTCTGTGATGGTCCCTCTCTTATTGCCATGGGTCAGCTAACATGCTATCAATTCTGCTGTATTATTTGGTATGCTTCATTACATGTTAGCAAGACCAATTCAGTAAGAAAGTGGTGGGGTGAGAAATAGGAAGGGGAGCATTTATTTATTGTGCAATAGTGCCTCGGAGCCCCCGTTCCAAGCCATATTGTGTGAGATGCCGTACAAACACAAAACAAAAAGATGGTTTCCGCCCCCAAGTGCTTACAATCTAACACAAGAGACAACTAATGGAGACAGACAGATACAGAAGGGAACACAAAGAAGCAGCATCGGTATGATAGGTAGCAGCTTCCACATTTCAGCTTTGCCAGTGTCAGTATAAGGATTGGGCACAAGATCCTGAGTCAGCAGAGACTTTGTCCCCATGGTGAGCAGCAGTACACTCCTTTGCCTTGTGCCCATTGTGAACTTCAACTTGCAAGAAGTCAGGAAACAAGTGATCTCAGGCCATATAGGTGAAGCTGGCCTAAGCACCACATGGGTGCCATGTTCCAGACACTACCCCCACGCAGTGCTGGAAAGTAACCTGAGGATATGAGGATACACTTCCAGGCATGAATAAAGTTATGTACCATGGATGGGGTGAAGCTGACTGCCTCCCAGTGGCCTTGATTGATTTTGGGGCTACTGATAACTTCATAGATGTTAAGGTTGCTCAAGCCCTAAGAATCCTCTTCGGTCTAAAGTCCACATCAGCTCTTGTAGAAATTATAGATGGATCCTCCTGTCCTCATGGCCAGTGACTCAGGAAACAATATCCTTAGAAGCAATAATACACGGGCCATTGGGAAATGCTATATTTCAATGTGATTCATTTGCCACATTTCCCCCTAATTCTTGGCATCACCTGGCTGGAGCAGGATGACCTTTACATTTCCTGGAGAGAAAAGAGGATCAACTTCTCTGAACACCATTGAAAGGTGTGCCAGTGTGCAGCCAGCCCAAACCTTCTCGTCCCAGGATGCAGCAGCTGATCAGAAGTGACAGCAGGGGAACTCTAGCTTGCAGTGTCTAGCCGGAAGGAATCACTCGCCAGCCTGAGTTCCCATCTCCATAAAAAATATTGGGATGACATGGACATTTTTAAAAAGAAGAATATGGACATGTTACCACTGCATGGAAATTATAACCACCTTCAGGTCTGCAACCCAGAACAAAGGTCCTTAATGGACAGATCTATGTGACATCTGAGCCTGAACTGTCAGCCCTTTGTGAATATATCCAGTAAAACCCAGCTAAGGACTTTATCTGGTGCTCCACCTCTGCAGCAGGAACTCCAGTCCTTTTGGTCAAGTTAAAAGGTAGAATGCTATGCCTTTATGAGACTATTGGGTTATACACCTTGTTATAGTATCAAATTGTATCTTCTGCCCTTGATCTCAGGGTTACTATATTATATGCAATCTGCCAGGCTCTTCACCAAACTGGACATCCAGGACACATACAACTCAGTGTGCATCAGGGTAGGAGATGAATGAACACCCGTGTTTTGAATCTGCTAAGAGTACTTCAAATATGTAGTAATGCCATTTGGGCTGACCAACACTCTTTCTATTTTTCAACACTTTGAGAATATTATATAGAGAGACAGCCTTGATCAGTATGAAGCCATCTATCTTGATGACATACTTGTGTTTTCAGACAATCTTGAGCAGCATTATTACCACACTCATTTCATCCTAG
Source organism: Pelodiscus sinensis (assembly GCF_049634645.1). Classification (NCBI taxonomy): domain Eukaryota; kingdom Metazoa; phylum Chordata; order Testudines; family Trionychidae; genus Pelodiscus; species Pelodiscus sinensis. The sequence continues at coordinate 95,664,935 of NC_134711.1, read as the reverse complement.
AAAGTCTACAAAAGCATGGCCTGTTCACAAAGTTGAAAAAAAGTAAGCTTTACAAGTCATCTACAGGGTTCTTGGATTATATCCTCTTCCCAGAAGGTGAAGGCCATCTGTGGCTGGACTGTGTCCAGTTACTGCTGGGATGTACAATATTTCTTGGTCTTTGTGAACTTTTATCAATAACTCACTCTTGACTTCAGGGCAAAGAGCCCCCATGATCAACCTCCTTTGCATGGCTGCCAACTTTGGGCTCCCAAAACTCACCAGGCTTTTCAACACCTCAAGATTACTCTCATGGTTGTCCCCATTCCAACACACCTGGACTTGGCATGGGCATTCGCGGTGGAAGCTGATACTTCCAGTGCAGCCTTAGGGATGGATCCTCCCCCAAGAGGCATGGTTCATAGCAAATCTTGTACCCCTATCCCTACTATTCTCAAAAACTCATCCCCTGATGAATGGAATTATGAAATATCAGGTAAGGAACTATTTGTAATTAAATTGGCCTTTGAAGAGTGGTGCCATCACTTTGAGGGAGCCTGACACTCAGTGCAAGTTTCTTTTGGACCACAAGAACCTTGAATATCTGCAGAAGTCTTGAGCCTTGAGCCAAAGAGAGCTCAGGTGAGCATTATTATTCTCTTGGTTTGATTATATCATCATCATCTATTGCCCAGAAAACAGGAACAGGGAAGCCAATACCTTATCCTGAAAGGAAGAATACTACTAAGAGTGCAAGAAGCCTAGGCAAGAACCACTCTGTCTCGTAAAACCTCACAACTTCCTCATTCCCACAATACATCAAGACCCACTTGATCTAATTTGCTCTGCTTCATGGGGCTATGTGTTAGCTCAGGAGGAGATGGTACAGTCTGAGCAAACAAAATCCAGAACCAAGATGCAATGCTCCACACAGGATAGGATCATCTATCTTGATGGGTGCATATACATTCCACCTGAGAACACCATGGCTAGAAGTGCTTGATCTCTGCTATTGCATATCATTAGCAGGCTACTTTGACCACTTTAAGACCTTCCACACATCTTCCCATTACTTCTGGTGTCCCTATATGTGCGGAAGTCCAGGAATATGTTAACTCTTGTATCCTGTGTGCATGCACCAAGAAGCCATATGGTAAGCTACTCAGCACCCTCGTGCTTCAGGAGACCCTGTCTGAATCCTGGGCCTTGATCACCCTGGATTTCATAGTGGAACTCCCTGAATCTGATGGCCATATAGTGGTCTTGACTGTTTGTAAACCAACTGACCAAAATGGTGTATGCCACTCTCTGTAAGAGCCTGCCCTCTGCTGAAACTATAGCTCGACTTTAACAGGCTTCTGGACCAAATCACCTTGGACCGAGGTTCATAATTTGTCTCACACTTTTGCTGTGAAGTGCTCCACATAATGGACGTTTGTGCTTTTACCTCCTCCTTGTACCATCTCCTGACACATGGGCAGAAAGGATGGACCAACTATTAGAGCTGAGGGACTATGTCAGCTACCTTTATTACAACTGGTATTTCTTCCTTCTGTATGCTGCGTTCTCATACAACAGGGCTGACCTTGCCAACATGGGGCAGATTATTTCCATCCTTGCTTCCACTCAGCCTTGCCGGCAGTCTCCCTGAATCTAGCAGCTGCTGAAGGGATCCAATGAATTCACTCTATCCAGGAGGAGCTTAAAGAGCACGTCAAGGGACCACAAGTAGTACGCAGACCACTGTTACCAGGAAGAACCAGTTGTCATGGTGAGTTGAAAGGTCAGGTGTGTCGCAAAGCACCTCTGTATGGGTATGTCTACACTACCACCCTAGTTCGAACTAGGGTGGTTAATGTAGGCAACCGGAGTTGCAAATGAAGCCCGGGATTTGAATTTTCCTCGAGGAGTACCGGTAGTTCGGAATAGGAAGCCTAATCCGAACTACCTAGTTCGTGCCGCGTGTAGCCGCGGGCACGGAGTCCGAACTAGCGGACATTTAAAAATGGCGGCGCCTGGCAACATGCAAATGAAGCCCAGGAAATTCAAATCCCGGGCTTCATTTGCAACTCCGGTTGCCTACATTACCACCCTAGTTCGAACTAGGGTGGTAGTGTAGACATACCCTATGAGCAGACTGTCCCAGAAACTAAATTACTAGTTCCTTGGCTCTTCCCTCTGTCAGCAAATCAACTCCATCTCCTTCAGATTACAGCTCCCTCATTCTCTTAAGATTTTCCATGTACCCCTCCTGAAGCCTTACTTAGAAGACCCCTTTCCTGATCAGTCACAACAGCTGCCCTTGCTAGTCCTGGTCCCAGGAACAGAGTCCAGACCATCCTTGACTTTAAATAGCGGAGGGGGAGGCTGCACTATCTATTCAACTGGAAGAGCTATGGCCCTGGATAATGCTCCTGGGAACCCACTGCCCATGTCCATGCCCCTGACCCGGTAGAAAGGTTTCATCAAGACAAGCCAGATAAACCTGGCCCAGCACTGATCATCCCTGAAGAAGGGGATGAGGTAAGGATCTGGGAACTGACAACTAGGTCTGCAGAGCCTTGGACACCTGATATTCCCAAAGTGCCACCAATAGGCCACACAGAGGTACAGTCAGGGAACATTGTGGAGAGTAGGCACTGCAGGAAATACTGCCCAAGAGAGCAATAGTGACTGTACCCTGAAGCCCTCTGATTGGCCAACTGTCCTATTTAACAGCCGGGATTGCCCCAGGAAATTATCTGGGTAACCACACAGATTTTACCCTTTTGCATGATCTCCTGGTCTTTGACTGCAGCCAGACTCTAATCCTGATTTCTGCCTCCTGATACTGCCTCTGATCTTCAGTCTCTGACTCTAGCCTGACTCTGACCCTGACTTTTATGGGGTCAGCCTCTTGTGATTCCTTCAAATCCTGTTGTTGACTATTGTTCCTGGTGGCCAGACCTCAGCCCAGGTGTGACTGCTAAGCAGACCACCTATACCCTGGTCCCTTACAGCCAAGGGCCTCACTTTTGGAGCCTGAGAAATGACATTCCTGGGCAACCACAATAGAACTGGGTTTGAGGCTGTGCCAGAATCCTCCCAAAATTCCAGTTTTCTACGTCAACTTGATCTCTCAGGAATTTACAGATGTCTTGAACAGGGTTGGAAGTCCCCATAACAGGAAGGATTTTGTTGATATTCAGACTCTTGGATTGTATGAATTTCTCTTTGAAGCGTAACATATGTATCCAGCCAACCAAGTCCATTGCACCAATCCCTTTGCACCATGGAGGGCAGAATTGTAAGGCTTCACATGATCACATCCACGTGTGGGTGTCATTGTGAAAGCACCCGGGGGAGAGGGGAATGTCTCATCAATCATTCCATTGCGTGGGACAGGATTTAACATCCCAACCCCTGCACAGACTGCCTCCAAACCTGGAAGATCCTTTAGGTCATAAAGGAGCGTGGGGAGGCCAGAACCATCCACACACGGGCCCTGTACCTCTCTACCTGCTCTGATGCCCAGGGAGCCCCATCACCAGTTCCTGGCAACATAGCCACATTGGTAGTGCATCATACATGAATAGAATGTGGCTGAGTTCAGATGCAAATGAATGTGGGGCTAGAATCTGTTCCCAATCTGCTGTGAAGAGATCCATTGAAGGCCTCAGGGTTTTACTTTCAACTATGTTTGTTTTGAGCTCTTCCCAACTTATACTCTTTGGCTGTGTCTAGACTGGCAAGTTCTTCCGCAAAATCATCTGCTTTCGCGGAAAAACTTGCCAGCTGTCTACATTGGCCGCTTGATTTTCCAGAAAAGCACTGACGATCTCATGTAAGATCATCAGTGCTTTTCCGGAAATACTATGCTGCTCCCGTTCGGGCAAAAGTCTTTTTCCGAAAGACTTTTGCACAAAAGGGCCAGTGTAGACAGCACAGTACTGTTTTCCGCAAAAAAGCCCCGATGGCGAAAATGGCGATCGGGGCTTTTTTGCAGAAAACTGCGTCTAGATTGGCCACGGATGCTTTTCCGCAAAAAGTGCTTTTGCGGAAAAGCATCCTGCCAATCTAGACGTGCTTTTCCGAAAATGCTTTTAACGGAAAACTTTTCCGTTAAAAGCATTTTCGGAAAATCATGCCAGTCTAGACGCAGCCTTTGGGTTAGGGACCATGTCTCTGTTAAGTGTTGCACAGTGCCCAGGACAATGGGCAGTGCCCTCTATATGCTACTGCAATGCAAATAAATAACACTACTATCTCTTTTGCATTTTGCACAGGACACTCAACCACCATTATACAGTAATGACTTGTGGTGGTTACCATCCCCCTGCCAGTGTATTTTTAGTGAACAAATCATTCTCCATCATATACTTCAAAAAGATGTATTCTGGCTGCACCGTGGTAAGCAAATGACTTGTAATATTAATGGATTTCCCTTATTTGGAAGGAAGCAAGTCATGCCCCCAGCTTCCTGATCCCACTACATTTTTTATGTCTGATCTGGTGATTGTGAAAGTCCAGAGAAGGGTTATCGCCTTGCTTACCAATCCCCAAAGAGTATATCCCCCAGCACATTTGGTTCCATGTGCATAAGAGACATGAGTGAAAGAGAGGGACACTAAGAACAAACCAGTCATAAAATTAGCTCTGAGAACTGGAATGTGGAAGTCTCTGAGGAACACCATCTAATAAAGAGAAACAAACGGGTTTTTTTTGTTAACTCCCACTCATTCTGCTCCCACTGAGGTCTCTGCAGCTCTCGCCCCCTCCCAGTATATCTTAAGATACACACGACTAGTCAAAAGGAATTTCCCTTTATATGTCATCATTTTCCTCTTCTGGAACTGCAGAACAATGTGGCCTGGGATTCCTGATACTGTGGCAGATTTCTAATTGGAAACAGGAAAGACAGGACATAATTCAGAGCTCAGCCTCTATGATAACCTGCACATTACACCCAGGCACAGCTAGGATGCATGTGACATATGGTAACAATCTGCAGGCCTCCTAAAAAGGATTCATGAGACTTTAAAGGGTGCCTCTATCATACCAGAGGAAAACTTTTGAAAGGAGAACTGGGTGGAGCCTCAGTAATCACAGACCAAATTTTCCTGAATAACTCTTAGGGAATGTCTACACTACAGCGCTAATTCGAACTAATTTAGTTCGAATTAGTTAATTCGAACTAAGCTAATTTGAACTAACACATCCAGACTAAAAAACTAGTTCGAATTAGCGTATTGCTAATTCGAACTAGCATGTCCACATTGAGTGGACCCTGAACTGGGGTTAAGGATGGCCGGAAGCAGTGCCGGCAGGGCATCAGAGTAGGACGTAGAGCGTGGAGCTGCTGTCTCAGGCTAGCCGAGGGCTGTGCTTAAAGGGACCCGACCCCCACCCCGGACAGACAGTTCTCGGGGTGTCCCGCTTGCAAAGCAGTCCTGGCTTGGAGTGCCCTGAGTGCCCACACTGGGCACATCACAGCACTCGGCCATCAGACCGGCTGCACTTGCCGCAGGCTGCCATCTGGGGAGAGGGGGCAATTGGGGGGCTGCAGGAGAGCTTCCACCCCCAGAAGCCCGCAGAGCCACCCCAGTCCTCCCCATCGGGGGCTCATACCCCATTCCTCCCTCACCTCCTTCCACTTACCCCTCCCTAGCCCCCCTTCCTGATGTACAAAATAAAGGACAATTGTGTTCAAAAATAGAATCTCTCTTTATTGAACAAAACTGGGGGAGACTGGGAAAAGGAGGTGGGAGAGGGGAAGAGAGAGGGTGGGAGAGGGGAGGGCAACTACAATGATCAGGGGTTTGGAACAGGTCCATATGAAGAGAGGCTAAAGAGACTGGGACTTTTCAGTTTAGAAAAGAGGAGACTGAGGGGGGATAGGATAGAGGTCTATAAAAGCATGAGAGGGGTGGAGAGGGTGCATCAAGAAAAGTTCTTCATTAGTTCCCATAATAGAAGGACTAGAGGACACCAAAGGAAAGGAATGGGTAGCAGGTTTCAAACTAGTAACAGAAAGTTGTTCTTCACAAAGCAAATAGTCAACCTGTGGAACTCCTTGCTGCAGGAGGCTGTGAAGGCTACAACTAGAACAGAGTTTAAAGAGAAGTGAGATAAAGTGATGGAGGTTGGGTCCATGGAGTGGTATTAGCCAGGGGGTAGGAGTGGTGTCCCTGCCCAAAGTTTGTGGCAGGCTGGAAAGGGATGGCACGAGACAAATGGCTTGGTCACTGTCTTCGGTCCATCCCCTCCAGGGTTCCTAGGGTTGGCCACTGTTGGCAGACAGGCTACTGGGCTAGATGGACCTTTGGTCTGACCCAGTACGGCCATTGTAAGCTCAGGGCTCAGGGTCGGGGGTCTCAGTGGACCACCTTGATTTTCATGCACACCTGCTCCTGGGTGGCCAGGCTGGCAGCTCTCCTGCCCTAGACGGCCACTTTCCTGTGCCTAGTGCGGAGGTCATGGATGAGGTCCACGATGTCCGCACTAGACCAGGCGGGTGCCCGCCTCTTGCGGTCCCAGGCAAGCTCCCGGGAGCCGCCAGCCTGGTCCCGGGAAGAGGGGGAGGGCTGGGGGGCATCGGGTGGCTGGCTTGAGCCGTGCCAGGTGCAGGGTCTGCTGGCTGGGTGCTGGCAGGCTTGCACCTGGCACGGGCACCATAGTCAGCCCGTGCCCCTTTAACGGGTCTGGGGCCGGGAGGGGGGCAATAGAGTTTCCCTGGTGTTGGCCAGAATGGCCACCAGGGAAAGCTGGGGAGGACTAGCCTCCCACTAGTTCGAATTAAGGGGCTACACACCCCTTAATTCGAACTAGTAAGTTCGAACTAGGCTTAGTCCTTGTAAAATGAGGTTTACCTAGTTCGAACTAAGCGCTCCGCTAGTTCGAATGAAGTTCGAACTAGCGGAGCGCTAGTGTAGCGCCTATGAAAGTTACTTCGAACTAACGTCCATTAGTTCAAATTAACTTTGTAGTGTAGACATACCCTTATAGACTCTCAGAGGCCAGTAAATTTGGGATTGTAAAACTTCGTGTGACCAGAGGACGTGGCCTCAAAATCAAAAGGAAGCGGATCTGTTGTTTACTAGAAGTGCCTGATGGAATAGATACTTTATAGCACCTGCTCTCTGACCACCACCTCTTCCCAGGCTCAGACTGAATGCCAGAGGTCCTTGCTTGAGTTTAAGGGCCAAATCCTACTTGCCTAGAATAGTCCCATTGACTTATATGGGGAAAATGCATGTGAGCAAAGCAAATGGTTTTAGTTGGGAAGCTGTCTTGGTTCTACATTGGCCTGTTGATAGAAAGGGCACGGCCATGTGGCAATAAGTCTTCCTTGCTTGACTTCTCAAGTCAACCATTTGAGGTACAGCTCTTTTTTTAAAAATAAGGGTTTATATGTTGCCCTTGAGTGACCTCTAGTAACTTTAGAAGGCTTCTTATTTGCAGCATTTCTAGAACCACTTGGCTTTGGTTAGTACAGATGATTTTCATACTGTCAGAATATGGGGAAAGGCTGCTGGAAAGCCATTTCTCTATTAGTAGTTACAGAGGTTGCTTGGATCATTCTTTGTTGGTGACTTGGAGTTGTATAAACTCCTCACCTTTCTCTGAGTTAGCATACAGGTCAAGCTACAGATTCCCTTCCAACATGACCGAAGCCTTCAGGCACTCTGCTCTTAACTTTTGCCATAAAATCAGAGATTAAAGTAAGAGGGTATGTCTACACTACCCCGCTAGTTCGAACTAGCGGGGTAATGTAGGCATACCGCACTTGCTAATGAAGCCCGGGATTTGAATTTCCCGGGCTTCATTAGCATAAGCGGGGAGCCGCCATTTTTTAATCCCCGCTGCTTCGAACCCCGTGTAGCGCGGCTACACGGGGCTCGAACTAGGTAGTTCGGACTAGGTGCCTATTCCGAACTACTGTTACTCCTCGTGAAACGAGGTGTACCGGTAGTTCGGAATAGGCACCCTAGTCCGAACTACCTAGTTCGAGCCCCGTGTAGTCGCGCTACACGGGGTTCGAAGCAGCGGGGATTTAAAAATGGCGGCTCCCCGCTTATGCTAATGAAGCCCGGGAAATTCAAATCCTGGGCTTCATTAGCAAGTGCGGTATGCCTACATTACCCTCCTAGTTCGAACTAGGAGGGTAGTGTAGACATACCCAGATGGAGCATAGCTTTCTCCCTCTGCCCACTCTGTTAAAAGTCTAGAGCCACCCTGTTTCCTGGCTGGTGTAGCAGGAGTTCCCCTTCCTGTTTCAATCTGTTAACTGCTATGTAAAATCACAGCCACAGATCTTGCAAGATGGGAAGAGTGTAATTTAGAAGTTAACACATGTACAGGCTTGCTGAAGGAAGGGGATAAAGATAAAATGGGACAACTGCCCTGGGGCCTGGCAATTCTAATGGATCCAGAGCTGCTGCCACTGAGGACTTGGGGGGCAGTGTGGTGCACTCCCAGCAGCGCTGAGGGCTGGCAGCCTCTGCCCCGCCCCTTCTGCCTGAGGTACTGCCCCCACACCCACAGGCCCGATTTGGCTTTCGGTTCCCCTGCTCATGTAACAGCTACCAGCCAATGACAAAAACAACTCTGGTTTGGGAATGGATGGGCAGGGGCTGAGAGCGAGATCTGTGGTTTCAGTACTATGCTACAGTTCTGAGGCTGGGGCTGCAATTATTCAGCAAGAATTGTTAGAACCTAAAATGTTCTGTCTTCATAATCCTTTTAAATTCTGGGATGCTACTCAAAAGGAACAGTTCCAAGACTTCCACTGCAGAACAAATCTTTCTTTTCACAAAACTGGTTCTTTTTGCCTGGGTCTCTACTTTTCCTCCTCAGCACTAGGGTTGCCAGATGGTTTAACCAAAAATACCGAACACCCCCACCCCCAAAAGAAAACACCGGGGAAAAAATTCTGTTGGGGGGGGGAAAGGGGGAGACCAAAGTTGTTGAGAAAAGAAAAAAAAAGGATTCTGAGAGTTATTAAGCTAAATAAATTAATTAAATAAAACAGCATTAAAACAGTATGGCCCTTTCAGTGCATGTGGAGTCATAATAGGGATAGGAACAGGGAAGTGGTTGAGCACTAAGACCCAGGGAAGGCATTGCCTCCCCTTGGCCTTTAGGCTTTTTGCTGGTGACCATTTTGTTTTCTTGATCAAGCCAGAACGCAGCTTCCCTGCAAACCAGGTAAGCAGAGAGTCCGGGAGTGGGGCCCAGTTGCCGAGTGTGTGTAGGATTGCCAGGTGTCTGGTATTTTCTGAATTTTTTTTTACTGGACAGGAGGTGAAAATACAGGACACCTGGCAATCCTACTCAGCACACCTCTCCTCTTCTCTGCTTCCTCACCCTATGCTAACATCTCTATCTTCCCCTCTCTCCCTCCTGTGCTTCTCCTCTGAGCAAATCCAGCATGCAGCTGCAGGTCTTCCTCTTCCCATAGCCTGGCTGAAACAGCTGTAGCTGCTAAATATGTTCTTGCCCTAGGTTCTCCCTGCATAACTGGCTTCCTTTACTGCTGTGGCTCTGTCCTTGCCCTCTTCCTTGTCTCTCCAAAACTGTGCTCTACAAGCTGCTGTGCCCTAGGCTTGAGCTCCTAGAATTGTTGGCTGCTGTGACCATGGGGAGCCTATAGAACAAAGGGACATGACAATAACTATTATTGTTATTAATAATTATTACTTATATTTGGATAGCACCTAAAGGCTATGAGGATGTGGGCCCCTTTATGCTAGGTACTGTGCAATCACAGAAAAATACACCATCCTGGCACAGAACAATTTATGCTTCAATTTAAATTAAAATCTAATTTCAAGGAGCCACGTTGAAAACTATTGGATAGCACAGATGTTAGGAGTAAAGCAAGGGAGCTGAACTCTGATTGCAGTAGAAGCTATGTTTTTAGAGTCTTGATTGCAATGTATGGAATCACAGATCTATTTGTGCAGCTTCTGTTAAAGATACTCTCATTCAATGCAAAGGAAAACTGCTTTGCCACACTTCTCTTCCATTATTCCACCTGGAGAAACGTTGTATTTATTACAATACTCTAGTTAGGGATTAATTATTTGCACAGTATTTATCATCACCTGCCATAAAATGGAAACCATGGGCACTGTGATGAATTAACTATAATTTCACTATGACTTCTTTGAATGCCTTTGCATCCTCTGCTGAAACTGCCTTCAACAACACATAGGGAATCACAACTGATAGATATCTCCATACCTCTGATTAAAGCAAATGGGTTGTGAGACTATTTTTTGTTCTTTCTTAAGCTGGGAAAAAACACCATTTTCACAAATCTGCACTAAATCGGGCACAGACCTTTTCACTTCTCACATTAAAACAGTAATTGTGGAACTTAACATGCAGCCCCAGGAAAGGTTTTCAGTTTTCTTTTCATGATTTTATTATTCTTAATACATGAAGAGCAAGAAAATAAACGAGTAACACAATCCCTATTCTAAGCTATATATCTACTATTCCCTCATCTTTTGTCTCATATGGCACTCAGAGATTTATAGAGCAAAATTCCAGAACAGTGAGGAAACAGAAGTTCTGTTTTTTGCTCCAGAGAAGGCCTTTTGCCTTGAAATCTTCATATAAGAAATGTTGGAAATCCCCCAAACTCTGCTGGGCAGCATCTGTCTGGCTTGACATAAGAAACTTGCTTTGTTTTTTAATGGGTATGATTGGGAAGGTGAGTGGAAGGTTATGTTGTCATAACAAGCAGCATGTTGGAGTCAGAATGGCTAGCTAAAATCAGCAGAAATATATTGATATTATTAAACAAGACTAAATGTAAGATAAGGTTGAGGTCAGATTATGCACAAACAGCATATGGACAGAGCACGCTGCACAGGAATTGATTCCTTCAAAGTAACCAAGTCAGTTCCCAAATGTATGATGCAACATAGAGTAAAGCTAATGAAATATATAAATGCATATAAAAGAAGAGGTTTTCTAACTAACTTTGGGTGTATAATACATCCCATATACGCTCTCTACACTTGAGTCTGATCAACTTGATGGAAAACTAGATGGGTAGGGCTGTGAGTTACTACAGAGATTTCTTTCCCAGGCATCTATTTGGAGAATCTTGCCCACATGATCAGGGTCTAACTGAACCCCCAGGTCAGATTGACACCTTCCTTTGCAGCATGGAGAATGGGTCACTTGCCATTTTAAACTAGTGTAAATGGTGGATTCTCTGTAACATGAAGTCTTTCAACCATAATTTGAAGACTTCAGTACAGCCAGAGATTAGGGGTCTACTTCAGGAGTGGGTGAGGTTCTGCAGCCTGCAAGGTGCAGAAAATCAGACTAGATGTTCACATGGATCACTTCTGACCTTAAAGTCGAGGGCTGTGTCTAGACTGGCCAGTTTTTCCGGAAAATCAACCGCTTTTCCGGAAAAACTTGCCAGCTGTCTACACTGGCCGCTTGAATTTCCACAAAAGCACTGACTTCCTACTGTAAGAAATCAGTGCTTCTTGCGGAAATACTATTCTGCTCCCGTTCAGGCAAAAGTCTCTTTTGCGCTAAAGGGCCAGTGTAGACAGCTCAGATTTGTTTTCCGCAAAAAAGCCCCGATCGCAAAAATGGGATCGGGGCTTTTTTGCGGAAAAGTGCGTCTAGATTGGCACGGACGCTTTTCCGCAAAAAGTGCTTTTGCGGAAAAGCGTCCGTGCCAATCTAGACGCTCTGTTCCGAAAATGCTTTTAATGGAAAACTTTTCCATTAAAAGCATTTCCGGAAAATCATGCCAGTCTAGACGTAGCCTATAAGTCTATGAATTCGGTGTAGCTTTGCTCTATGCCATATAAAGATACCAAAGTGAAAAAACATCAAGTTGAAGTGAGTCCTTAGGAAGCTGAATGAAAAGAGGTCTCAGAAGGAATCTCAACAGGTGGGACCCTGGATGTTTTCAGGGGGAGAGAGCTCTTCAGTTGCTGAAACTATGGCTGGCTTTTGAATGAAAACTCACTTTGGATTTTATAAACAACAGCAACAACTGTGGCCACCACAGCTGCAGTTTGCATACACCAGAACTGCTTTTACATTGTTAAACTCTGTATTCCTTTGACATCCATTTGGTGGCCTGTGCAAAGTCAGTCTGTCAGCTCATTAGCAGACAAGTGGCCACATCATAAAATAACACGATCACAACAGTTCCCTTGTTCGCAGTTTCAGCAAATCAGGTGGGCCACACAGACTGAGACTATTCCTCACTTCTACGGGAGGGTTCTGTAGGGCATGGAAGAGTGGGACAGTGTGGGGCAGCTCATCCCGCTGCTGCCAATACTGTACCTCTTCAATGGCTAAAAAGAGGGGTTTTGTCTCTAGTGCCTTCAGTCTAACAGCTTTCACCAGCCCCTATGTCACCTGAAATGAAACAAACAGTACCCTCAGCTATCTACACTTCTCCATATACCTTCACTTTCTGCATTTGAGAATTATAATAATTTGTATATTCAGAAATTGCTTTCATCCCAAGGGATCCCAAAAGGCTTTACAATGGGCCAGCTTCCAGCAGCTGAAAGTTCTTTTATTCTTGCAGAGGTGTGCTGGCCTGCCTGATCCTCAAGCTAGTGAGGCCAGTGAAGGAGAGGAAACAGAGTGACTATCCCCTGCACCTATTTTGCCTTCTGAACCTCTCTCCCTCTCATACAAGGATTGTGGAGGACATGGGGCCCTGCCAAGTGAACTATGGGGTGACTTAACCAACCACACAATGGGGACTTAAGAACAATTTGCATCTTTTCTATCAGCTTCTTGGAACATGAACACTCTAATTCCCTATTTTTCCCTTCCCTTCCCCATCCCAATCCCCTATTTATTTTGGAACTGGACTTTTAATGCTCCATTTATCTGAAGAAGTAGGTTGTGCCCATGAAAGCTCATGGTACCATCTGCACGTTTTGTTAGTCTTTGAAGTGCTGCCAGACTATTTGTTGTTTTTTAAGTTTTTCCAGTTACAGACTAACTCAACCACTCCTCTGAAGCTATGGGGTAGGGAGTTAGGGGGCTGGTGATGGTGGATCAGGCTCAGTCAGAGCTCTCAAAACGTTAGCTAGAAGGATGAGACAGCAGACCTGTGCTACCTTCTGGCTCCAGTGCTCACAGAAAGGGCAAAGTCTTCAGGACAATCAGCTGCTCTTCCCAGATGATAGCTCTGACTCAGCCCTTTCCCTGCTTCTGAGGCTGAGCTCCCTGATTGTCAGTTGTCCATTGCAAGGATGTTGAGTGAGGCAATGCCTCACCCTGCTATTAGTCCCCAGTGACTCATGCTGGTAAACAGAGTCAATGGAGAGAGTGCAATGCTGGCGTCAGCCATAGAAGCTGGACTGAGCAGCTGCAGAACATCTCCACTGCTGCCACTGCTAAGGGGAGTGTGCTCCCTTAGGGTGTGACTAGCAAGTGGTGAGCCAGCTGTGTGGCCATGCTGCAGAACTGTGGCCAGTCTCTCTGCCTGTTGAGCTCTACATGATGCACTGGGACCTAAATATTTATACCCAGCTACCACCACTGAAGTACAACATCTCTGGGAGTGTGACAGTAATTACCCAAACTTGAATTTGGGCAGAACACCCAGGCTAATCCCCCTGCTTTTGTGAAAGCAAGCAACAGCTCTTTAATGGCCACACTGTATTAGGCCCTTCGGTTTACATCTCATCAAAAAGATAGCCAGACACCTACAAGGTGCCCCATACAGCTGGTCTCCAGACTAAGGATGTTAAATATCGGTTAATTTACTAGTCAAGTAGTCGATGGAAAAGACTAGTCTATAGGCACTTGCGCATTCCTCCTGGAGGCTGCGGGGACTCTTGTACATTTCAAAGGAGGAATGCGGAACACCGCATACAGTCCGGGGCCAGCGGGAAGTCCCACTGACTCTGGCCTGCATGCAGGTGCCAGCTTTGAAATGTACCGTATTTTCCATCGTATAAGGCGACTGGGTGTATAAGACGACCCCCTAGTTTTCTAGTTAAAACATAGGTTTTCGCCTATACTCGCTGTATAAGACTACCCCCCCTAAGAGGCCATCCGGCAGCGCCCCAGCTGCTCTGCCCCAGGGTCCACAACAAAAGCCTGGTCTGCTGGGGGGGGGGGGGACGGACGCACTAGCTGCGCCCCCCCAGCAAACCAGGGACACGGGGAGAAAAGCCGCAGCGGCAGCGGGGTGCCGCGCCTCTGAGGCTTTGCTCTGGCAAAACACTGCCTCAGTGTTTCAAAGGGGCAGTTCTTCACAGCTGATGTGCAGTGCTGCCCGTTGAAGTACCCCCCATCTGATAGAGGCAGCAAGGGCGGGGGGGGGGGGAGGGGAGAATTGACTAGTTGACTAGTCTTTAGCATCCTTACTCCAGACACCATACATACTCCTTTCTCCCCAGCCTCATAGATAGATTGTACCTCCTTCAGGATAGGCCAATAGACACATCCAGCCTCAATTGCAGTCATGAGCCCGAACTGAACTGGTGTATGGCCACAATACTACCAAGATGCCTTAAAGCTCCCTGAAAAATGTGAGGCATTCCAGTCATTTTAATTACTGTGCAGTGCATAAGCCTGAAACCAGTTCATACAAAGAAACAACAGAAAAGTGTTTTTCAGTCGCTCTCCTTCTCTCCTCTGCTCAGTGCCAGGCTCCAAAGCTCTGGGAACTCTGGCTCTTATTAGCATTTGAAGCACTTCATCTATTTGAAATCTCTTTGTTCAGTCATTTAAAGCTTTTGATGCAGTTTAGAATTCAGTTTTTTAAATACTTCAATTTGGAAATGGCCCCCGTAGCATGAAAGCAAAGCAAAGAGACGTGGACATGCTTATTTTAAACAAAAATGAAGTAAAGTCATTGCTTGCAAAAGTAAGGTTCCAACCTCCATCCCCATTTTATAGGGCTCAACAATCCTTCAAGATGCTAAGCCCTTTGGCTCTGTTCCAGCAATGCACTTAAGCATTTGCTTAACTTTATGCATGTAAGCAGCCCCTTTGTCTTCAATGGGACTTAAATATGTGCCTAAATGCTTTGCTGTATCAGGGCCAAAATGATTAGCCCCATGCAAGATCCAGCCTCTGTTTCAATTTTATAAGGCCATTAAAACATTTTATTATTTAATGCCTACCCGTGACTGAGGAAAATAACAGTATGATCTGAGACTCCCCTAACCATGCAGAGGTTGATTTCTTATCCTAAAATCCCTTTTGTGTGATGTAGCAGCTATGCTCCACACCAGAATAAGTGCTCCCCATACATGCAATCTCTTAAGCTCTTTAAGATCCCTTGGAATTAAATGTTCTATAAAAACATTTGAGGTAATTATTATGCTACAGTTTTTCTATACTCTGAAGCTAAAGAATCGTGTCAGACCTGTACACCGAAGGGTGTGAACGCATCAGCCACAGTCTCCACCATGGGGCCAATTCCGGCTGACCTAGGGAAGTCATGGGTGTCGCATTGCCCCAGCCTCTCTCCCCCATACCCTGGCCAGCTGGGGAAGGCTGGGGCTGATTCTCCCCTTCCTCACCCAGGAACGAGGACAGGGACAGGGCTGGGCCATGGGGAGTGGGGCTGGGCTGTGGGGTAGGGGTGGGGCAGCCACCAGTCCCTCCCACAGCTCGCACCCTGCCACAGAAATTCCTGCAAACAAGCCTGAGAGTGTAATCTCACCTGCATCTGACTTGAGAGACAGGAAAGTAGCATATGTCCTTTATAACCTCAGAGAATGAGCTCAGATAAAATTTGTAGAGAGAGGGAACTAAAATGATATGGCTTGTAAAGAAACTCATAAGGCAACTATTTTAGGGTTGCCAGATGGTTTAACAAAAAATACCAAACAGTCCCCCACCCGCCCACAAACATTTTGTTGAGAAAAAAAAAGAGGGGGAGACCAAAGTTGTTGAACAAAAAGGCTGCTGCACCTTTAAATGGCCCCGCGTTCCTCACTCCCTCACCAGATGCGGCAGGGGAAAATTGTCCCTGCCGGGCTTCCTTCCAAGGGAAACGAGAAATGGTATTTTCTGTTTTCTTTTACCGGATGGGGGACATAAATAACAGACAGTCCGGGTGAAAACTGGACACCTGGCAACCCTAAACCATTTAGTTATTAAGCATGCCATATGAAGTTCGCTGGCATAAGAAAGCAATTAATAGAGGCATTTTTCTCAACCTTTCTTCATACAAATAAAACATAGTTAACATGCACAAACACACTGGAAAAAGGTGTCTTCCCAATGAGCTCTTTATAAAAATACAGATTCTTGATAAAGAAATACATATCAGAATTCCTCTTATTAAGCCAGGATTGTTCATATGAGATTGCTTATAGCACAGTGTGAGAAAGTAGAGTAAGAGACACCCTGCTAGCTAGCAGACCCAAAAGTGGCACCAGACAGGACAGAAAGGTATTTACTCTCTGCCATCGACTGTATGAAGGCAGCCTGGTGTAAAAATAGCCTCTGAAGTTTTCAATGACCAAGGGCTAGATGCTAAATTGGTGTAAATCAGTGCAGCCACTGGTGTCAAGAAGAATTATTAAGGCAAGGGAGGGAAACTTATTTTTGCTAGCAGTTAACAATTTAAAATGGAACTAGCATGACTCCGTGTTAACAGACTGAGTCGACTTTCCATGGAGAAGGTAGAAGTTGTAAAAAAAAGATGTATAGTGCTTTAAGTTAACTTATTGTTCGCGGAAGTGGCCAGGGTGACTGACTTGCAAACAGAAGTCTGTTGACTACAGTGGGACATACTAGTTGTAGGTTTGACCATGGGAGCTCCTTGGTGATCTGGAGCACTTCTGGTACTTCATTGCACTTATTTTTGGTACTTTTACCTAGTAGTTCCCCATGATTCGTGAAATGTCTTGTTGTACTGGTTATATTCAGAACCTTTTGTCAATTCAGGAGCAGTTTTCCTTCTGCACCTAGGCCCCATAAAATTTCACTTTCAGAGGTAACCAGAAGAGGAGAGTACTCTTTTCATTACTTTGCAGCTGTTGCTTACATTTATATAGCAGCCTTTGTACTGAAGGTGGATCCACGGATTTGCACCCTGTGTCCAGGGGCTACTTCAGCCACAGCATCCAGCCCTGAGATGGAACACCTCAAACATTCCCTGCTGGCATTTTTATGCAACAGGATTTGAAGAAGGGAAAGAGAAGAATAACATATCTAATTTAAATCAGAGTGGGAACGCATGGAAGCAGAAAGTAGTTACTGTTGCTGGGATTTAACCAGAACATTAGAGTTAACCACCCTACTCTTGCCAAAGGCACCATGGAGTCTTCAGTTATCGCAAGTGGTCAGAACCCCTGCTTCACTCCACACTGAAATAAAACCCAACTTATATCTTGCAGTGCACTGCCCCCTAGCACTATGTTGAGACAGTAACTCGGGACTGACTCGGAGGAAAGAACACGGCATACTGACTGAGTCACCAACACTTACATATGTTATCCTTGGAATTTGCACATCAAGTGTTGACCTAGCCCAGTCATGCTTAGCTTGTGGGATCCTACCACAAAGTGGTGCGGCTGCATATTAAAGTAAAAAGGCCCTTAATTGTATTCAACAATGTGTTGAATTTGAAGCACTGAGGTAATCCAGACTTCTTTATTTGGTGACATTACCCAAATATTAAGTCTAATTTTCTCACAGGAGGATCAAGATACATTTTTTTTAATGGCCACAAGAGGCTTGGTGAATGCTTGTTTTTCCTTCTTTAGTTTTCTCTCTAAAAGACATTGTGGCCCAAAGTCTAGGGCATTAGCTGGGGAGACAGATCTAGGTTCTAATCCAAGGTCTGTGGCTGACCTGATGCATAACCTTCAGCAAAACACTTGGCCTCTGTGTGCTAGAGTTCCCCATGTTAATAACAAGCTCCTATACAGCTCCTCTGATTGCTGTCATCATCCCAATATTACAAGTGGGGAAACAGAGGCACAGAGGCAGCAATTTGCAACTTGCCCAAAGTCTCCAGCAGGCCTGTGTCTCAGCTGGGACTAGAACCCAGGGCCCCCAAGCACTTTGAGCTCTGTACCTGAAAAGCACCCTATGCAAGCAGTGCATTATTGTTATTATTCCTTATCATTCAGTACAGGCAGAAATATACAAAAACCACAACAGCACAATCGAAAACCTACTTCATTGACAAAGAATACATTGGTGGCAAACATCATCAAAATCCTTGTGACCTAGTTGTACCCTGAGGCCAGGCCCACAGTAAAGGGGAAAGTCGACTTAAGATACACAACTCCAGCTACATTAATTATATAGCTGGAGTCAACGTATCCTAAATCATGTTTTCATGCCATCCACTCAGTGGGAGGCCGACAGGAGCAAACGCTCTCATTGGCTCCCTTATTCCTCATGAGGAGCAGGACTAAGGGGCACCCTCTCAGTTTGAATTAGACCTGCTAAATCAAATGCTAGAAGATTGACTTCCAGAGGGTCGATCTTCTTCATAGCGTAGAAGACCAAACACAGCTATCACTAGTTCAACAACTGCTAATATGCGAGACTAGGAGGTTCAGATTGAAGGAAGGTAGCACAGAGAGACGGGGCCTTAGTTTGGATGACTATCAGAACACTCACTCACAGTTAGGAGAGGACGGCCAGCAAGAGCAACTGAAAGCAACCTGTGTCCTTTTTCATTGTAAAAAGTAATTGCAGATTACTTTTCTAGGTTACATTAGATTTAGAAATAATGGGCGTGCTATTCTGGTGTCCCTGTAACCCTTGTTCCACGAGGGCTAAGGGATGTTTTGCAATAGCGCTTTATATTGAAATAAGATATGCTATTTGCATAGCTCAAATTGTGGATCTTATTTCGACCTACGGGTACAGCGTAGATGCACCCTAAGTGAGGTAGGAAAGCATTTCCATTTTAGGGATGAGAAAACTGAGGGTATATCTACACTGCACCCGGAGGTTGAAATAAGATATGCAATTTGAGCAAATTGCATATCTTATTTCGATCTAATTTTGAAATAAAGCGTTATTCTGACAACTCCCTTAACCTTTGTGGAACAAGGGTTACAGGGACGCCAGAATAGCATACCCATTATTTCGAAATATATAAAAATAACAGGCATGCTCAAAAGATGCAGAATAGCTATTTCGGGATACATCTGGAATCTTGAAATAGTGCCACTGTCTAGACATAGCCTGAGTGACCTGGTCAAAGCCACAGAGTCAAAGAGATCAAAATATTTAAGTTTGTTGGCTAACCTCTGTCATCTTCAGAATATCCTCAACCCTCTCAAATAGCATTGTGATGCTGATTGGTCAGTTATATCGTGATGCTGGTGATGTCAATTTCAGACCATACTTTTAAACAGTGAAAAAAGTGAAAGGCAGGATTCTGATTTTATTTCCATGGATTTACGCTAGTATAGGTCTGATTATTTCAGTGGAGCTGCTCCTAATTTACACCATTAAAATCGATATCAGAGTCTAGTCCCAGTTATTTAGCTTTTGATGTATGCACCAAACTACAGATTCCAAATACCCAATTCATATATTTGCCTGGCATTTCTCAGATTGAAAGATGGGTCATAAAACTATGTACAATTAGACATTAAAGTGATCTGCTTCAGAGATGTCTTTCACTCTCATGCACTTATATATGTACATTGTGTGATCTCTGCACAGTCTTTATTATATCGACGAGGAGTCCTGTGGCACCTTATAGACTAACTGAAGTGTAGGAGCATAAGCTTTCGTGGGCAAAGACCCACTTCGTCAGATGCATGCATGCATCTGACGAAGTGGGTCTTTGCCCACGAAAGCTTATACTCCTACACTTCAGTTAGTCTATAACAGGGGTCTCCAAACTACGGCCCGCGGGCCGGATGCGGCCCACGAGGCCCTCTCATCCGGCCCGTGGAGACTGTGACGGGGAAGAAACTCCCCGAACTAACAGCCCCTCCCCTGGAGAAGCGCCGAGCGGCGCAGCGCCGCGGAGCTGGGGCGGGGAAGAAACTCCCCACACTGACAGCCCCTCCCCCGGAGAAGCGCCGAGCGGCGCAGCGCAGCGGAGCCCAGGGAAAAGCCCACGGGGAGGGGAGCGAGGGCGCACAGCCGCAGGCGCGGCAGGCGAGGAAGGCGGCAGGACCCAGGAGGAGAAGGGGCAGGGACGCCAGGGTGAGCGGCACGCCCCGTGCGTGCCGGCTCAAAAGGGGGAGGGGCCGGAAGGACAGGGGCAGCCGGCATTCACTTTCTTTTGGGCAGGCAGCCAGGAGAGGGAAGCCGGAGGAGCCAGCGGGACGGAGGAGGGACTCTGGACCCGCGCAGCCCTTGCCCTGGGCAGCGAGACTCCCCGGCCGGGGGTGCGGGGGATCGGAGCCGCCAACGGACGGCCACACGCCCTGCGGACCGACGGCCGAGCCCGGGCTCTGCGCGTCCCTCACAGCAAGAGGGGTTGGGACTTGGCGTGGACAATTGCTCCCTATTGGCCAGTGCGTTCTTATCCTATTGGCTAGCTCTCTCATGAGGTCACTAGTGGGCTGGGCTCTATTTTGGCATCCAGGAAACAATTTCACCATTCACACTAATACAGGTGTTCATGTGTAGTGTATCAATGTGTTATTAAATAATAACTGAATAAAATAATATTAAATAAATAATTAAAAACAACATCCATATTTTGATTGTTTTTTATTTGGACCTCAAGTGTGTAGTCGGCCCCCGAACTGCTGTTTGATAGTTAATGCGGCCCTCGGGCAGAAAAGTTTGGAGACCCCTAGTCTATAAGGTGCCACAGGACTCCTCGTCGCTTTTGCAGATTCAGACTAACACGGCTACCCCTCTGATCTTTATTATATTTAACCATATAGCACCCCTTTGAGGTAGAGAATTATCATCCTCATTTTACATATGAGGCCTGAGGAACAGAGAGACCATGGGTTTATCTACCCCAACCCCTCCAAAAACTCCTGCTGCTCTGAATCTCAGAACCTGAGTCTACAGATTCAGGCTTGTGGGACTCACACTACAGTGATAAATATAGCCATATATATATTCTTGCCGAGACTGGAGCTCAGGCTCTGAAACCCAGTGAAGGGGATGAGTCTCAGAGCCAGAGTGGAATGCCTATACAGCTATTTGTAGCTCTGTAGCACAAGCCTAATTGTGTAGACCCAGACTCTGAGACTTGCTGCTGTGGCTTTTTTTCTTTATGAAATTTAGATGTACCCCCAATGGTCATTCAGGTCATTGGTGGCAGAGCTTTAACCCAAGTCTTCTAGGTCCCAAACTAGCATCTCTACCACTAGATAATCCTTCCTCCCTCAAATGGCCATCCATATTTAATATTAATACTGTACCCCAAACAAGTCTATCCTTCCAAAGGACTGGAGTTCTACAGGCTGTACAACTAAAGACAAGGTACATACAGGCAATCTTTCACTCAGATGCAACTTTGTAAATTTGAATATTTAACCTACTGTTTAAAAACTTAGGACAGCTGGTCTCTCTGGCCTTTAATACTGGCATAATGTACAACTAGAAATGCTTAAATCTTATAAACCCCATGGAAAGTACTTTGATATTAAGTACAGTGGTTTGATACTGTGATTAATCATCCCTCCCTCAGCCCCTTTGCAGGATAATAAGACTGTCTGTATTATGCATCTGGCAACCTCCTTTTCTCAAAGCCCAGCTCTACTGTAACTGTTACATGTCTGCATCTGGGAGAAATTTACAGTTCCAAACAGGGGCTACACAAAAACCAAGTAAACAGGACTTCTGTATACATTGCATTATAACAGCTCTGCTATACAGCAAGATTAAGAGTTGGAAATACCTGTGTAGCTATGACAGGTTCCCCCCCCTCCCAGTCAGTTTTAACAGTTTGCTTTATCATCACCCTTGGCTGATTAGAAGTCTTGTGTCAAAGGGTTTGGATAGGATTAAAAACTCACAAGCATCAAATCCTGATTTTACAGCCCAAATAGCACTGTCCTGCCTCCTTTTCTTCCACACGTTTTCTACACTAGTATAGCTCTGATGATTTCAGTGCAGAGCACACTGAAGAAGGAAAAGAAACAGTATGTGCTTCTTGTTGCGATATTTTCCTTTTTAAAATTATATATATAAAATAGGCTAGGACTTCAAGTTTAAAATTAGCTCCTACTCAGATGAGATAAAGTAATTAAAGATGAAGAAATCTATCTGAACTCTGGATTGACTTCCCCATACTGGATTCCACCAGGGAAAATGTGAGTGTGGGACACATTGTCAGCGGCTGTAGATGATCATAGCCCCAAACACTGAAACAATGAAGCTATGGCAGCTTACACCAACTGGGGATCTGCACTGCGTGGTGCTCTTACTTGCACCCCCTGTGATCCAACTTAGAATCAACCTGTTCGCACCACCACCATGTGTCTCCAGCATCATGCGGTGGCATCCGAGGGTGGGAGAGGAGAGCGTGGCTTGAAACAAGGAACTTCTGGCTGGGTTTTGAAACCGGTCGCAACCCTATTCCCATCGTTACTTTTTCTGCCCCTCTCGCTGCTCCAGCGCTGCACATGCAGCAGGCAGCTTTGCTTGGCGAGCCCTCTCCCAGCCCCACGCCACACATTATTCCCTATAAGGAACTGAATCCCGCGCTCCAACCCCGTCCCCCGGCTCGTTCGGAGCCTCTCCCCCCCTTTGCCAGGGAGATGAGGTAATGCGGGGCTCCGATTGGTCCGGGGGGGGCGCACCCCACGAGCCCGAGAGGGCGCTTTCCCAATCCCCGGCTATAACTGCAGCCGCCAGGAGAGGCAGAGCAGCAAAAGCGCGCAGCGCTTCGAACTTGGTGCGTCAGGATCCCGAGCAAAGCCACCGCAGCTGTCAGCAAGTGTCTTGAGAGGGACGTAGTGGCGCCAGGAGCAGAGGCTCCCAAGACCGCTTAAGCAAGCCGCCTGTAAAGCGAGCCCACCAGCCAGCCGCCCCCTCCCCTGCATAAGCGGAGAGCAGCTTCGGGCCAGCCGCTGCCTCAGCATCATGTCGGCGTGGCTCAGCTTCCTCCTCGTGCTCCTCTGCAGCTGGAGCCTGAACGACTTGGTGGCGGAGGCTTGTACCTGCCTCCCTATCCACCCCCAGGATGCTTTCTGCAACTCTGACATCGGTGAGTGTCCCCTGCCGTCCCTAGCCCGCGCCTGGCGCCGCTGCGCACCTCCTCCGCCGTCCAGCCACTGGGGCCAGAGATGCACCCTCGCGTTGGGGACAGGGGGAGCATAGGGAGCGCCAAGGTTTGGCGAGCTGAAAGCGTTTCCCCCGGCAGCGGTGTCAGAGCGTTGCGAGAGAAAAGTCGAAATATTCTCGCTCACGCCAGTGCGCGCAGAGGAAGGTGCCACTTTACTGAGATTCTGTTCCCTGGCCTCTAGAAAGTTCTCTGTGTGGGGCTGGGAAGGGGGAGGGAATCTTTTGCTAAAACTTGGAAAGGTAACCAGCATATGAACTTTGGAAAACCACCAGTTTAGGCTTGCTCAGATCCAGTTATCAGAAGTTGGAGGGCTGGAGAACTACAGCCAAATCACAGCCTCCCCTCTTTCTCCCCCACTTAAAAAAAGGTTTTAGCACTACAGTTTTAAGCAAACAAGTTTAAATTAGGGACAGGATTGAAACAGTGAAAGATGACCGGACTCCATGCAGCTTTTTGGAGTTGCCTTAGGTATCTCTGTTTTTTTAAGTGTAGTGAATTTTTTTTCTTAAGGAACAATGGAGAATGGACGTTGTTTTAAAAATTAAACTCTCTGCAGTTTTTCCAACGCTACCACCTCTCCAAGAAAAACAAGCAGGCTTTCTAAAAATTAGTAATTATAAAAGCGACTTGTCTCCTGCAGACAGACAAAAACAAAACTGAAGGTGTGGGCAGCCAAAATTGCCTTTGCTACTTGGTGCCAAGCAAATAATAATACTTAACAAAAGTCAGGATGAATTCTTCCAAGCCAGGGAACTGCCCTTGGCAATTTGGAATGATGTAATTCACACCAATTAGTGGCAAGGGAACACATGGCTCTGTATAGTAATAACTTTTGCGAAAGGTCAGGGAGGTGTATAACAAGTTTCCCAATAATTTTGCACACTGCGTTCTGATCCTTGCAGTTTTGCTTTTGTATGTATGGGTTTTTTTTAACATAAAATAACAAGTTGAAATACCGTGAAACTGAAGACAGGAAAACTACAATTTACAGGATTTAAAAAAACCCTTTGAAAGCAAAACCACATTTTCATTGGGGCCTTCCTGTTGCTCCTCGCGTGCTCCAATCTTTGGCATTTGAGGAGTACTTATAAATGAGGGGTGGGATAAATAACTGTGGTTCAAGTGAATGGGATAAAAGAGACTCACTCTAATTCCCTAGTTTGCATATGACCCAGGTCAGTATTAAATGATGAAATATAGTGCTATTTGTTGCTGTTCTATAGTCTACTGTATAATAAATGAGTGAGTGGTCTCTGTCCAGGTCCTGGTATACTGATGTGCACCTAATAACGTTCAACAGCTGTCAGCCTAAATGTCAATTTTTGCAGAGAGGTTAAGGGTTGAATAGACATGGTGACTGAAGTCCTACTCTTGCCCCTAGAGGGCCTAGATTAGAGGTTGTCTCTGACTGAGGGTTGAGAAACACACAAATAGTTTGTGAAAGCTGACATTGCTGATATTAGTACTGTGATGCCTCCCTAGTTAGTGAGGACAACAGACTGGGAAGCAGGCAACTTGGGTAACTTCTATGAAAAATAAATTAAATAGGGTCAAAATGCTTTTCTGTGCAATGCTGACTTAATTTGCTATCATGGAATCTTGTAAGTAGCATTTTAAATTAGTTGAACTTGCTAACAAAACATTTCCCTTTTTGTCTTAATAACCTTCCTCTATACAATCCTGCAGAGATGTCTAGTTATTTGTATCTAGTTTATACAGTGTGTTTGCTCCGGAAATCCAAGAAAAACATTACATGTTCAGAGTCCTAAAAAGTAAAATTTGCTTCAGTCCTGATATCCTGGAAAATGTTTGAGTTTTATAGAAGATCTTTCCAGTATGCCATACTATTGAAAGTTCACTTGAAGATGTTTATTGCCAACACTTTTCTGTATTTTGCACTAGTAGTAAATGTGGGCTGAGACAGATTCCAGGGAGATTTTGGCCTTTTTTGACAACAAGGATATTTGAGAAGCCAATGTACCTGCATCTATTGCTGGAACTTTCAGAAATGCCCTTCATTTACTGAAATGAAGTCTATGGGACTTTAGGCATCTGCTACTCCCTTTTAATGTTTTGACTAAATAATTAAACACACCCTGTTAACTACACTTTTTGATAACTTGCATCTTGTCTAGAAACACAAAGCATTAAAAGTAGTACAAGCAGTGAAGCCCTGTGTAATGTCCCCGCCAATATAGCCCTAATTGCTTGCAAGATTTCTCTCACTGGTCGATTTCTGACCAAGTTCAATGTCAGGGTGCTGGTCTCTTTTTATTCTTGAGTGACCTGCTGTATTCATTATGGCTCATATTTGTAGCCTTGTCTGAGATACCAAGTATGGCTATAACTGGGGTTGCCCTCTTGGGGCTTGCAAGGGGGTCCATAATACAAAGGGGGAGAATGCATAAGGAAAGAGAGTTTCCCATATTACAAGGTTACTATGAATTCTCATCTTAACCAAACTTGTCATTTTTGTGACTGGACTTAAAGCTGAGCTAGGTCTGTGAAGCTCCAAAATCTCCTTAAAGCAGTGTCCCTGCCTGGCTGTCTTTTGCAGCATTGTCATGCTTTTCATGAGCCAAAAGAACAAGAGGCATATTCCAACTTCTGGCCACTGAGGAGTTAACTGTCTCCATAGAAACTGATGGCAGTGTACTAGTGCAGTGTTTAGACAGACTAAACTACATGCCAGGTTATAAAACACATTGTGGGGAAGCAAGGGACTTGGCAGAAAGTTTTTTATCGACTCTTGAAACTCCTGACAAAATACCAGCTCTAAAGGGAGGATTCAGTGCAGTAAGGACTGGGAATCAAGAGAGGGCTGGACTGTTAAAACAGCTCCTGCAAGAAAGTAAGAAATTAACTAGCTAGGTGGCAACCTGGCAAGTGTTTGTTACTTTCCAAAACATGCCAGCACCCTGTGGCTTCTGAAGAGGCAAAAAGCTTCTGCTTTGGAAATGTAATGCAAGTGCTTGTTGTTGGAATTCAGTGAGTAGGGCTTAGGAGACCATCTTTCATTTAGTCTTCTTCCCCTAATGGGTGGCAGGTACCACACTAGAGTTTCATTTTGAATTACCTTAGGCTCATGTCTGTGGCAAGATTCCAACCCTGGACTCTTCTGCAGCCTTTTAAGCAACTTTTCAGAAATAGATGCTTAAACAAATCCAGTGAGAGAGCAGCTTTTTAAACAGACAGATTCTTTCAATACCAAAGCAGAGGTTGTGGTTTCAGGAGGAAGCCTAGACTCTATGCACAGCCATACTGCTAACTGGGAAATCTTTCTGTCACCTGGGGCCTTTTCACACACCATGGACCTGACAGAGTGATAAATGGAGTCACAGTAAGTAATGGGGTGGAGAGAGCGCTTGCGTCTTGTTGCTCAAATTAGGGGAGGGGCAAGGACGAATCTTTGAGGTTGAGCTACAGCCAAACTGGTGCTTTAACTCGTGGTTTTCTTTCTTTTTAACTGAATTGTGACTTCCAGTATGAAAGCCAGGTTGGATAGAATTGGCCAAGTGGCAAACTGTATGTAACTGTTAGGGTATGATAAAGGAATTTTGCTTCCTCTGCCTTCCAAGAATTAGATTTTTTTATTATTGTTGTTTTTGTTGCTGGGCCTTTGGAGGGAACAAAGACCACAAATGCTTTGTCCCCTTTTTGTCAAAGCTGTGACCATTCCAGCTGGATGTGCCTGACATGAAAGGCACTTGTTTGTACTTTTTCTGCAGAAGCAGCAGGAACTTTTCAGATTGGTTGCTGAATGTTAAATTCCTGCCAATTTGGAAAGAATTTAAAAAGGAACTACTTTTTTGTTGTGTTTATGTTTCTATTTTTGGTTATTTAGGGCCCAATAATGCAGGAGTTGAGAGCACTTAATATTTTGCAGAATCTGGCCTGGAATATGTCGCTCCTGCAAATGTTGATGTTCCAAAAATGTGTTGGAAATAATTGTCCCCAAGAAGTGATGCAGAACATTCAATAATGCAATTCTAAAGGGTTTCCTTAGTGTCTAGTTACCACTGCACATTCTTACCACCAGATTTCCTGCAGGAAGTAACCTCACAAAGACCTCTGCGGTAGCAGAGGAGCCAGATGCTTTAGCCCAAAGTCCTAGTATTCCTTGCTTTAAGCTGACATTTCTTTATTTTAGTGTTTCCCACCTGCTCTTAAGAACCCTCCACCTGGTAGTTGTTTCTGGGAATAAATAAGACAAGAGTGTAATTATTATAACAATGTGTTGTGCTAGGAGAAAACACTTGCCTTTCACAAACATTGCAAACACTCTTATCTTTTCCATCTGAGGCATTTGGGGGCATGTAACTTTAAGATAAGCAAATTTGGCTATTTCCGTCAATTAGTTTTCTGTAGCCTACAAAAAGGTAATTGCTTATTTATTATTCTTATTAAACTCCTCTAGTGTTCTTGATACTTTGCAAGGCACAAAGACACTCCTTGCCCTGAAGAGTCTCATAGGTAATGCTCCTGGATCCAATAACATGGAGCCATGCAAGAGTGCTGAATCCCACTGACGTCAACGGGATTCCACGTGGGCACAAGAGTATAGTAGCAGATCCTGATGCAGGATCAGAAGAGAGGATGCATGAAGATGCACAACAAAGGGAGTAAGTTGGTGGGGAAGTTGCTAACTAATTTCTTGTCATCATAGAAGGATCTTTAGAGCAAAATTCTTAAATCTTTATTTTTGCACCACATAACATCTTTTGCTATTTATTTCTCCCATGAAATTTGCTTTGGAGGTTTGTGGAGATCACGTACACATAGACGATTGAAATGAAAATTTAAATTTGTGTGTGTCTGTTTGGCTGACTGTACTTTTCCCCTCCTTTTCTACCCCCATGCAGCATGCTGATGTAGATCGACCCAGTATGTTTCTTTCAGGAAAATTACCTTGTTAATCTGTACATGAGGTGTTGACATTAAATGAAACTTCAATAGTATGCTTTCCAAAAGTTCTTAAAGGCTAGTAAACCCAAGAGAAGACCTTTCCACAGGTTGATATAAGTTAGCCAGCAGGGATATGCACATGATGCCTTCCATCCTGGAATCCAACTGATCTGAGAGGTCTGATCTCAATCCTTTAATTATGTCCAGAGAATATGTGATTGAAGTTTACAGGCAGTCCCCGACTTACGCGGATCCGACTTACGTCGGATCCGCACTTACGAACGGAGCTTTCTCGCCCCGGAAGTCGGGGCGAGAAAGCCCCGTTTGTAAGCTGCTCCGGTGCCCCTGGTCTGCTGGAGACCGTCTCCAGCAGACCAGGGGCACCGGGCGGGTTCCCGCGCTTCTGAGGCTTTGCCAGGGCAAAGCCTCAGAAGCGCGGGAACCGCTGCTGCTGCCACTTGGGTGCCGGTGCCTGTGGTCTGCTGGGGACCGTCCCCAGCAGACCACAGGCACCGGGACCCAAGCGGCAGCAGCGGGCGGGTTCCTGCGCTTCTGAGGCTTTGCCAGAGCAAAGCCTCAGAAGCGCGGGAACCCCCGCTGCTGCCGCATGAGACCCGGTGCCTGTGGTCTGCTGGGGACGGTCCCCAGCAGACCACAGGCACCCGGACTGAAGCCGCAGCCGCGGGGGGGTCCCGCGCCTCTGAGGCTTTGCCAGCGCAAAGCCTCAGAGGCGCGGGGAACCACCGCTGCTGCCGCTTGGGTCCCGGTGCCTGTGGTCTGCTGGGGACGGTCCCCAGCAGACCACAGGCACCCTGACTGAAGCCGCAGCCGCGGGGGGTCCCGCGCCTCAGAGGCTTTGCCAGAGCAAAGCCTCAGAGGCGCGGCACCCCGCTGCCGCTGCGGCTCTGCTCCCCGTGTCCCTGGTCTGCTGGGGGGAGGGGGCGCAGCTAGTGTGCTCCCCCCCCCCCCCAGCAGACCAGGCTTTTGTTTTGGACTCTGGGGCAGAGCAGCTGGGGCGCTGCCGATTGGTCCTGCAGCCCCCGTGGGCACTACTGGACCAACCCGGCAGCACCCCAGCTGCTCTGCCCCAGGTCCTGATTCAGCCGCTGCTGGTCAGTTTCAGCAGCGGCTGAATCAGGACGTCTGGGGCAGAGCAGATGGGGTGCTGCTGGGTTGGTTCAGTAGCACCCCAGCTGCTCTGCCCCACGCGTCCCCAAGTCAGCTTCTGCTGAAACTGACCAGCGCTGACTACAGGAAGCCCCAGGCAGAGTTGCTCTGCCCCGGGCTTCCTGGAATCAGCTGCTGATCAGTTTCAGCAGCAGCTGATTTGGGGACGCCTGGGGTTCTTAAGTTGATTCTGTATGTAAGTCAGAACTGGCCAGTTCCGACTTACATACAGATTCAACTTAAGAACAAACCTACAGTCCCTATCTTGTACGTAACCCGGGGACTGCCTGTACTTTTAATGACAAGATCTGTAGACTGAAGGAGCTTCTTTCTCTAGTGAGCTCCAGAGTCCAATTCTCCTCCTCCATGCCATGTTGTAAATGGGCAGTACCTTTACTGGTATCTGTGGTGGATCAGTTTTGTACTGATGTGACAGGAGAATCAAGCCTTTATGCTGAAGTCAGTGAAGTAGAAATAGCTGCGCTCAAACTTTTAAGACCTACTGTAGGTCACCTAAAAGTCTGCATGCTACCTTATCGCTAACCTGTTCAGCTACAATGGATTCTTATTTTGATACTAGAGTTTAAACCGACCCACAAAGTGGCTGATTGTGCTTGTGTGCCAACAGTGATTCATGTACCACAGTGTGAGAATCACTGAAGTAGAACAAATGTCACTGTAGTACATATGCCACAATATTTAAAAAAAAATCCTAAAGATGTTTTCTCTCCATGTGCATTCTCAGCAGAGTTGATCAAAAGCAGAAGAATAAATCTGGACCTGCTTCAGGTCTCCTTATTCTCTAGTCATTAAATTCTCTCTTTTTAGTATAGTTTAAGTGAGCCACACTGGTCAGTTTTTAGATTTGCACTTTAAAAGTGAAGGGTTTATTAGTAATAGTGAGAGAAATAAAGTCTTACTTTAGCTTGGCTTTTTCTGACATTGGGGCATTCTTTTAAAAAAAGTGTACTGTGGTTGTAGGAAGTAGCTCTGCTGAGTCACAAAGATGTATTGCTCTAGGCAGTTACTAAAGAGCATACATTTCAATGAGGAATTCAAAGGCACTTCCAAAACCTTCAATGGAGCCAGTCCACTTTTCCATCTATTAATTAAAGTGCTTACAGTACCCATTCAAGATTGGTGAAACAATTAATAAACAAAACCAACCAATCTGTAGACAGAGCATTTTATCCAGTAGTTTGCACTTTAAACATTTTTTTTAATCTTTTTTTGCATGTGCAGACTCATTGGCTTTTGCCAGTTCTGATTTAGAAAGGTATTCTGCTCTGAAAATGAGTGGCTACCAGTAAAATATCTAGGTTAAAAAAATGAGTTGTGTCTTAAACACCAGGGACTGAATTTATTGCTGTGGTGAAGCTGAACTCAGCAGAAGCTGGAGAAAGAAAGTAGCTTTATTGCTTCCTTATGCTGTGGCTCCCAGAGGAACAGTTTAGGAATATCTAAGGTGATGCTTGACCATACCCGCCTACCATTCCACATATGCCCACTGCATTAGAGCTTCCTCAAGCAGTGTAGGGCTGACAACACCTACAATCCTGCCAAAGTCTCTTCTTATAACAAGGGGAACCCACCAGGGGATAGATCCAGCTGTTTTATGACCGCTTTATTTTGGTATAAAGTGGCCACTGGGAAGTGATTAATTTTCCCCCATATTAGCAGTTTAGCACACCTAAGAGGTATTTCTGAAATCGAAAAAGCCACATAATTTTGAGATGCAGATTAATAGCCACAAATAGTGGGGCTATAGTTCAACATGTAGAATAATATGACTAGCTTCAAATTTGGAAGAGGGGAAGTTGACAATAGCTGTGGCCACATACAGATCCACACACATTCACTTTAAGTAAGTGCTGTTAAACATCTGACTTAAGGAGCATGTGAAAAGCCTAACACCTGCTGACTCAGCTGGTGGTTATCTGGGCCAGATTCTGTTCATAGCCCAGAATTGACTTAAGTGGAGTTTCACCTTTTTGTGACAGGTGTAAATTTGGCCCAGAAGGTGAGGTTGACATGTTTGCCCTATGGAAGAAAGATGAAAGTAATGAAAAAAAGGGTTGGTCCATTTAATGGCTGCTATAAGCAAGTGCAGTTCCATTCACATTGGTGGTGTTGTGTCAGCTTATATCAGAGATGGATTTGGCTTATGTTTTGAGGTTTCTAAGAAGAATGTCACAAACACTGGAGAGTGTTTAAAATTGTTATTAAAAAGTCATTAACTTTCCCTGTAATGTGAAGTGGCTCCCTTGAGCTCCTGGAGTGAAGATTTAGTGCACTAGTTGACAGTGTCTAATAACATAAAAATGCAAGTAGTTTTACACAACCACAGTGATTTTATTTATTCAATATTTCTACCAGCCAGAAGAGATTCCTGGACGCTCTTAGACATGAGAGAGAAGTCTCTTGAGTTCTGTGCTGGTAAAATAAATGTTGACCATGAATAATCCAAATTCTTGTGGTGTTTTGTTTACACAAGACCTTTCCAAAGGGCAGCTTCAACCCCCGGAAAAACTGTGCAGACAATTAAAAGACAAATCAAATAGAACAGAGAAGCTTATGCAAAAGTTACCAACTAAATCCAGAAAAGATCTGCTTTAATACACACTGCATATTGGATGTGATTTTGACCTTCCAAAGTCTTATCTGCATGACAGAGTTCTGTAATGTCCCTCAAGCAACTTGAATGCACTTTGCATCCGTTGACACACAAGTTTCAGTTAAAAGTGATAGGGAAGATGTAATCAATTGAAAACTCTGATAAGTTGACGGGGCAAAGCCTCTGTTGCCTATGTTCCAGTATTGATGCAACATGTGATCATCTTTGGCATTGTCTGGAGCTATGTCTGCACTACAGAGTTTTTTTCGGAAAACCAGCCATGCTGCAATCGTGTTCTTTTGAAAAAAACCCGAAAGAACAGAGTGGTTTTTCCGACATTGGTAAACATCTTTCTACAAGGAAGAAGCCTTTTTGCAAAAAGTGTGTGTACATGGGGAAGAAGGGAGTTCTTTCGAAAGAAGAGGAAAAAGCACAGGAGCCCTGGTGGCCACTCTGTCCATAGTAATCACAGCTTACATGTGAGAGAGTGTCCACACTGAATGGACGCTACCTGTCGAAAAAGCAGATGGCTTTTTCAGTGCACTTTGGCAGTGTGGACGCTGCCTTTCGGAAGAAGTTTTTTTGGAAGATCTCTTGGAAGAAGCCTGCAGGCTAGACGTAACCTGGGGGAATACAACAGGGGCAAGATTATATTCTTGAAACACAGTCCACAGCTGGATTGCTTGTTTAGGAATTGCAATGTGGGAGGGATCATTTCAGAGGGGACGACAGCTGCGAGTGGATTTCTGGGGAGGGATACTGTGGCAGGGAGGGTTTCTGGGGAGGGATACATTGCTGAAGAAGGCTTGTTGAGACTACGTAGACAGGTTCACCAGCTTTGACAGAAGACAGTCATCCCACCAGAATTTGGACTCCACTAGACAGTCCAAGCGTGGATACAATGTAAAACCTTTCACTGATGCAGGGTGGGTAATATAGACAAACTTGAGGATGTGGACTGACCAGTGTAAAACAATTCACTGCAGTGCTACAGTGTAAGTTCTTTAGTGCAGACAAGGACTAAGCGGTAAGGTGGCAGGCATATTTTGATCCCTTTGCTCCTGCTATACCCATTGGGGCATCAGAGGGGGCTGTATCTCTATCTGGTTCCTATATACCTGTCTCATATCTCTTCATAATTGGCAGTCTCAGGTGAGGACTTGGACTAGCAGGGCTCTATGTAGGCTAACCCTTGCACAACATCTTCTTCCATTCTCATATTTGGGTTCTAGTCTTGCTCGCTTTCCATCTCTTTGAGCATTAAGTTTAGTTGAATAATCCTTCAAGAAATGCTGAAGGTGGGAGAGAAACATACCACTTGAAAGTGGTGCAGACTGAATGGTAGGTGCACTGGACTGAAAGAACTAACATGTTGCTGAAAAGTATTCAAGGGAGGAAAACATTGCAGCCAGAAAATACTGGAGCAAGTGCAATAAGTAGAAATCTCCTTGCTCATCAGGCTCCTGAATGTGGATCTTTGTCCAACTTGTTACTTCTAGATGTTACTTGTTTTTCTTTAATAACAAGCTCATTGTAAGCATTTTCTGAAGGGGTTTCTCATTACTGCTTGAATTTGTATTAGTCCTCAAGAACATAAGAATGGCTATACTGGGTCAGACCAGTGATCCATCTAGCTTAGTAGCTTGTCTTTCAGCAGTGGCCAATGCCAGGTACTTTAGAGAAAAGGAATCTAACAGAGCAATGATTGAGTCCACTGCCAGGTTCTGGCAGTCAAAGATTTAGAAACACTGACAATATGGGGTTGCATTTCTGACCATCTTGGTTAATAGCCATTAATGGACTTAGCCTCCATGAACTTACCTAATTATTTTTTAACCCTGTAGTGAAGGCCAAAAGTATAACATCTCCTTCAATGAGTTCCACAGGTGCGTTGTGTAAAGAAGTACTTCCTTTGGCTTGTCTTCAACCTGCTATCTATTAATTTCATTGGGTGATCCCTAGTTCTTGTGTTATGCGGAGGAGGAAATAACACTTCCCTAGTTACTTTCTCCACAAGTCATTAATGTATAGACCTCTATAGTATTTGCCCCCCGGTCTCTTTTCCAGCCTGTAAAATCTTTTTAAACTCTGCTCATACAAAAGCTGTTCCAGATCTTTAATTGTTTTTTGTTGCCCCTTTCTGTATCTTTTCCAATTGGAATATATCTTTTTTGAGATGGGGTGACCAAGTCTGCACATGGTATTGAAGGTACGAGCGTACCCTGGATTTATATTGTGGAGTTATGATATTTACTGCCTCTTCTTTTTCTTAATGGACCCTAACATTCTGTTAGCTTTTTTATCACTGCTGCACATTGAGCAGATGTTTTTAGAGAACTGTCCACAGTGACTTAAAGAGCTCTTTCTTGAGTGGTAACAGTTAATTTAGACCCCATCATTTCATATGTATAGTTCAAATAATGATTTTTTGATGTGCATTACTTTGCATCGATTAACAATGAACTTCATTTGCCATTTTGTTGCCCAGGCACCCAGTTCTGTGAAATCCTTTTGTAACTCTTCACAGTCTGCTTTGGATTTAACTGTCTTAAATGAGGGTATGTCTACACTTGCACCCTCTTTCGAGAGAGTGATGCAAATGAAGACATTCAGAATTGCAAATGAAGCCGGGATTTAAATATCCTGCACTTCATTTGCGTAATTGCATTATGGCTCTATTTCAAAATAGCGCTATTTCGAAATAACAGACGCTGTTAAGACGCGGTTATTTTGAGATAGATTCATAGAGCTGTAAGAGACCTTAGAAGGCCATCAAGTCCAGCCCCCTGCCCAAGGCAGGACCAATACCAATTAAAACTCTTCTCTATAAATAACTGGTAAACCTCATTATATGAGGAATAAGGGTTATTTTGAGAGAAGGGTTTTCTCTCGAAATAACCGCATCGTAACAGCATCTGTTATTTCGAAATAACGCCATGATGCGATTATGCAAATGAAGTGCGGGGTATTTAAATCCCATCTTCATTTGCAATTTTGAATGTCTTCATTTGCATCCCTCTCTCGAAAGAAGGTGCAAGTATTGACATTCTCTGAGATAGTAAGGAGTTTGAAACCAGAATTTTTTTGGTGGGCGAGAGGGGGGGGAAGGAGTATGGTACCCTGGTTCTCCTTTCAGTTTTTCCATTTTTTTTATTCCTTCTTCACCAGCATTGAAAGGCCCAATTTTTCTAATACCTTACACTCTCACCAGTAACCTTTGTGCAGGTATGAATGTCCACAATAAGATGCAACTACACAAAAGTACACAACATCCCGTTCACTGGCTAGGCCAAAAATACTATGGTATCATATAGGACAGAGGGGTATCTCCCTTCCCAAGTGCCTCAGAGCCGTGCTGGCTCAGAGTGCAGGACCTCAACTTTGACTTCTGCACATTGCCGTATGGTTAGACTGTTGGGACAGCAACATCTGGTTTTTTTTACAAATTCATCTCCTGCCATTGGATGATGTTGTAATGTTGCCTTCTGGGGAGAGGCTGTTGGCATTATCTATGTTCATTTTGCATAAAGAGCACTAGAACAGCTGTTCTGAAATCACATACAATCCCCCATGCACAATGAATGACATGAGCTTTGGAAACTAACGAGAATCCCATCCTGTTGATATAGGTTTAATCTTTGGGCTTGTTCAACTTGCTGGATCTAATGTAAGTAACTAAGACAGTTTTTCCCCTTTACTTAGCAGATTTCAGTGATAGCCTTTAAATAGTTAAAACAGCAGGAAGACTCAGACAGGCCTGTAGCACAACAGAAAAACCATGGAATGGGGAGAAAAAAACTTCCAACTGACTTTGAAAGAGAGAACGTGACGGGTTTTGAAAGACAGCAGGTAGAGGGCTACAGAGCCAGTGGGTTAAACCAACCATTCCCTGTCACATTTCTTCTTAGCTCTACTCCCCCCCTCCCCGGAAATGAATTCCAGGCAGGTGGCGTGGCTTAGCTCTTTATTCCCTTTCCAAGCCCCCATCCCAATTTCCTACTTCCTGCCTCCTCTTCTGACACTACTATAAATACCCTCTCTGGCTGCCAGAGGCCTGAAGATATGCACATTGCAGATTAAAGGGGACTAAATCAACAGGATAAAACAGCCTCTGGGCCAGGTCTTGTGAACCGTGAAGTCACTGGGTTCTCTGCTTTAAATTTCCATGCAGAAGGTGACAGAATAGAGAGAGTTCTGCGAGACTGACGTGGCCTCTCCATTCATTGTACTTGCCTTTGGACCTGTTCCTGGGTAAACAGTCCTCTTGAATAAATGAATAATAACAAAGAGCATGTTTTGTGGGCCTGGCTAAAAGCTGGTTAAACCACATGAGGGCGGGGGAAGGCAAGGGGCTCAGGGAGAAAGGACAGACAAGGGCTGCACTGCCTGGAAAGGTACAAGAGCTATGCTAATGATAATCTTTAATGGGGGTAGTGAAGAAAAGCAGCCCAAGGACAGAGGAAGTAGGTAGGTGGTCCCATTGGGATGCAGTATGGGCAAAGGATCGCCAGAGCTGTGCTTGTAATAATGACCTTGTCAAGAACAGAGGGAGCCCTGATCAGTGAGATGGGAAGAGAGCTGCAGCTAGTGTAAAGTCTGCTGTGATAAGTAGGCATTCTGCCTGGGTCTGCAACTGGGGTCTGGACTCTTGCATTTGTAAGCAGGTGGTGAATCCACAGAGTAGGGAGGAAAATACACAGAACACTGATAACTACTAAAGACAGCATGTTAAATTTAAAATCCCAAAGGGCAAAATCTCAAACCAAGAGTAGTGCAGAAAGTCAGAGGTAGCAGTACCAGAGTTTTGGTCTTACACAAGACAGCTGAATTTAAGGAAAGGACACTTTTTGATGCTTTGTATTTGGTAAAGTACAGTACCAGGTGGTGGGTTGTTTGGTGGGTTTTTTGTGTTTTTGTTTGAGGAGATGGGGGATTAAGATATTTCACTGGTGGATTAAGATAAAAATATGTTATTTGGTCTCTTTCCCTCTTTTATTTCTAAGTTTCCAATCAAGTGGGTGGTTAAGACAACTTAATAACTTACTAACAACAAGGATTTTTCTTTAAGTTCTGTAGCAGTTTGCAGAGGTGAGACTTTGATGTTACACTTATGAGCAGACCTGTGTGTTGCTAGAGAACAAGGATCTGGAATGCCTTTTTTATCATCTGTAAAATGGAAATAGCATTTCCTTCCCTTACAAGGCAAATTCATTAATGCTTGTAAAGCATATTGACATCTTCAACTAGATGGCACCCATGAAGTGGTCATGTGGGAAAAGTAGTATCTGGTCATATAACTACAGATATACTAATCTATATGAACAAAGGGCAAAATTTAGGTAATATGGGCAACTTTAATGCAGGCATTTCCTAACTTCTGCGTGCTTGACTTCGCATCTTGATAGTATTCTTTTAGTGTAGTTTTTTTAATGGAATATTATAAACTGGGATAGAAGCTAGACTATTTAAGAGATCAACAAATGAGACCCTACATCAGTATAATACCACTTACAACTTCAGCTTAACACAGAGATACAAACATAAGTAACACTAGATAGACTCAGACAGATGGCTCACCGACTCAAGTATCCTCTCTGACAGTGGCCAGCACCATTATCTCCACAGAATGCAGAGGTGGAATAATTTGCCCTACCCCCCTTAAAATTCTCATCCTAATCACAGAGATTGGGTTTAAGAATTGGAGCATGAGGTTCTAGGTCCTTTCCAATGTTTTTCCTCCAACTGTTTTATCTCTGGGTATTCTATTCTTGTTATCTATACGTGTCCAATTGACCGTCTACACATACACAGATTCTAAATTATTGCCATCCTAAGTTTTACAGAGCACTGAGGTGTGCTCTTTCTTTTATACTGTAAGACTCTTGGGACAGGGACAGTGTATTTATTATAGTTAGGTGCTGAGCATTCTGCTGGTGCTTACCAAATAATTACAGACCAGAGCTATAAACCCCATGATTATGAATTCATAGAACAAGTTGAATTAGGTTGAGCAAGAGCCTGACAAAGTGACACTGCATGCTAAATGCTTCAATGGCATGATTCAGAGCCCCTGAGACACATGCTTACAAAGACACAAAGGGTATGTCTACACTCCCCGCTAGTTTGAACTAGGGGGGTAATGTAGGCATACCGCACTTGCAAATGAAGCCTGGGATTTGAATTTCCCGGGCTTCATTTGCATAAGCGGGGAGCCGCCATTTTTAAAACCCCGCTGGTTCGAACCCCGTGCAGCGCGGCTACACGGGGCACGAAGTAGGTAGTTCGGACTAGGCTTCCTATTCCTATTCGTGGAACGAGGTGTACCGGTAGTTCGGAATAGGAAGCCTATTCCGAACTACCTAGTTCGAGCCCCGTGTAGCCGCGCTGCACGGGGTTCGAACCAGCGGGGTTTTAAAAATGGCGGCTCCCTGCTTATGCAAATGAAGCCCGGGAAATTCAAATCCCAGGCTTCATTTGCAAGTGCGGTATGCCTACATTACCCTCCTAGTTCGAACTAGGAGGGTAGTGTAGACATACCCAAAAAGACATACCTCATTGGATACATGTGACTGCACTATGGCAGATGAATGGCTCATTGGGATATTACAAGTTCTCCAATATAAGGTCATTAGATTATGACTTCCAGTGTCATGAAAACTTGCAGATGCCTTTTTAGGGCAGGTGGCTTGGAAGGGCTGGGGTGAAAAAATCAAACCACCTAATCTCAATCTATTTGCCAGTAGAAAAGTGGTGTACCTAGGCTCAGCTCCTCAGAGGTATTTCAGCTCCTAATTTCCATTGAAATCAGTGGAAGTTCAGATCTGAAATACCTTTAAGGGTCTGAGCTTAGGTTCTACTTGGTCACAGAGAAGCTTTTCCACACCAAAAACACTGCTCTCTTCTTCACACTGGAAAGTAGGGTTGCCAGATGGTTTCAACAAAAATACTGGACACACTTGACATTACATCACAATCTACATTACATCTTATTTAGAAAATATTGGACATTTATATTTTCTCAGTTATATTTTCTCAATGTGTTTCCTGAACAGAAAGCTCAAATACTGGACTGTCCACTTCAAAACCGGACACCTGGCAACCCTACTGGAAAGCAAATGAACCAACACATTGTGTAGCAGCCTTTATTGGCCAGTTCCCATCCCCTCAATCCGTTCTGTTTTATGACCCAATTGAAGCACAGTAGTACATCAGGTACCCACGGAAACTGGTGTTTATCTTGTTCTTGTTAGAAAGCATTCAAATCAATAAGTACCTTCCTGCGTTTGCTCCATCCATTGACATTGTTAGGAGTGTTATGGGAGGGGAAAGCATTGGCTTGCCCCTTCCTTCATCCCTCAGTAACTGCACACGGACATTTTCCTGTTTGGCCTTTGTGAAGTCTGGCAGTTTGGGGCCACTGACGCAAGCTTTGTCCTCTCTGCCATTCACAGCTCTTCTTTTCTAATCTTGGCAACAGTGATTACATACATCCTGACCTAAGCTGGCTATGTCAGGAGTGAACAGGGTAGTAAACAGGAAGGGATTGCATGGGTGGTGGTAGGGCTGGAGCTAAAAGTCCATTCTTCAAGCCTTAATAAAGTCAATATATAACAGGATTCCTTCCAGGGAACTTTCCTCCTAACATATACACACTGCCTAGCAATAAAAAGTCAACTTCATTTTAGGGATGTTAAATGGCATTTAATCAGCTAATCGACTAGTTGATAGAATTTCTCTGGGAGCTACCTCTGCTGAGGCTCTGCCTTTTAAATGCATTAAGAGCCACTAGGCTCTTAATACATTTAAAAAAGGTGAAGCATAGCGGGGGAGAGGGGAGACCAGGTAAGAGCCAGGACAGCTGATTCCCGACTTGTGCCCAGTCCCCCCGCTGCGCTTTAGCCTTTTAAATGTACTAAGTCTTGATGCTCTTAATACATTTAAAAATCACAAGTGCAGCGGAAGGGACCGGGTGTGAGCTGGAAATCAGCTGATTCCCAGCTTGCGCCTGGTTCCCCGCTACGTCTCTGCCTCCCCTGCCCTTCCTGCAGAGATGGTGCTATGGAGGGAACCGGCTTTTAAGCCGATTCTCCCCAGCACCGGCTCCTGCTCCTCCCCACTTGCTGCTTCTCTCTGATAGATGCAGCGGGGGAGGGAGAAAGTGTCTAGTCTAGTCGCTTACATCCCTACTTCATTTGTTAGCAAATGTCAATATTGAAGCAGTTCTGCAAGACCAATCAGGATCCTATTGTGCTAGACAATGTACAAACATATACAAAATGATAGCCTCTGCCCTGAAAAACTGTTGCACAGCTCTTGGTTGTAAGGATGACAGATCAGTTGAATTTTCTAAAGGGTTACAGTTAGCCCATTTAGGCTATCCTGGGGTAATGCATTTATCACAGATAAGTCAATGCATGCTTCTGCAAGGAGGTTCCTGTATGAGAGGAGACTTCCAAGATCTGACCATTTCCCTTGCTCTCTGTGTTTGCTTTTCTCCATCAGCAAGCTCAGGCTTTGCTTAAAGTGAACATTCTTACTATGACCAATTAGGCTTGGATTCAGCACAGGACCAAAATTCTAATACACATTGTGCCATTTCTGAATCGTTACGATGGGCTAGAGCACTATTTTTAAAAGTGAGAACTTTCCTTGTCAACTGCTGTATTGGTGTAAACACAGTCACATTCAGTGGTGTCTCCAGACATTGAATGCAGGGATCCGCAGAGCTCTAATCGTATGAAAATCAAATCAGTCTCTGCACTACTGGGGTTATTTCTGCTGGCAAAGAACAGACACTTACATGAAAACATGCATTCATGAACTGTACACACTGCACCTGCCTCTGGCACAGCATGAGAAAGCAGGATGTGTGTATTTCTACTTCAGGAAAGAGGAACTATATTTTGGTGCAGTCACCCTCTAAGGATGCCCTCACACTCCCATTTTGGCTTTAAAACTGAAAAACAGTAACTACATTTGGCAGGAAAAGGACACTGTCAGTCTCTTTATTGTAGAAACAGTAATTCTTCCATAGTGCTTTATATTTTCAGAAGACTTTGTAAACATAAACCAATTCTCACTATGCTTCGCATGAGAGGGAAATCTTACTTGCTTGGGGTGCATTTTCACAGAACTCTAAAAGGGGAATGCCTATACTAGGAAATTATTTCAAAATAACTTATTTCAAAATAATAACTCCCGAAATAACCATTTTGAAATAGCATATCCACACTACAGGGAAGCCTTGAAATTAGTCTAAGGTAGGCTCTCTTAATATGGATGCACTACCTTGACTTAAGAGCCCCAGGAAGCACTAGGGAGTAATTATTTTGAATGACTCCGAGGAGTAGTTATTTAGAAATAGCAGCAGTGGAGCATCCACATTATCGCTATTTTGAAGTATTCCTCATGGAAAGCGAGAGTTATTATTTTGAAATTACCAGCCCATTATTTCAAAATAACAGGCTTGGTAGTACGGACGCTCCATAAGAGTTCCTGATCAGGGTAGCATTAAGAAATCAAAATCTGTTTGGATACTTTTTTTTTTTGAACTGCTTTGTGTGGGTTGATATTTCATTACCGTACCTCTAGACTGTCCTAGACTCCTGGGCTTTGTGAAGTATCTTTGGTTTCAGAGACTTGTGGAGAAGGTGAGCTTTTAAGTTATGCGAATATCCTTT
This sequence comes from Pelodiscus sinensis, assembly GCF_049634645.1. NCBI lineage: Eukaryota > Metazoa > Chordata > Testudines > Trionychidae > Pelodiscus > Pelodiscus sinensis. The sequence continues at coordinate 95,623,402 of NC_134711.1, read as the reverse complement.
CTTTTCACTAATGTTCTTGCATTTCCTTCCTGCTGTAATCATAGGGGACAAAAGTGTGCAGTGTTAAACTGCACCTCAGTTTCTAAAATGGGGTTATATCTAAAGTCATGCCGAGCATCAGTAGCAAAGTCAGGATTAGAATGTGACCCACCAGACTGTGGCTTACTTTAGGAAAACAGATCATGCTATTTATTTGAGGTAATGTATAAAGTATAAATTAACTAGTTCCAAAGCAAGTGTGCTGACACTAGTTTGAGAGAGTACCCTTAGCTCCTTGTCTTTCTCAGTTCACCCTCCTTTCGCCACCAGTGCTTCAACTGTTATGCCCTGAGACACTTGCCTTAAGGCAATGGAAATTGCTCATCGTTGGACTGTGGCAAATCCTAGGTTAGATGTCTGTCTCGTGTGCATGCGCTTTAATCTCACAGCTCAGTGACGACCCAGATGACTTCTTGAACTGGTGATGACAACACAGTGTCTGTTTAACAGTCTGTTCACAGTGTTAATTAACCCAGTAGCTGATTTCACTCTTATGCACTGAATGAGATGTGAAAACAACCAGAAGACTTTTCCCGTGCCCTTAGGGTGTCAGGCACCACAGCCATGACCCCTCGCTGAGTAGGACTGAAAGAACTGCTGCGCAGTGGCCCACATGCCTTTTTTTTAAATTAGGTTCATTAAAATTCCGCCTTCCCCTGCTCCCTACTTGTAATAAGTCTTTGGAGTGAGGCCACTTAGGGGACACAGCTGCAGAGTAATCTTCTGTTTTATTCTGGAAGGTTAGAGGCAGCTGCTGGGGTCCCTTGTCTTGTGATTCCACCACTGCTTAGTTGAGTCTGATCCCACTGCAGTTAAAGTTAATGGAAAGATCCCTGTTGACTTCATTGGCTCGTTATAGCTTTCAGTAAAGCAGAACTCTCTCTCTCTTTCAAGATTTTAGGATTGGTTAAAGCACAAAAAAGGAGTGGGAAGAAATCTGTCACAGAGCTGACTTGCTTACAACTTGAACTAAATTAAAAGATTAGTGTTTCAATCCGAGAGACACTTTAGTTCAAATCCTCCTTGTATCACAAGGGGCTGTGAGTTTGATAACCTCAGGGTAGTACACACCTATAAAAGCCACAAGCTGTTTGATATTCAAAGATGCTGGGCACCTGCAGCTCTTAAATATGATTTGTGGGTTTTCATCACCAATTAAAACTAAATGGGCCTGAATCTCTTGATCATTGTTGTTTGAAGAATAAAATGGTCTGAAACTCTATTCAGAAATGTGATGAAGCTTTTCAAAAAGTAGATTTGAAAAAGTGTTAACTGGACACAAACATTTAGTTTCAAACCAGCATTTACAGTTCAAATGACATTTTATGTGGAAATGCAGATTCAAAATAGAAAAAAAAAATCACATTTCAGTTCTCTTACAAGGATAATCAGAAATATGAAGAAAATGATTCTTTTCTCTAGAAAATTTGGCAAAAATCTCATTTTCTGAGAGAATAAGCTTTTGTCAGGAAACTCTTCTACTGGTCTTACCATTTCTGGTCACACAAGAAGAGCCTCCTGTTCTGGAAGACAGTTGATTTTGAATAAGTTATCTGCTGCCTTGCACTTCACGAGGAATTCCAGAATGTGATCCCCCTGAAATTTACAGCTGAGTCTTTCTGAATGCAGAGACTCCTGTATTATAGAAATATCCATTCCTAAACATCCTCATTTGTTTCTAGACCTTGGTAATTGACACTTCACCTTGGTTTTGCTCCATTAATGAACAAACAACAGTCTCTTGGCTGACGCCAGTGGACTGAAATGAGGTATTTCCCCATATGTTTCCATTAGTTCTCTCTTCCAGTGTTTTAAGCTTCTTGCCACCTGTGAACCAGGTGCAGACTGTACTGAGGCCAGGAAACCCTGGCTCTGGGAGGAGGTTTGTGTTCATTATTTTGCCCAAATGGTCTTCTTGTGTCATGCCTCAGGAGATTTGGACAAGATGGAAACAGTCAGGCTTGGGCTGCTCCCTGCAAATTAATTCCCTGGCCTTTAAACATTCAGAAATATAGTGCCCAGAAAGTTAATGGGCCTTACAACATGCAACCTCAGCCACCAAGATTTAGTAATAGCTACTGCTGGGCTGACTTACCCTGCGTATTAAGGGAGTGAGTAAGGGACATAGACAGCTGGATCTAGAAGGCAGACCTTTCTTGACAAAGAGCCCATGGGAAGTTCATGTCAAGAGTTATTCAAAGAGCTTGTCAGTCTCTTTAAGATAAAGGCCCTCTTTGACTGGTGGGTCAATGAGCAAATTTCAGCTGGATCCATTTGGCCTGAGGAGGAAGGTTTCATATGAAGAGATAGATTGACCACATGGAGTAGGAAGATTTGGATTTCTAAACAGCTATTGTGCAGAGCAAGTCAATACAGTCTGTGGCAGGTGGGCTCTACTAACAGTTGATGCTTGGTGTGCTCACTGATCTTATAAAAATGTAGCATAGGGCCCTCTCACTAGTACTGTATTGGACATGCATGCCACAATAGTGGCAAATAACATACAGAAATACAGTTTCTCTATCTAGGATGAATTTTTAACCATTTGAAAATATTTGTAATGACTTCTTTGGCCAGTCCATCCTCAGGACTTTCAGTATCACATATCCCACCAGAGCCTATTTGGAAAACAAAGCCTCTGCTTTGCTTTAGTAATTTCCTAGTTGAAAGTCCTGTGTCCAAAGCCAGAAGGGGCAGTATTTCTGTCTACTATAAATCGCTGTATTGCTGGCAAATAACAATGCGTAGACAAATCTTCTGAGATGTTTCATGTGTTTTGATTAACTCTGTGATTGAGAGAGGGACAGGAATGTCTATTTCACACCCTTTCATGGAGAGATATTGAAACTCTTCAGCCATATAATGTTCAAATGGTTCAAAATAAAGTAAATGCAGTAGAACTTCCATTATCACAAAACCCCAACGGATATCAGAAATCTTTGGATACCTGCGTGAGTCGATCAGGAGGCAGTTAAGTTTGCACAGATGGTCTCCTATCCTTGAACTTCTTTAAAGCCTCTTCAGGCTGTCTGGCTGAGTGAGACACAGCAGCAAGATCTGTGGTTCAAGGGTTGATCCAATGCCCATTAATTCTGTGGAAAGATTCCCATTGACTTCAGTGGACACTCGATCAGGCTGCATGATCACTGTATATACGTCCTAAGGTGGTGGTGAGACCTCAGCCCAAACAGACCAGTGCATGCAAATTCAGATAAGCTGCAAATTTTGGACAATTCTGGACTAGTTCGCTGAGGTTTGATAATTAATTAATTCATCAATGTGGCAAATTAATATATTTCTTAAACTAGCCATGGATACAGTTATGTTTATAGATACCCAGCTACCTCCTGTACAACTGCAAGGACTCAAATAGCTCCCAGCAAACTATGATAGGTAAAAGACAATCTTCTCCCAAGGCATGTCTGCGTACTATTTCAGCTTCCCTAAAAAGCTGGACTGGCACTAGGTTATTCTCAGGTCCAGTGCAAATAGGAAAAGCAGAATAGCACATGTAGTTTGGGACCTGGTTAAATATATACGTCTCTTTTGGCTTGGACAGCTGCTTAGTCTATCAGTTTAAGCAGGTTTTCTAATGCAGGAAGGAATTTGCAGGCCCACCCAGTAACCTTGAAATCTATACGTGTTTCCAAACAGCTCTTACATTCTAGCTCCTACGTGCAAAAATGTGTGTAAAACATGTGATCAGTAGAGGCCCATCTCCTCACAAAATGCTGGCACAAATCCCAGTTGGGCGAGGTGCTTGAGAAAGGAGAGTCCTCTTACACATCAGTGAATAAGTAACGTCCGAAGCATGGCACTTTCGATTCGCCCTCTTGGTAAAGCTTTACTGATCATTAAAACTGCCCTAATTCTTTTATCCAACAGAAACTTTCCCAGACATTTGTAAGCAAGACTCCCCCCTCCTTCTTGTGCATTTTTTGGCCCATTTAGATTTCAGCACCCAGTACATTTGGAGATTGCACTTAAAGTGAGGGGAAGTAGGTAAAGGGCAGATTTTGCTCAGGAATTGTATTATTAGCTGTTTGAAAAATATAATTACAGGTGCATTGTACAGTAGACTTCCAATAATCCGGAACCTATGGGACCTAGGTGGTGCCGGATTGTCAGATATGCCAGACTATCAGGAGGTACTATAAGCTGGTTATATATATACTGTATACATTATATACTGTATATAAAGTGTTCTTAACCCTTTTTATTGTACATACTGTATACAGTATACTGTAATGTTTTCGTTTTTTTAAGCCTTTTTTACCCTTTTTGCTCAGTTCAGCTGCTGCCGCTGTTACCTTGTGACTCTTTTTTTGCCGAAACTCACTCACTAGGCTCTTGCCATTTTGATGCCGGACTATCAGGAGTGCCAGACTATTGGATGCCGGACTATTGGAGTTTTACTGTACTTGCTAACTCCACTTATCCCAGAAAGGAGAAAGCCAGAAGGGAGACGCAGTAACTCATGAATGAATGTCAGCCAGTTTCTTCAATTCATGTAGATTTTTCTTCCCCAGGGACAGTTTTAATTTCTCAGTGTTAAAAGGAAGACATAAACTAGGATCCTCCAGGTTGGAATCCTAGGATTCCAGACTCTGTGTGAATGTGGCACTGCAGCAGATCAGGAGGTAAAATTGTCATGGCTTCTACACCGGTATCAGTGACCAACCTTTATATACCTATCGAGATACACCCCTGAAAATAGATGACCGGGGCTTCTCTACCTTGCTTCTGCTGCAGTCTGGACTCCACCTGCAGCATAATAGCTTTCTGATCCTGTGTTTGGCTCAGCACGGCCCAACAGGCTGTGCTTCAAATGGACTGTGAGAGCTGGTGCATGTTTTTGTATCTTGGAGACTAATCCTGCCTGTCTTGCTCAGGTTCAGTAATACTTTACTTTGCAAGAAGTCCCAGTGATATCAAGGGAGTGCATTACTAAGCTTGAGTTAGAGTGGTGGACAGCCCCCACAGAATATGGCTCTGTTTCTTTTAGCTGCCATGCCAGTCATTCGTGAAGTTCAGCTTCCAGGCCATGGGCACCAGTGATGCAAAATCAGTCTCACCCATAACTTTTTACTAAAATAACGAACATAGAATTATGGTTTTCTCCTTACAAAGGCCACTTCCCAAATTGCACTTCATTAGAAAATTCATTTTTCTTTATAAACTCCAATTTGCTTTCCACATTACTGCTCACTTGATGGCTGAGGAAACGATCAATGCCAGATGCACATTCCAGCCAGGCAATAAATGTTCCTGTTGCAATCAGCCCTGCACACAGCAGCTCCTCATTTCATTAAAACCACACATGGTTTCAGTTTGCCCCTAATGGGTCTCTCCGTGGCTCTGCCATGCTCTCCAAATTGAGCACTGAGATCCATAGCTCCCTCTTAACTATTCAGAAGAGCTGTGAGAAAGTACAGTTGATCTGTCAATGACTAACGTCTCAATTTTGGCATGTGCTGCCCTACACCAACCATTGCTTCCAGGATTGGGGGAGGGGCAATAAACCTTCGACTAAGAACCCATATGGGCCAAAGGCAAGCCTTGGAGAGACCTCTAGAGGAAGCCCTGTTGGACCAGTGTTGAGTCACACTTCTTATTTTTACACAGAACTGAAAACTGACCCTGAAAATGCTTTTTTCATGTTGGTTTTGCCAAGCCACCTTCCATCATCACTGTCTTCCATTGAAAGCAACATTTCCCTCTTTGGCAATTGCCAGCCAAACAAGATGACTCAATAGGCACTCTTCCGAGTCCATTCTTTGGAGAGGTGAGGACATCTTCCCATTCTGTTCCCAAGGCACGCCCTCCACACACCATTTCATTCCTTGCTTTTAACTTTATTTGCTCTACCCCACTGAGCTTGTCCACAAAGCAACCTAGTCCACAAATTATGTTAGGTGAAAATGTGCCTCTTGCCGCATACCTCCCCCATCACCTCCAAAAAGAGATCAATAGAAGAGATGCCGTTCTATCACTATTCCCTTTGGTAAGGGCCTCTCCAAGCTGTACATATACTTACCCTGCAGCCCATATGCCTATCTAGTAAATCTGTGGCCAGCCCAGAATGCTTTGCTGACACAAGCTGGGAATCTAAACTAATGACATGTGTGGAATTTGTAAGCTGTGTCACGTGCCATTTCGCATGAGTGTCTTAATCCTGTCTGGCCTCTCTTGAGCTAAGAGCATTTTGGTAGATGTAAGAGTAGGTAACAGTGGAGCGTGCGTGTTTTCCCGGGGCTTTTTTTCTTCCTTTGGCATTGCTGTGTGCGTTCCGCAAGGTGTTTCCTGCAAATTTCCCTGACCAGTCCTTTGGCACAAAGCAAACCATCTCCATAAAGAGCTTTAAATATTCAAGTTACAAATGGTTACACTAATTTTTTTTTAAGTAGCTTTGAGTGATGGGAAGCACAGGAGTGAAGATAATGTTAGAAATTAGGCAGAGGACTGTGATTGGGAATTTAGGAATTTTTAAATTGTTTATGGGGACTTGAACAGTATTTGTAGATCAGAGACTACTCAATATTTTCCAACAATGTTCTCTTCTCTTTCTTGATTCCCACCGCTAATGTTTCAAAGGGTTGAGACCTATGTGGGATCCAGGGTGAGATACAACAAAATGTGGGATGTAAAACTGTTACTAATGCAGGAAGCTTAAATGGTGTTCTACTAATATATATAATAACATTTTCTACAATTAAGTTTTCCATATTTTCAATACAAACAGCTCATTATATATATATATATATGAGGTCTTCAGATGTCATGTGGCATCTTCTGCAATGAGACACAATTGGGCCTCTGAGGTGCTACCACACAAACAGATGTGCAAAAACTTGCCAATATAGACATAGCCTAAATACTCTTTAACGCAAGAGTTTTTGCGTTAGAGTATTTGAGTAAGAGAGTGTCTACACTGGCATGTGCCTTTGCGCAAAAGATGTGCTTTTGTGCAAGAGCATCCGAGCCTGTGTAGATGCTCTCTTGCGCAAGAAAGCCCCGATGGCCATTTTAAACATTGGGCTTTCTTGTGCAAGAAATTGATGTTGCCTGTCTTGTTGCACAAGAGGGCTTATCCCTGAGCTGGAGCATCAGAGTATTTGCACAAGAAGCACTGATTTTGTACATTTAACGTCAGTGTTCTTGCACAAATACTCGCGGCCAGTGTAGACAGGTGGCAAGATTTTGCGCAAAAGTGGCTGCTTTTGCGCAAAATCTTGCCAGTGTAGACACAGCCATAATATACTCTTCCATTCATTAATCTGTATGGAGAACTGCAACAGAACTATGTTTACACTCCAGTTGCTGTCTGTAACTTTTCTTCTTAAATCCTTAGTTTTGTTATATGACTCCTGGTTGTGGTTTATAACTAGTTGAAGCCACATGGTGCATGAGCTATTATAGACTCTCAGGAAAGAGAAGCATTGCCCTACTCTCTGCATCTTCCTCATTGTAGGAAGCCGTGACATTATAGCGCATAGAACAAATGAACTCTAGCGGTGGGGAAACTTGCAGAATAAAAGGACACGACAAACCTGGTTAATATTTATCCATAAGAGATCTGAACCAGCCCTGGCCAACTGCAGTTGATAACAAACAGATGCAAGCCCCCTTGTGAAGCGATTTAATTGGGTGCCTCTCACCCCCAAGAGATACAGTGCATGACTGTCTTTCAAGCTACCTCAAACAGCCTTGATGTGTGCCAGATGGGGCTAGAATTTAAAACCACAGGGTGGGAACCAGTAGGAATGTGTTAGATCTGGCTGGGAGATGGAAATGGGATGTGGGATGGGACGGGATGGACTTTGTTTTATTGTTTTTTTCTTTTCCCCATCAAATGTGCATGTTTAGTCAACATTTTCCATCCAGCTCTAGAAGAATGTGTCTAGGAGAGGTTTTTGCGTTTCTCCCCAGGCAGACACCTGGTACCATTAGGGTATGGGTGGAAAGTATTTGACTCATCCCAACACAGATGATGGAACACCAGTGAGCCAGGCACCCTCTTCTGTCTGCAAGTTGGGCAACAATATCTGGTCCAACTCCTCAGTTAGCACAAAGTGTCTAATCTGTTGAATTCCTTAGTATACAGCCAGTTCACTAAACTACTGTAAGGGTACACTGCAATGCTTGCACTGCCTCCATCTGTCTTAAGACTACATCAGGAGGACACCCTAGATTACAGCAAAGCGTAAAATACTCACACAGTTGCCTGTGGGGAAACATGGCCATAACAGAGATCGAGTCTTGACAGCTAGTTACATAATAAAATCTCTTCTCCATGCTCAGTGAACAAAGGTGCAATGTCCATTCTCATCATCACAGGAAAGTCTTAAGTGTTCTAAAGTTACTGGTGATTTTAGATGCAACTGGTGTTGCTCATGTTTTTGGGTATTACTGGTGATTTTGACCCAACACAAGATGCATAATTTAAGAACATAAGAACGGCCATACTGGGTTAGACGAACAGTCCATCCAGCCCAGCATCCTGTCTGCAGACAGTGGCCAATATGAGATGCCCCAGAGGGAGGGATCACAACAGGTAATCCTCACGTGATCCCTCCCCTGTCAACCACCTCCAGAGAAACAGAGGCTGGGGATATCATTCCTACCCATCCTGGCTAATAGCCATTGATGGAGCTAACTTCCATGAATGTATCTAGCTCTTTTTTTTAACCCTGTTAAAGTCCTAGCCTTCACCACATCCCCCAGCAAGGAGTTCCAGAGGTTGGCTGTGCACTGAGTGAAGAAAAACTTCTGTTTTTGTTTTAAACCTGCTGCCTATTAATTTCATTTGTGACCCCTAGTTCTTATATTATGGGAATAACTAAGTAACTTTTCCTTATTCACTTTTTCCACACCTGTTATGATTTTATAGACCTCCATCATATCCCCCCTTGGGCTTTTCATCTTAGAAAAGAGGGACTAAGTCTTTTTAATCTCTCTTCATATGGGACCCGTTCCAAAACCCTAATAATTTTTGTTGCTCTTTTCTGAACCTTTTCCAATGCCAATTTTTCTGATGGAAGGTGTTCAGCCTCCTTTGAGTGCTTCAGCCACTTTTCATGGTACGTGTGTTTAGAAGAGCAAGAGATCAACATTTAGATCTCTCATTCCCTGGCAGCACTGTGGAGGCAGTCTGCTTATTTTCATTGCCTCTCCACTTTCCTTCTTTGTGGTGCTGTACAGCAACTCTTCTAGCAATAGCTAGCTCTAGAAAAATAGGAAGGTTGGGTTGGTGAACAGTAGTTGCTTTGGTTGGAAGGGATAGGTTAAAAAAGGAGTTCCTTCTCCATTATTCCCTTCTCCCATGATTTTACTCCGCCTCACTCCCCCCCCCCACATACAAGAACTGTCTAATTTTAATTCATTTAATGTGGTGATGATAGGAGGAGGTGGCTCTTACTCTGGTACTTGCAGATTAAGGCAAAACAGCTAAAGGGAGAGTACACATTTTCCCATCTCTTGTTAGACAACTCACTATATTTAACCCCACCTTTTGGCTTTTCTGGGGCAGTAGTGAGAATGCATGGGTTACTTTTCTCCCCTACAAAGAAATCTTCAGCCCCCATCCCACCCACTTGTTTCTCATATAGTCCCCAGACAATTTAAAAATACTCCCAAGAGCCTAAATAAAACTAAGCAAGTGTGCTTTGTCAAAGGGTCCTGGCTGGCCTATAGCTGTGCTCCTCAATAATGCAGGAAGTTAGCCATGCTGGTTTAATTACTCAGGTTGTGTCTACACTGCACCCTTAGCTCAAAATAAGCTACGCAATTTGCTTATTTTGAGTTAATTTAGAAATAAAAGTAGCCCAGTGTCTGAGAGTCTGTAACGCTGAAATGCTGGCTGTTCTCTGGGTGGCGCTGTTGGCTGAAATGCTGGCTGTTCCCTCTGGGCGGCCCATGCTGCATGGGGAGTGCGGGGCCCAAACGGCCACTTGTGCTGCTTGCTCCCCCGCGGCGGCCCGGCTGAGCAGTGCAGAAGTCAGCCGAGTGCCACGGTGGGAGAGGAAGGGGGTGGGGCGGTGACGTACATGGCCACATCACTGCTTTGCCTCCCACCGTGCTGCTCGGCTGACTTCTGCGCTACTCAGCCAAACCACTGCAGGGGAGCCCAAACGGCTGCTTGCTCCATTTGCTGCTCTGTGGTGGCCTGGCTGAGTGGCGCAGAAGTCAGCAGATCGCCACGGTGGGAGGTGAAGGGAGGCGGGGCGGTGACATGCGGCGTGACAGTGGCTCCAGGCCTCGCCCCCTGGCCGTGAATGTCACCGCCCCGCCCCCCTTTGCTTCCTGTCATGGCGCTCAGCTGACTTCTGTGCTGCTCAGCCAGGCTGCCGCATGGGAGCAAGTGGCGCAAGCGACCGTTTGGGCTCCGTGCTCCTCAGGCAGCACGGGGAGTGCGGAGCCCAAACAGCCGTTTGGGCTCCACGGTCCCCCAAGTGAGAGGCAGGAGGGGAAGGAGAAGAGACAGAGAGAGAGGCAGGAGGCAGAGGAGAGCTGAGAGAGAGCGAGAGAGATGGAGCAAGAGACCAGATGCTCAGGAGAGAAGACCGATGTTGAGGCGAGACCTGAAAATCCCGTCTTATGATGGGCCAATTGGCTAGTTTAGAAATAAATCGCTATTCTGAAATGTCCCTTAATTCTCGTGGAACGAGGTTTACAGGGACGTCGGAATAGTGAGCTCATTATATTTCAAAATAACGGGCTTACTTAAAAGATGCAGTCCATGTGACAGACAAGGTCTGCCCCTATGTAAAGGAAAATTCCTTACTTATTTGTGACATCTAGTACTGTCTGATGAGAAGACTCTGGGACTCAGATGCAGGTTGACACTGATAAAGCTTCCAGTGCACTGATTAGCATGCATCTCTGCTTTATAATTAACATAATGTTACATTTGTGATAATGTCCCCTTCTAGCTGCTGGCCTAGAAGAAAGGGTATATGCCTTAATATTCCTGACAGCTAATGAAAATCCCACTTTAGCCAAAGGAGGAAAAGCCTTTGTTTTCAGGTGGGAGTAAGAGCTCCAAAGTTCTGTACCCCATGCCACACATGCATGCAAGTAACCCCAAAATAATTATAACTCCCCTTGTGTCACATCACCAGCTCAGCTATTTAAATGATGCTAGTCTTAATCTCCCATTTGTCCAGTTTTCCCATAACTGCCTGGCGGCACGGGGGCAGGGCGAACCCGCAGCCAAGCAGGGGAGCGGGGCTGCGGACGTGCCCTACAGGGCAGGCTCTAGGACCGCGGCGGCTGCCATGGACAACGGCGGCGGCGACGGTGGCGCGGCTGGAAGCAGCGCGCTGTGCGCGCCAGTTCAAAGGAGCGCCGGGGAGCCAGGAGAGGGGGAGGAAGCGGGAGCTGTCCCCGCACTCTCAGCCCCAAAGCGGAGGGCCCGCGGGGTCAGAGAGCGCAGGGCACGCCGGCCTCACGGCGGCCCGGGGGCAGGGCAAACCCGCAGCCAAGCGGGGGAGCGGGGCTGCGGACGTGCCCTACAGGGCAGGCTCTAGGACCGCGGCAGCGGCGCGGCCCGAAGCGGAGCGCTGCGCGCGCCAGTTCAAAGCAGCACCGGGGAGCCAGGAAAGGGGGAGGAAGCGGGGGCCGTATTAAATCCGAACACGGGCCGCAATTGGCCCACGGGCCGGACTTTGGACATGCCTGGTCTAGGAAGAAGTACTTCAGAAAGGGATCTAGGGGTCATAGTGGACCACAAGTTAAATACAAGTCAACAGAGTGACACTGTTGCAACAAAAGCAAACATGATTCTGGAGTGCATTAAAAGGAGTGTTGTGAGCAAGACATGAGAAGGCATTCTTCCACTCTACTCTGTGATGATTAGGCCCCAATTAGAGTATTGTATCCAGTTCTGGACACCACATTTCAAGAAAGATGTGGAGAAATTGGAGAAGGTCTAGAGAAGAGCAACAAAAATGATTAAATGTCTAGAGAACATGACTTATGAAGGAAGGCTGAAGGAATTAGGTTTGTTTAGTTTAGAAAAGAGAAGATTGAGGGGGGACATGATAGCAGTTTTCAAGTATCTTCAAGTTACAAGAAGGTGGGAGAAAAATTGTTCTCCTTGGCCTCTGATGATAGGACAAGAAGCAATGGGCTTAAACTGCAGCAAGGGAGGTTTAGGTTGGACATTAGGAAAAACCTCCTAACTGTCAGGGTGGTTAAACACTGGAATAAATTGCCTAGAGATGTTGTGGAATCTCCATCACTGGAGATATTTAAGAGCAGGTTAAACAGACCTCTGTCAGGGATAGTCTAGACAGTACTGGGTCCTGCCACAAGGGCAGGGGACTGGACTCGATGACTTCTCAAGGTCCCTTCCAGTTCTAGGATTCTGTGATTAAGAACAAAGACATAAACATGCTTTTGTTTTGCTTTTTTTGTTGGCATTCATGCTGTATACATCTCCAGAGCCCAAGCAGACAAGAATTTTTTAAAAAATTACTAAGGGGCTGTGCTCCTGCTCATTGCACTTGCCAACCCCTGTCTTGCAGGGGTAAGCAACCCCAGATGTCCCCCGCAGCCACCAGGGAGGGCTAGGCTGTGACTGTGCCAGCCCGGGTCCCTTCTCCCTCCTCTCTGCCAGTCCGGGCCCCTTCACCACCCCCTCCAGCCCAGGCCCCTTCTCCCTCTCCCGCTGTGCCAGCCAAGGCCCCCTTCTCCATTTCCCTCCTGCTGTGCCAGCCCAAGTCCCTTCTTCCTTCCCTGCTGTGCTAGCCCAGGCCCCTTTCTCCCTCCTCCCCAGTTAGTCAGAGTCCCTTCTTTCTCCCTCCCCCGCCAACCCGGGCCCTTTCTCTCCCCCCCGCAACCGTAACCTTCTCTCTCCTCACCACGGCGCATGCCAGGCCTGGCTCTAACCCCGGCAGCCAGGGAAGGGCAGGGTTGCCTGCCTACCCTGCATGGGGCACAGTGAGGTTCAAGTAGTGATGGGCACACAGCGCTCTGGGGCACTGCAGCCCGCTGAGGTGGGGAAAGCAGCAGTGCAGAGGGCCACTGACCCAACCTCTCCCCTGTGCAGTCCCACCTGCGCTGCTCACTGCCCCAGCCCTGCCCGCAGAGCCTAGAGCTGCCTGGCTGTCCAGCGGGAGCGGAGGGGAAGGAGCAGACAGGTTGGTGCAGCGGCTCTCACGGGCAACTCGGGGGTGCTTTGGCATCAGTAAGTGCACCTGCAGGGGGCAGGTGAGTCTCTGCGGAAGCAGCTGGAACTCCAGGCAGTTGGGCACCGCGCTCCAGCTCCCCAAAAGCCCGCTGCTGGCACATAAGCTCGGCTTGAGTCCCTCTCCTAGTGCCTATGGCCAGGCACCATACCCCTCGTCCCGTGGGCTGTCACGGCTGCAATGTGGGGTCTGCCGCTACTATGCCATGTTTCTTGGTGTTGAAAGACCTGTGGGGTGGGGTGGCAGAAGGGGGGTAAGGGCTTGGTTTAAAATAGAAATTCCAAGTGGCAAGAAGAAGCAACGAGGTAGGGCTTGAGAGGGGGAAAGGGGCGAGAGGGAGGAGGCAGGTGGAACACCTGTCTTTCTGCAGGGAAAACTTTAATATAGAGAGAGATTTTTTCAGAACCACAACTGAATACTCCCCCCCCCCCCCCCGCCTCCTCCCCACACATTTTAAAGGAAACAAACATCAGATTTGAGTCAGTCCATTGGGGTTTGGTTTAAATCATAGTTTGGCTGCCATGCTTATCTTACCAAAGATTTATATCGCTATTTAATTTAGCTTCACATAAATAATTATAAAACACTCATGAGACTTTGCCAGCCGCTCGAATCCCACAAAGTGACCCAACCTGAAACCCTGAAGTACTGAGAAACATTCATCTCAGAGTATTTTTATAGGCCTCACTTCAAAGGGGCTGTGGTTTAAAAATATGCAGCTATTTTGGTGACCACTTGTGTGGGATAAAGTTTCCCATGGGCAATAGCAGGATTGTAATAGGACTCCACAGAGAAAGGGAGAGTTCAGGGGGAGTGCTTAACCAGCAAAAGGTGCAATCACATGCATTTTCTTGATAAAATAGGAGTCTTCATAAGGAAATGGTTTCTTTAGCTATCTTGGATTGAATTTGCAGCAGAAATTCTGCTATGAAGACTCCTATAAAAGGATCCCTGCTTGGGAGAGAACAGGCTAGCTGCCTTTGAGTAAGGAGGACTCTGCCCATTCACTTGAGCCTAGATTTGTGTGGTTTGTTTGCCATGATTGTATCAAGACAAGTTAGTTGGAATTACTGCTGTCTGACCACCCTGTGGAATAAAAGCCTTAAGAATAGCAGGGGAGAGGCAGGAAAGACCATTAGTTAAGTTGTTCACAGTTATTGTATTAATTGAAAGTGAGTCCCTCTTTCACTTAGCCTCTACACAGCAGCTGGGAGAGATCACTTATAGCTAGAGTAGATGTACCATGCTAGCTGTGCTTGAGCTGCCATCTATAAACAGCACTGTGGCAATAGCACAGTGGACAGTAGCTTGATCTAGCTGACCAAGTACAATCTCAGAGGTCAGGCAGGCTTGGGCCTGTGGTCTAGCTTGTGCCACTGCCCATATGAGCTGTAGTCACACTGCTGTTTCTGGAATGCTAACTTGAGCAGAAGTAGTGTGTGTACATCTCTCTACCCAAGGTGTGAATTATGCATCTCAGCTCCAAGGCGCACCTTTCCTTACAAAGATCCAATTCTGGATTCTCTGTTGGCTTGTTAACTTTGTTGACTGATGCCTAAATTAAAGCCAGCCATTTTTTTTTTATGAAGTCGCTGCTCTATGTTAAGTACTTTGTTAAAATGTTGCCAAGGAAACAGTGAGGTTTGGGAAGAAGTAACTGATTTTCCTCTGTTTCATCAGAACCTGAATTTGTCTGACACTTGAGTTGAAACATGTTATTGATTTGGAATCTTAAATAGTTTTTAACCTCCCTCTTCCCTGCCTTTTAATTGCTCTCAATGTCTCTTCAATAATGTGAGGTTTCATTATGTTTTTATCTGTTCTTATCAAACACAGATTTCTTCTCCCTACTCACAGTATTTTAATACACAGAAAAATTCAACATGGGCCTATCTCATTTACTTCCTTCATTGTTTGCTAGCTCCATTAGTTCCATATCTGGAACTATCCAGACATCTATTGGGAAAATAGCACAGCAGGGCACAGAATAGGCAACAAGTTCTTGGAATGTATCACAGGCAATTTTTAAAATTGTATTTTGGAAGGTGGAGAAAGGTACGTTGGGGGCGGGGAGGGCTGATGTAGATTTGATTTTGGCAAACAGGAAGAAACTGGTTGAGAAGTTGAAAGTGGAAGGCAGCTTGAGTGAAAGTGATCGTGAAATGGCAGAGTTCATGATTCTCAGGAATGGTAGGAGGGAGAACAGCAAATAAAGACTGGATTTCAAGAAGGTAGACTTCAGCAGATTCAGGGAGTTGGTAAGTAAGCTTCCATGAGAAGAAAGTCTAAGAGTAAAAACAATTGAAGACAGTTGG
Source organism: Pelodiscus sinensis (assembly GCF_049634645.1). Taxonomy (NCBI): domain Eukaryota; kingdom Metazoa; phylum Chordata; order Testudines; family Trionychidae; genus Pelodiscus; species Pelodiscus sinensis. The sequence goes on along the minus strand of NC_134711.1, from coordinate 95,607,858 downwards.
CAGTTTTTCAAAGATACACTATTAAGAGTACAAGAGCAAACTATTCCACCGTGCAGGAAAGATAGAAATTTTTGCAAGAGACTACCCTGGCTTAACCAGGAGATTTTGAATACCTATAAATCAAAAAAGTTCTACAAAAAGTAGAAACTAGTGCAAATTACAAAAGATTAATATAAACAAATAACACAAGTATGTGGGGGCAAAATTAGAAAGGCTAAGGCACAAAACAAGATCAAACTAGCTACAAATACAGTTAGGCTTGCCAGATGCTGTCAACAAAAATCCTGAACATGGCAAACTTGGTTGAGGGAAAAAAAAACAAAAAACAGGAAACCAAAGTTGTTGAGCAAAACCAAAAATGGCCCCATGCTCCTCACTCCCCCGCCAGACGCAGCAGCGGAAGACTGTCCCCACCAGGCTTCCATCCACGGGAAGCAGGAAATACCGGACATTTCACGTGTCCAGTATTTTGTTTTTGTTTTTTATTTTACTGGATGGGGGACCTGAATACCGAAGTATCTGGGTAAAAACCAGACATCTGGCAACCCTAAATACAGTAAAAGCAAGAGGAAGACCAAGACCAAGGGCAGGGTAGGCCCAATACTCAGTGCAGAGGGAAAAACAAGAACAGAAAATGTGGAAATAGCAGAGGAGCTTAATGATTTATTTCAATTTTCACCAAGAATATTGATGGTGATTAGATGCTTAACTTACTGAAAGCCAGTGAAAATATGGTTGGTTCAGAAACTAAACTAGGGAAAGAGCAAATTAAAAATTACTTGAAAAAACTGTAATAGTCCTCATATCAACCAAAAGTTATTTGGAGCAGAGAGAGAAGCACCCCTCAAACGTCTTTTGGGTGGCATATAGGAAAAGATTGTGTTTATTTGTCTGATAAATTGACCTCTTTCTTTCTGATTTCCATCCTGTTTCCAATATTAGAGGATAGTCTTAACATCATCACATGTAAATACTGGGCCATGCCTTAGAGATTCACACTGTCTCGAGGCATACATGCAAAATCTCAAAGAGAAACTCTTGGAAGACCAGGGCCAAATTTTGCACTGACTAATGACCTATGGAATCAATGGGATTGATTCCACATGGCTCAAAACCAGAGCAGAATCGGGCTCACAGGAGTTAGGATGATGCTCTTTTGCTTAGCTCTTTTGCATTGGGGTAGTTTGTAAATGGCAAAGACCAAGCCAGATCCAGCTCTAACTGATGGTGAGATCGTGGCTCCAAAGTCAGACATTGAACAAGTGATTTTTGGGAGCAGTTTTCACCTCTCATGTCTCCTGGACTTTTGAAGGAAAATTTTGTGATAAACCTAACGCGCCCTGTGAAAGCCCACACCTTTGACCCACCAAAACTACTGTCCCTTCTTCCTTTAAACTCATATGTGCTATCTACAGTTATTGCTTCCAGCTCCATCATTGGTCCCCTCTATTCTGTCTATAGCTCATTGTGAAATAGTCTTCTTGACACTCATCTCACTCCTCAGGACCACTCAGAATTTGCTTCTTAAATCATCTGCCTAGCTTGTTGTCTGAGGCCATTACCCATCTTCTGACTCCATGTACAGGCTTGTCTTGGTCCAGTGCATTCAATTACAAGTTTCCAGTGCTTGCCTTTAAAGCCCAGCAAACTTGGCTTTTCCTGCTTATCTGGTATTGCTTGTTACCTTGTTCTCTCACCACTGTGCTTCTACCAGTCTCCATCACTTGTTTTCCCATTCCTCCGACGATAAACCTTGTTTGTTTTATTGTCTCATTGTCCTGACCCTCCTCTCCTATTTCTCTCCTCTTTTCCTCAGAGGGATTCTCTCTTCTTTGTCACTTGTTTGTAGAATCCCTGGCATAATGAGGCCTAGGTGCTTGATTGAGAGTTCTTCGGTACTATCATAATCGAAATAAAATAATAACTCTTCCACAAGCTTTCCTGTATCTAGCAGGAAACTCAGCTCAATTGTGAACGAGTCCACAAAACCACTACCTTCTGTTCCTTCATGTCCTGCTTCAAGGTACTTCTGTCTTGAGATCTAAGGGAATCTGCCAACTAGTAATAGCTAGGTAGATGGCTAGCAGGGATTTCTGCTTGTTCTGTTCATTGGCCTATCCTATACAGTAGACACCTAAACTTTTTACTACATCACATCTCCATTCCTTCTAGTTCATTATTATACCAACTTGTTACTACATATCTGAATTTAGATTGTAAGCTCATCCAGGCCATCTTTTGCTCTATGTTCATAACGCATTTAACACAATGGGGTCTTGATCCTGGTTGCTGTTTATATGTTACCATAATACAAAAGAATATTTCAAAAAAGAGGTAAAATTGCTAACAACTGGGAGCCTTAAAAATTTAATTGATATTGAAGCCGTTAGGATGTGTCCTAAAACTGCTTGCATTTCAAATTTCCATTGAAATTCTTCCATCACTCAAAACCAATCATGCCTTTAAATCACCAAGTTGGTCAGCTGGATTTTTCCTTTTAGCAAAGTAACAATTTCCCAGTTTAAATGAAGGATTTTCCCTGGTGTGCATTCATTCAACAGAAGCTAAAGATTATACGGAGTCTCTCTGAAAAAAGTGAACCTCTTCCCCAGCCTGAGTCAATATCAGAACTTTAGCAAGGTCAAAGGAAATGGATGACGTGTACAGTCTTTTTGGTGGCTGGACTATCAGAACCTTGAAAACAATGCTGGTGCAACTCTTCAGTGTGTCTTCAACAGAAGCTGCAAGTCTGGCCCAATGTTTTTTTTCCCCAAACACTGCAGAGTAACAAAGCCCCAAAACCTATTTTAGAAAATACTTCACAATACTACTCCCTTCATAATAAAGTAGGTTCTGCTGAAGCAGTTTGAGTGGTTCTTTATACTGAAAGACTTAATATACTTAAAACAAAAATTATTATTTCATCAGTTTATTCAGTTTCATTTTAATACTGAAAGTATTATTGTTATTAGTTTTTTAAAATCAGTGATATTTTTGGGGCTTGGAGAAGACAAGTGACAATCTTTAGCCTTCCCAGAACCAGCATCTCTAAGCTCATTTTTTTTTCTGCCATGGTAAAAATTAAACCACTTCTGAGGCTTGGATGACATGATACAGTAGTCCTGCGGCAAGGAGCATTAGCTGAATAATTCCTTCTGGCCTTTCTCTTGCTCACTGGCTTTGCTGTATTGCTGAGACTTGAAAGTGACCTGCAAACTTTTTTCTAATAAAGATAATGGAAGTTACTTGCTGAATGCCCCAAATATCAAAGAGCAGGAGGAATTCTGCTAATAATTTATTGTAAATGAACTGAAAACCCTATGAGATTGATTTGAGGATCCTGAGATTGCTCTCAATCACTATGAATACCCTAGGGCTGTGTCTACATTGGCCCCTATTCCGTAATAGGGATGCAAATGTAGCACTTTGGAATAGGCAAATCCGCGGGGGATTTAAATATCCCCCGCGGCATTTGCATTTTCATGGCTGCCGCTTTTTTCCGGCTTGTAGATAAGCCGGAGAAAAGCGCCAGTCTGGACGCGATCCTCCGGAAAATAAGCTCTTTTCCGGAGGATCTCTTATTCCTACTTCGAAGTAGGAATAAGAGATCCTCTGGAAAAGAGCTTATTTTCCGGAGGATCGCGTCCAGACTGGCGCTTTTCTCCGGCTTATCTACAAGCCGGAAAAAAGCGGCAGCCATGAAAATGCAAATGCCGCGGGGGATATTTAAATCCCCCGCGGATTTGCCTATTCCAAAGTGCTACATTTGCATCCCTATTACGGAATAGGGGCCAATGTAGACGTAGCCAGTATGTATTGCTCAGAGATATTCCAAACAATAGGAACTTCACTGCAATGATGTAGATACCCAAATGGGGTGCAGATTAATACTATATTTCATACATATTAAAAATATGGTGACCCAAGAGTGCCCAGTTTATTACAGCTCTGGTGAAGTCCTTGGAATTCTTGATATTGCAGATCTATGTGCTGTGGCTTCACAGTGACTGGGAGCTCAAAGGGCAGTATTAAGGACCAGAAATAAATTAATTTGAAAAAACAGACATCTATTGAATCCTCTTCTGCCCTTTGCTCATTGAAACAGAGTGAAATACACTTTGGGGGGCTCACTACAGAACTATATGCACCCTTTAGGTCCCACTTTAGCCCTATTTTGAGGATTTAAGTGGACTTCACTGTACATGTAGGCTTTGTACTTGCCTTTTGCATAGGATGATTTTCCCTCACTATATAACACCATCACCATGGACACCAGAAAATATGGTCCCCTGAGTAACTGACCTTAGGAGCTGGGCATGCCTGGCTAGGATTTCTTGTAAGTTGCCAAAGCATTTTAATATCCACGTTTACTTTGTGAGAGGCCCTCATCACCAAACGATTTTAACTGGGCAAGATATAATCACAGAGCTAGATTTATGAATGTGGGCAGATCTAAACTTTAGTGAGTTTTTGTCCTAAAAGAGGACTGTTCCATTTTGCTTGCCACCAGACCAGTGGAAACGGCTAAGGGGATATACCAAATCGGCATTCCTTGGTCATAGCCTCCTCCCTGGCCAATGCACCTACTTTCTAGGCTATGCTGGTCCCTATACAGTGACAGTGGGGTAATTATGGACACTTTGTGCAGTTAAAATCTCTTTCAGTAGAACTTCTGCATCAAGTACCTGCCAGTGGCATAGAGAACAGGCTCAAGTTTACTTATGTGGTTCCATGTCTCTTTAAGAGGGGTCTGGATCATTTCTTTGGAAGGAAAGTATTTCATTATTAGTTAGAAGGTACCAAGTGGCCTTGGACAACTCAGCTGAACTCCTGTGAATCAAAAAGTCATTTTTTAATGTACAGGAGTAAAGCAAGTAATTGTGTATCGCATACAGAATAAATTCAGAGTTTAGCTGTCTCAGATTTACCTTATTTTTATTTTACAGTATCATCCACCCCTGAGGCTTTGCTGAATTGAAGTATAACCTCTGGATTAGAATCCCTGAAATGTTATTGTCCCAGTATCCGTGTTGCTTACGGTGTCTTATTTTTCTTGTCTCATGACAGTCATCCGAGCCAAAGTGGTGGGGAAGAAGCTCATGAAAGATGGACCTTTTGGAACGATGCGCTACACAGTCAAGCAGACGAAGGTGCGTACGTACACAGGCACCTCATGCCAGGTTTAGCTACCAAGGCAAGGCTACTTGCTGACCACTAACATGCTTCGTTTAGGACCCAGTCCTGCTAGTTACTAAGTCCCTTCAACATCCATCATGATTAATGGGAGTGGAGGGTGGTCAGCAACTTACAGACTCACACCTTGAGAGAGGCAGTAGGCCATGCCTACCACATAATGATGTGTATTTAGAATTTTCCTTTATTCTTAACTCTTATGGTGGTAAAGATACCTGAGTGACAGCTCTGGAGACTGAAGCCCCGTTTGTCCCCAGCAGATGTGCAGGCTTCTCCACATGGCCCTACCAGTAAACTTCAGCTAGTGGGACTACCTGTCTTGGGATCAGTCTTTCAGCTTCTTCCTGCCTTGGCTTCTCTGCTGAGACTGCCAACAAGGGTGTCAGCTGGAGTGGTGGCAGTTATCATGTGGGAACTTGTCCACTCTGAGCAAACATGCTTCACAAAGTCACTCAGCAGCTTAGGGAAAGTAGTTTTCAGACACTTTCAGCTTGTGCTAGATTTAAACTGGTGACTTACAGGTAATGAAAGGTACATTTAATTGCCCTTGAGTTTTCCAGTTTTGGCCTGTCCATCCCTCACCTCCCCCTACCCCAAGCAATAGGACTAGGGTTGCAGATTTATCATGAAGTTCTTTATCATGACTCACAGAGCAGTCACAGGAAATTTTAGTCAAACCTATAGGTTTAGTAACTGATCTGGGATTGATTTTTTTAATTAAAAAAATGCCCTGACAAAGGAGGGGGCACTGACTGTTTACAGCAGCAGCCTCTGCCCCACCCCCCGGCAGACCTTAAGGCCTCTGAAGGGGAGCAGGGCCCTGAAGTATGAACCATCTGCACTTGCCATGGGCTGCGTCAGTGTCCTTTAGGGCAGGCTACGAGTTTTCCCATTGAGAGTGCTGTGCTGTGACCTGGTACATAAGGCTGAAGTACCGCTCCCTCAGACTGGGCCCTGCAGCCCTCTGTGAAAATGTGGGGGGAGGAGGGTGACCAGATCACATTTCAGTGAGTGGTGCTGTGACCCCAGATGCCAGATTGTAACACCCAGAGAAGGGTGCTGGGCTAAGCTCCATAGGATACAGGAACCAACACTGCAGGGTGAGTGTGGGACAGGCTCACCCCCAGTCTAGGGCCTTTCCTCTGTCTACACCAAAAAGGCAGCCCTCCTAGAGTCTCCATATAAGAAGTCATGGACAAACAGAAATCATAGTACCGGTGACCTTTTCTGCATCATGTCAAACCTGCATTCCTGCTCACAGCCAATACAGATTTCACTTAACCTGTTGCTTTGGCTTTTTTTTTTTTTTTTTTTTTGGCCAGCTGACTCTTTGTTATGTAATGTTAAAAAATCAGCCCTAGTTTGTTTTTCTTGGCTGGAGCACTCTAGTCATAAGGTTGGTTTATGTCTTTTATAAAAGAAAAAGAACGAAAAGGCCTTGGCAGCTGTTGCAGAAATCTGAAACATATTAGACAAAATAAAGGTTGAGGAAAATGTGCCTTAACAGTAACTCTCTTTATAAGGCAGTTTTATAGCTAAGCAACAAAGCTATGAGGAGGAGACAGAAAATCTGTTTCATAAGCTATCACAAAGCCGCATAATGTTGCCAAAGTCAAGCTTAGCAGGGCCCTTTCCCTGCACTGGAATTTTTGCACTTTACCTAAGGCTGTGTCTACACTAAATGGAAGATCACTGCTGCAGCGATTGATATTCCAGAGTTTGATTTAGTCATTGTAATAAGACTAGCTAAATGGAACTCAAAGGGTGCTCCCGCTTGCTGGTACTTCTGCTTGCAGGAGGAGTAAGGGAAGTAGTATCCTGGGAGGGTATCCTGCTGTAGGGATGGCGGGGAAACTCAAATCAAGTTATGTCGGATGCATATCTTCTTTCCGTGTACCCTATGGCTATGTCTACACTGCACATTGTTGCGCAAGAAGATATGCAAATGACACGCAGCAATGAATATTGCCATGCCTTATTTGCATTCCTAATGAGCTGCCATTTTTGCGGAAGTGGCTTTTGTGCAAGGAGCTGTCTATACAGCTCCTCCTCGCACAAAAAAACCCCTCTTGCGCAGGAGCCATTCTTCCTGAAAATAAGCGGCAGAACGGCTCTTGCGCAAGGGGAGGGGAGCGGGGATTGCGCAAGAAGGAGCAGTGTAGACAGCTCCTTCTTGTTCAAAAGCCCCTTGTGCAAAAATGGCACTGTGCCTCATTTGCATATCTTCTTGCGCAACAAATGCGCAGTGTAGACGTAGCCTATGAGTGTAGACCTGGCCTCAGAGGGTGTGAAGTGCTGGAGTACTATATTTGCTTACTCTTTGTTGCAATTGTCTTTGCTTAAAAAAAAAAAGTCTGATTTTGTGCATGTGAAAGGAAGCAATTGATAACAGCTAGAGTGAGACAGTACAGCCACATCTTTCCCTTTGACAATCAAACCAGTTCTCATGGGCAGCACTCTGTGCTGTGCCAGTCCTACTGTGACATTCCCACAGCTCTCTCTTTTCACCACCCCTCCCATGCTATTCTGCATCTGCACGCTGCAGCCAGAAGCCTCGTTCTCCTTCTTAGTAGCAACCTCCTCTCTTCTAGTCCTTCACTGCGTGCTCTGCCTTCAGGTACACAGACAGATTTCAGGTATTAAGCATCTGATCTTGTGAGTGAACAGTAACTTCCCCACTAGACACGGTAAGGACAGTTAACTTCTGCCTTCTTTACCAACTACTACTAGCAAGCTCAGAATAGCACTGTTTGTCCCATGTCAGGTATTCAGAGAGTCCGATGGTTCTTGCTAAAATCCCTGACAATGATTCAGAAATATTGCCAGAGGGAGTGGGGGAGAAATCAATATAATTCAGTAGTTTCATGAAAGTCATCAAGTGCGTAGGACTCCCTTGTTCTCACAATAATGGATCCCCCCCATTTTGGCAACTGTGCACTCTGTTTTGCTGTCAGATGGCGAAGGCATTCCAGTTTTGGAATAGTGTAGCTGACATTAGTTCAGGACAAGCAGAGGTTTCCAGGAGTTGGGGTCACTGTCAGAGAGGAGAAAATTCTCTGTCTGGAATAATACAAGTTCTACCCCACTGTCAGCAAAAGAGTCCTAACGACAACAGCCTCTGGCATAGTAATACGTGATTTTGACTGGGATTTAGAGCAGTCATCTTGAAGTAGACTGTAGCAGTGTCACTGATGTTAGTTAAAAGTCTGCCTAGACATGGGAAATGCAAACCTAGACAAGGCAAGAGAGCTGAGTGGGGAAAGATGCCCCACTCATTTTTCGCTCCTTGTCTGGATTTGCATTTCCCACGTTCACATGCTGTTGCAAAAAGTCACTCAGCTGTACTCCAAAACCGTTTACATTAGGGAAACCAAACTGTAGGAGCTTTTCCTGCTCTGTTTGCATTTGCTTGTGCTGATTTATGGGGGATGGGGTCTTTGCAGCAGATATACATCACACTGACTAATACATATGTATCTATGCCAGGATTGCAAGAGGACAATTGTCTTTGCAGAAGCTGATCCCAAATATTTAGTTAGGAAACCATGTGCCCAACAAAACCCAGTGAGATTTTAATTTCAACAAGAGATGGCATGAGTTGGCACACATGTGGTTCTACTGACACTTTAGGGGAGGTACATTGTACCATATGGTTTAACCTGACCTTGGACAGGAAGGAACCCATAGCAATCAAACTGTTCCACTTAACTGGAAGGCCCTGCAGACATAAATTTCAATAAACAATCTGAGCATCGCCTTTTAAACCCTACTGTCCTTGTGCACCACTATGAGTAGAGTGCTCATTAGAAAGGTATTCAGCTGTATGCTTTTGGGGGGAGCACAAGCTGATTTAGGCCATGCTCTCACCCTAGTGATGTCCTACTGTGCCGCTGAAAGGAAAAGCTAACTAGACATCTGACTTTGCACAGTTGCCTGTAAACAGCATTCATGATAAAACTAACATGTTGGTATTTGCTGGCCACCTTTCAGTCTTTTCCCTCCCTCCTTCTCCCCCCCCCTTCCACCACACACACTGACAAATGAAAAATAAACAAGCCTGTGCTGAATTGTCTGGCTAACTAGGCTGAGAGTGGCATTGCTCACGTTTAGCAATTAACAGTCTAGCTTCGTATTTTGTTTTTGGCCCCCTAAAGGGACAGCTCCCATGCTTCTGGGATGCCCCACAATTCATCATGCAACGTTCGAGCTAGACTCCCAAAGGTCCTGGATGGAGAGCATACGGCTAGCCCATAGATGCAGGACAGTGGAAAGCTTTTTTAGGCACCAAGGCTTGTAGTTTTGAAAAACTGTGTAATTATTTTATACCTTTGGAACTATTCAGAACAAACAACTTCAGGGACCAGAAAAGAAAGTAGATCAGATTTTAGTATTCTGTTTGCTCAATCCCACTGTAGCCTGGTTAAATGGGAGCAATGGCCATACACTGCTTTAAGAAAATAGCTTGTTTCATTAGCTTGCTGCTCACCTTTGACGTGAGGTAAGAGGGTGAAACAGTGGTAGTCAGACACTAGCTCTTTCTTCTAACTGACCCTCAGTTAAAGTTCACAGGGGAAAATAATCCAGTTACAGGCACCACCGTACTAAATTAATCATCAAACAAGAGGAACCGGATGATTTGTGTATGCTTTTCTGTGGTAGAGTTCCATCTAACCCCCAAGAATGGGGTTTGCTAATGGGAGTGCTGACACAACCGGAACTTGTGCAGCAGTAGCAGGCACTGCCATGCAATGCCATTAATACTTTACCCCCTGCCACTAGATTTCCTAAAATACACAGCTGTAGCGACAGGAGGACAGTGAGGGTAGCAGTTGAGAGAGGCTAGCTTATGGCTGACTTTCTTCTACTAGTCTAATGGTACTTGCAGAGTATTTTATATATCCAGAAATGCTGCTTGCGATTTATTTATTTTTGAGGAAAAGGGTCCTTTAGAGAAAACTTCCCTCTCACATAATTTCTCACAGGTTTGCACTCCCTCCCCAACGTCTCCATGTTACAGTGACTCTCCCTTCAGTTGAAAGGGATTGGCTGGGGCCTATCAGTACTGCTCCTAGAACAGTGGTAGGCAACCTGTGACCCAAGGGCCACAAGTGGCTCATTGGGGTTCTATGTGTGGCCCTCGAGACATTTTGTTTACCATTGTCCATGTGCAGGATTGCCAGAATCTGCTGGTTTTCAGCTGTTTAGTTCCTTTCCTATCAGTATTACAGAAGTGACAAGCACTTAAAGCAAGGGTACATGAAGTGAGAGGTGCATTCATTGCATATAATTGCACTTCCTCTGTGTCCAATCAGAGTGCTGCTACAGTTCAGTTGGCACACCCCATAAATTTTAGGTATGCAAGTGCAGTTAGCAAAGCTACCCTGTTCCAGGAGACCATCTTGGTTACAACACTCTTGCAGCCCACGGAGAATAAGGAGGGTCACTCATGCAGCCCATTCACTAGTCTAGGGGTACGTCTAGACTACATGCCTCTGGCGACAGAGGCATGTAGATTAGGGTACCGGACATAGTAAAATGAAGTGGTGATTTAAATAATCGCCGCTTCATTTAAATTTACATGGCTGCCGCGCTGAACCGACAAACAGCTGATCAGCTGTTTGTCGGCTCAGCGCGATAGTCTGGACGCTCCCCCGCCGACATCAAAGGTATTTATCGACCACCTAGGTATGACTCCTGGGATGAGGCATACCTGGGTGGTCGACAGATACCTTTGATGTCGGCAGGGGAGCGTCCAGACTATCGCGCTGAGCCGACAAACAGCTGATCAGCTGTTTGTCGGCTCAGCGCGGCAGCCATGTAAATGTAAATGAAGCGGCGATTATTTAAATCACCACTTCATTTTACTATGTCCGGTACCCTAATCTACATGCCTCTGGCGACAGAGGCATGTAGTCTAGACATACCCTAGGTTGTCCCTCACTGACCTAGAATCAGCTGGAGGAGTCATTGAAGTGTGAGGTGAAGTATTTCTCCAGGGGCTAAGCATGCTGCTTTTTGCAGCATTTCCAGTCCCTGTTGATTTCTTGACCAAGGATTCCCTTACACACAAGAAGTGAACCTAAGCCTCATCTGTAGTGCAGTATCATTTGTTACCTGTTAAGAACCTATGATGTGCTTGGTACTATCCAAAAGCACACAGTCCCCATTGTTAGAGTTGATACCATCCAAGACATGACACCCATTGCTATGGTATCTAAGTGCCCTCTATCTTTAATGTATTCTCATTGCACTCCTGTGATGTTTAGATGTTATCCTCATTTTAGAAATGAGGAAGGGAGGCAGAGGGAGATTATGTACCTTATGCAAAGTCACAAGAAATCTGTGGAGGAGCAGTCAATTAAACCCCAGTCTCCAAATTGCCTAGGTTAGTGCCCTAACTTCTGGACCATCTACAGCATACATCAGGAAGTCTAATTATTTCCCTTGGAGACAAACAAAATTGCTAAGATAACACCATGTGAATGAGGCAAGGTGTGCTAGGGTCAACTATTTAATGTGAGGCTTATGCTCAGTTAAGTATACGCTTGCATATTTCAAGTATGATTCTTACATTTCTGCTGGTATGGAATGATTAACTTTAAAACAAAATCCTTTCCTCACATAGTTGTCAGGCATAATTAGAAGTAAAACTGGAGAATAGCAGCTCTTGGAATGCTTTATGCAGTTTTGCTGTTATATATTAACAGTACTGCTGGATCACCACAGTAATCAGTGAAATATACATATGGAGAGGAAAGACGGTGACAGGTTTGTCACCCAGTGTGCTGGTCGTGCCACTAAGCCAGTCAGTTTGCCCTCGGGGGCACCCCACCACCCTGTCTGGCTGGGCCAGAAGCTCTGGTCTCCCCTAGTCAAGGCATAGAATTGGGGTAATAGCCTCCACAGCAGAGCAACACACACTGAACCAGCTCAGCTGTGGGAGGATGCAACTATAAGGCTGCACTCAGGAACACAGCTCCAAAGTGGAACAAAACCCCAAATAAATCTGGCTTACTCCATATAAAAGTTTTATACACAGAGAGCTCATAAAGTCAGCTGCCTTTATCAATGAAAGAGAAATGCAGTGGTTTTGCTCTCCTTCCCTCCCCCAGTTACAATTATTTACATTGGGCTTGATAACAGACAAAAGAGTCTTTATCAAGTATAAACTGGAGGATTTAAATTATTTCAAGTGAAAACAGAGATCAAATTTACTAAGCCAAAATAAAACAGCCAGCTAATCCTAATACACTAGGACATTTATTGCATGCAAATTCTTACCTTAACAGTTGCTATAATCATCTTTTTCACAAGCTAGGCAACCTCCTACCTTGGGCCCGATCCTTCCTCCTGGTCAGTCTCCTGGGCTATGTCTAGACTACATTCCTCTGTCAAAAGAGGAATGTAAATGAGGCAAATCAAAAGTGCAAATGAAGCACGGATTTAAATATCCTGTGCTTCATTTGCATATTCACATCCAAGCGCTTTTTTGAAAAGGGTTTTTCGAAAGTTAAAGCGCAGTCTTGATGGGGTTCTTTTTTTAAAAAAAAAAAAAAAAACCAACCTTTTTTCAAAAGAACCAGAACCCCATCTAGACTGTGGTTTCACTTTCAAAAAAACCCTTTTTTGAAAAAGCGCTCGGATGTGAATATGCAAATGAAGCACGGGCTATTTAAATCTGCGCTTCATTTGCACTTTCAATTTGCTTCATTTGCATTCCTCTGTCAAAAGAGGAAAGTGGTTTAGACACGCCCCTGGAGTCTGGCCACCGCCCCCTGGTTTCTTTTCCCCACCTTTATATCCCTTTCACTCAAGTCAAGAATTCTTTGTGTTATGTTCAAATTTTTCTCTTATTGAGTGGAAAAGTACCAGATCCAAAATGGGTTCCAGCCTCATGTGGCCTCACCACATGTCTTTGTATGACCAACAACAATTTGAGCTTACAGGAAATGCAAACCCATTTACAGATCATTGTCTTGAACACCAGAGCATTATGTCTCTGGAGTAATAGTAATGGCTCTCCTTTGCACATTTAGAATTATAAACAGATCCACACTTCATATTTCTAACTTCACCTACAAGAATGACACATGAACAGAAATAAAATATACACATTCAGCAGAGTATAATTTTAAAAATGATATATTACATGATGAATTTTGCCTACAGCATCTTTGAGTTATGCATATTCATAAGCCAATTTTCATAAAGTATGGGGGGGCATGATAAAAAGAAACAGAAAAGTCACTGGATAACCCAGGAGATAGTTTTATCATAAAGCATAGTAAGATTTTTGTTTAATGTGTTTATAAATGAGAGCTGGCAGCAGTGGTCTAGCCTAGGTCAAAGTCTATTCAAGAACAGGAATTTTTCCATTGATTTCAGTGGGCTTTTGTTTAGGCCCAAAATGAAAGTGGTGGCCTCGGTGAGTTTTAAGAAAGAACTTAGTTAAGGAGAAATGTGAGTGAACAATTAATTTAGACGTGTGCCAAAATCATAGAGGAGTTGTAGGAACAGGGTATATATATACAGCATGGGAAAAGGTACCCAGAACACTTCCTAGTTGACACAGTTACAAAAATGCATAGCTTTGGGGTTTGTTTTGCTTAGGTATTTCCAATTATAAAAGGAAGGGGGGAGAAATGTCAAGCTAGCAAAACTGGTGTCTTAATGATGATGCAATAGAAAGATGGGGGTAAGGAAAGGATAGTGGCAGACCTAGAAGAGACAGTGAGGTTAAATGCATTGAGCACCTACTTGTGAACCTAAGTTCCAATGAGTATTTGATATCAATTAAGTTTTATAGACTTGGACAAGTAGGGAAAAACGTCATGACACCTGCGATTTACCTAATTCTCCAGTGTTTCTGTCTAAATTTTGGCCACCTGTACAAGTGGCCAAAATATCTGAAAAATGTCATGAATAATTTTTGTTGTTGACATTTTCAGGAAAATGGTCATTGAAATGACAAAAAAGACCAGCTTTAATTTTCATTCTAAGGGGTTATTTAATCCACATGACACACTTCAGCATGATAGGTAGTTTAGTTTTAAGAGTGCTGTTGATCCACACTGGGCACGGTCAAAGAATTTCTGCCCAATTTCAAATCCATTTGAACATAATGGGGTTTCCACTTACAAGAGAATGTGGGGGTAAGGTTCAGAGTAGATGGTAGAGAAATTCTACAGAAATAATACTCTGGTGTTAATATCATCAGTATGGTACCCATTTGTACTAGTTTGTGGGGAGGGCTGGTTTCTTAAGCTTTGCTTCAGCTAGAGAAATATTAAGACCCAACTGAAGTCAGGGGGTATGTCTACACTACCCCCCTAGTTCAAACTAGGGGGGTAGTGTAGACATACCCAGAGAGAGTTGGAATGCTTAACAGCCAAAAATCAGGGTTTGAGGCAAGTTTCTCAAATTGGGTATCTAAAATGGAAATCTCCTAGATAATAGAGACTGGAAAATGTGGGCCTTATATATTTCAAAATACAATCTCCCTAAATGAGATTCACAGGCACATTTTGTAGCTTCCCCCGGGAATAGTTTAGGATGTCTGTAAACCTTGGAAGTCCATGAGATGTGGCCACTCCTGGTCAGAAATGAGGTGAAGTTGTTATAGATGAAGATGCTGATGTATTTGCAGACATGTGGGGGGAGGATTGTAAACCACACACCTACAGTATGCCAGAGTCCAGCTAATACCATCAGTTTCTCACATTCATGAGCACTACAGTTTGATACCCAGAACCACAACTTATAATACCATTAAGTAACCCAAAGGAAATTCCAGCAGCGTGCTGAAAAACTATCCTCCTTACAGTCTAACACATCTTTCATTATTCCTTTAGATGTACAGGGGCTTTGACAAGATGCCACAAGTTCAATATATCTACACAGAAGCCTCTGAGAGTCTTTGTGGGGTCAAGCTTGAGGTCAACAAGTACCAGTATCTGATTACAGGTAAGGGACCAGTGGGATTTATTATCAGGACCTCTTTACTGTCTGTCTGTCTGTCCATATGTAACCTACATATCTACTGGGTGTGGTTCACTGTCCCATGTAGCAGCATTTAGACCACTTACAGAGAAAAAGAATAAGGGTACATCTACACTACAGCGCTAGTTCGAACTAACTTAGTTCGAATTAGTTAATTCGAACTAAGCTAATTCGAACTAACGCGTCTAGAACTAAAAACTAGTTCGAATTAGCGTTTTGCTAATTCGAACTAGCAAGTCCACATTGAGTGGACTCTGAACAGGGCTTAAGGATGGCCGGAAGCAGTGCCGGCAGGGCATCAGAGGAGGACTTAGAGCGTGGAGATGCTGTCTCAGGCTAGCCGAGGGCTGCGCTTAAAGGGTCCCGAACCCCACCCCGGACAGACATTTCTAAGGGGTGCCCCGCTTGAAAACCAGTCCTGGCTTGGAGTGCCCGGAGTGCCCACACTGGGCACATCACACCACTCGGCCATCAGCCCGGCTGCACTTGCCGCAGGCTGCCATCTGGGGAGAGGGGGCAATTGGGGGGCTGCAGGAGAGCTTCCACCCCCAGAAGCCCGCAGAGCCAGCCCAGTCCT
Source organism: Pelodiscus sinensis (assembly GCF_049634645.1). Classification (NCBI taxonomy): domain Eukaryota; kingdom Metazoa; phylum Chordata; order Testudines; family Trionychidae; genus Pelodiscus; species Pelodiscus sinensis. Next base: position 95,592,089 of record NC_134711.1, on the reverse strand, counting down.
CTCCATCGGGGGCGCGTACCCCATTCCTCCCTCACCTCCTTCCACTTACCCTTCCCTAGCCCCTTTTCTTGATGTACAAAATAAAGGACAATTGTGTTCAAAAATGGAATCTGTCTTTATTGAACAAAACGGGGGGAGACTGGGAAAAGGAGGTGGGAGAGGGGAAGAGAGAGGCTGGGAGAGGGGAGGGCAACTAACATGATTAGGGGTTGGGAACAGGTCCCAGATGAAGAGAGGCTACAGAGACTGGGACTGTTCAGCTTAGAAAAGAGGAGACGGAGGGGGGACAGAATAGAGGTCTCTAAAAGCAGGGGTTGCGTGGAGAGGGTGCATTCAGAAAAGTTCTTCCTGAGTTCCCATGAAGGAGGACTAGAGGACACCAAAGGAAAGGATGGGTAGCAGGCTTCAAACTAGTAAGAAAAAGTTGTTCTTCAGAAAGCAAATAGTTAACCTGCGGAACTCCTTGCTGCAGGAGGCTGTGAAGGCTGGAACTAGAACAGAGTTGAAAGGGAAGTGAGATCAAGTCATGGAGGTTGGGTCCATGGAGTAGTCTTAGCCAGGGGGTAGGAGTGGTGTCCCAGCCCAAAGTTTATGGAAGGCTGGAGAGGGATGGCACGAGACAAATGGCTTGGTCACTGTCTTCGGTCCATCCCCTCCAGGGTCCCTAGGGTTGGCTGCTGTCGGCAGACAGGCTACTGGGCTAGATGGACCTTAGGTCTGACCCAGGATGGCCATTGTAAGCTCAGGGCTCAGGATCGGGGGTCTCAGTGGACCCCCTTGATTTTCATGCACACCTGCTCTTGGGTGGCCAGGCTGGCAGCTCTCCTGCCCTAGCCGGCCACTTTCCTGTGCCTTGTGCGGCGATCGTGGACGAGGTCCACGATGTCCGCACTAGGCCAGGAAGGTGCCCGCCTCTTGCGGTCCAGGGCAAGCTCCCAGGAGCCGCCAGCCTGGTCCCGGGAAGAGGGGGTGGGCTGGGGGACATCGGGTGGGTGGCTCTGTGCCATGCCAGGTGCAGGGTCTGCTGGCTGGGTGCTGGCAGGCTTGCACCTGGCACGGGCACCGTAGCCAGCCCGTGCCCCTTTAAGGGGTCCGGGGCCGGGAGGGGGGCATAGAGTTTCCCTGGTGTTGGCCAGAGTGGCCACCAGGGAAACCTGGGGAGGGCTAGCCTCCCACTAGTTCGAATTAAGGGGCTACACACCCCTTAATTCGAACTAGCTAGTTCGAGCTAGGCTTAATCCTCGTAAAATGAGGTTTACCTAGTTCGAACTAAGTGCTCCGCTAGTTCGATTCAAATTCGAACTAGCGGAGCGCTAGTGTAGCGCCTAGGAAAGTTAGTTCGAACTAACGTCCGTTAGTTCGAACTAACTTTTCAGTGTAGACATACCCTGAGCGTGCTCTATTGCCTTAGTTGAAAAACCACTGGCTTTTAGCTCAGGCTGTAGAGGCTCATGCACTAAGCTCCAGAAGTCCCAGGTTTGGTTTTTCCTGTTCATGTTACAAGTATACTTGCCAGACATTCACATTGAATGGGTGCAGGTAGGTCAACTCTATAAGCAGTTTCTTAAAGACAATGTATGTCTGCTCTCTCCTATTTACAAACCATATAGGAACAAACATTTTTGTGGCTATTAATCCATAACTCAGCATAGTACAGACCAGTGTGATTAGAAACAACTAGGCACTGGCTTAGCTGAGCTAGAAATTGAAAAGCCCATTGGAACCAAGGAGTTGTTAAGATGAGGGTGCAAAGAGAATTTGGTCAGAGCACATGCCAAGTCCTGTTTCTCTAAGGTGCCAGCACACCTATACCTTGCCCTGCTATGGAGGGGAACATGATGGTGATGGTCTCCCAACTGCTGAGGAGAATTCTCACAGCTGGTACAAAGCTTCCAACTTGTGTAAGTCCAAAGTCTTGCCCACTAACCTCATGACTAATAGAACAAAATAAGCTGGACTATGACTAAAGGCATACACATGGGATTGGGAACATTAGCAGGCCCAAGAAATTAACTGACTGGCTGACCTGAGAAGAACTAATTTGTGTCCCTTTCTGTGTTTTCCAGGTCGGGTGTATGAAGGAAAGGTTTATACTGGCTTGTGTAACTTGTATGAAAAATGGGACCGATTGACCTTATCGCAGCGCAAAGGACTAAATCATCGTTACCACCTTGGTTGTGGCTGCAAGGTCTGTATTGCATTCACTTAGATGCAATTAAAAGCCTAGTTCTAGACCTGGGCTCATTGTAGCTCAATCCACCTGCATTACTGCTATCAGGGAAGGAATAAAAGGGCAAGAGTTTTGTTGGTTTTGGGCTTTTTTACAAAAGAGAAAAGGCAACACATTTTGCTTCCTTGCTGATTTCACAACATAATGAACACATTAAAAATTTCTCCCTGTGCCTTCTCTGAACTTTTTTTGGTATAATTTGGGGGTGGAAGCGAATTTATGACAATTTCACAGAAATTTTGCAGATAAGTTAATTGTGTGGAGGGCTGCTGAGAAAATGTGCCAAGCTTTCCCCCCCAAAAAACAGTTTGAGCGGTTAAAAGCTCAGAACTTTAAGAATTAGCACTCAATCCCCATCCTGCAAATACTTAGGCACATGTTTGACCCTAAACCAGAGGTTCCAAATCTATGGGGCACAGTGATAAGGTTATCCCCGGGACACAGAGACCTAATGGAGCCAGGCTGAAAAGCTGGAGTGAAGAGAGGGTTCTGTCTGGCCCTCAGTACATTTAAACTACGGAGTCACAGAGGGGTAGGTCCCGGACTTGGCACAAGCTGGGACAGAGTCGGGCTGCCTGCCCACCCAGCTCATAGTACATTTAAACTAGAGAGCTGCAGTGGGGTGTAGGTCCTGGACCCGGTGTGGACCGGGACAGCCCGGCTGGAGCAGCCTCTGTCTGTGGCCAGCTTGGACTGCAGCAGTCAGAGACTGCTGTGTGGCAGTAGCCCCTGTCCACAGGATCCCAGCAAACAGGGGCTGTTGCCAGAGCAGCCTCTATCCATGGCCAGGGGCTGCTTCGCAGCAGCCTTCCCCTGTCTCCCGCCCCCCCCCCCCCCCCCCCCCCCGCAAGTGGTCAACTAAATTAACTGATAAGCCCAGGCCAACTACTCACTTACATCCCTAGTATAGGATACTTCTCCCCGATTAACCCTGTTGAAAAGAGAGGAGTATGCATGATACATGAATTTCTGGAGTGGAGCTCAGCAAAAATAGTTTGGGAACCTTTGGATTACAAATAATGGGAGGGGAAAAGATGAAGGGAGGTGTGATGAATTCTGTGAATGGTAAAGTGGGCATGACTGGAAATGTTTGTGCATCACTGTTCTAAGCACACGGACAGTACCATTGATGTTAATGGTACAGGCAGTCCCCGACTTACGTGGATCCGACTTACGTCGGATCCCTAGATACGAACGGGGTGAGGCAACTCCCGCACATGCGCAGCAGCATTCCCGGGGCTCGCTCACCTGGGTCCTAGGATCCTCCTCCTCCTCGGGCCAGCTCCGACTGGGGTCCCACAGAGCTGCCGGGCAGAGGAAAAGTGCCTCCCCACGCCCACTGCCTCCCCCCACCCCCCTGCCAGCAACAGGCTGCCCCCTCCCCTGAGCAACAGGCTGCCGAACAGACAAAAGCAGCCTCTCTGTCCCTCCTCCCCTCTATACATGCCGGGCTCCCGGAGCGCAGCAGCGTCCCCGGGGCTCGCTCACCTGGGTCCTAGAATCCACCTTCTCCTCCTCTTTGGCCGGCTCCAACTGGCCTCTGCCTGCAGCAGCTGGCCACAGGACAGGGATCCCGCAGAGCTGCCGGGCAGAGGAAAAGTGCCTCCCCACGCCCGCTGCCCCCCCCCGCGGCCTCGCATCCTGCACGCCTCCCCCCTCCCCCCCTGCCAGCAACAGGCTGCCCCCTCCCCTGAGCAACAGGCTGCCGAACAGCAGACAAAAGCAGCCTCTCCGCCCCTCCTCCCCCTATACATGCTGGGCTCCCTGGGCAAACAAAGACTCCACCAAAACAAACAAAGTGCTGGCCTCATTGTGTTAGCAAAAAAAGGACCCTCCTCCTAGAACCCTGGGTGGTGTGTGGAAATAAAGCTATTAGCTCAAAGCATGGTGCAGAGCTGTTTGGTATTTGATGAGTTACTCCTTTAGTCCTGAGTTTGTCACAGGGACAGAAATAGATGTGAAATCTTCTGAACAGGGGAACAGACAGCAAAACAAACATTAGAGGGGAGTTAACCTTTCCCTATGCTATCCAAAACTAAAAAAAATGTTTGGCTAGAGTTTCCCCTACAATATGTACCAGTTCCGACTTACATACAAATTCAACTTAAGAACAAACCTACAGTACCTATCTTGTACGTAACCCGGGGACTGCCTGTACTACTTGTGCAGTAAGTTAACGACATGTTCATATGTTGGCAAAATCAGACCTTGATTTTTTTAGTCAGTACTTTAGTGGTGAAAGAGAATTTCAGAACCTTAGTTTCAGATGTAAAAGCAAAGGCCTATAAAATGTGCCTTTAATGTATCCTTACTCACTTGCTGATTATAATTGCAGATTAAGCCCTGCTACTACCTGCCCTGTTTCGTGACTTCCAAGAACGAGTGTCTTTGGACAGACATGCTCTCCAACTTCGGTCATTCAGGGTCTCAATCAAAGCACTACGCCTGCATCCGACAGAAGGAAGGATACTGCAGCTGGTACAGAGGATGGGCGCCTCCTGATAAAACTATCATCAATGCCACAGATCCCTAAGCACACAGTCGCTTCCCTATTTCCTTTCCTCCTTCCCTTTTGGCTGAGCTTCTCTTGGACAATAACAACTCCTACCAGATCATGATGATGACAAAGAAATTAGTGCCTGTTTTTCTTGCAAATTTTAGCACTTCGAACACTTAAAAAAAAGAAAGAAAAAGTTTATGCTGTCATACTGAATTTGTTTTAACCACCGTTTTCAATTTTGAGATCATTCATTTCAATCAGATTATATTCATCTGGGAACTTTCGTTTGCACATCAGAAAAAATTATGGAGCCCTTGCTCTCTATGTATCATTATCTATAGCAATATAATCTATATTTTTTTAGGAAAACAAAAATATAAAAACTATTCCAGCTGGGCACTATATCCTTCTTCCATGCCCTGGCTTCCCCAAGCCCTCTTCACACACTCATTGCACAAAATGTGTAGCTTGAAGGGGAAACTGGTTTAATTGATTAGAGCAGTAAACAAAGCCAACAAACAAACCCTTATTCAGATTGGAAACTGGAAGTGTGACTGGATACAGCAGTGGGAGAACTCAGCTGATGTTAAGACACTGCATCATCTGATGAAAACACCAAGGACTGAATGTCCCCCTTGCTCATTCAGTCATAGTGTGAAGGCAAGATCACAATGGAAGCTCTGGGGTTTCATAGAACGAAAAGAGATGGGTATTATTGTGAGGTTGGTTTTTTTTTAAACCTGCATTACAGGAAGTAATTCATCTAAGTGTAATGCAGCAGGTGAAAGTCTGAGCTTTTCTCTTAACAGAGTTGCTCCTGAAATTTATGCTCCTACAGCAAAACTCCTTTGTGAACATCTTAAGCCAAACAGATGCAAATTATCAAATACTGAAAATCAATCAATCACATGGAGAAGGAAAAGGGGGAGACCCACTAGGGTTTATTTCTATACAAAATCTATTGCCAAAATAGTGTTTAGCTGAAGTAAGATGTATATACATATAATGACATAAGCTATTTTTGACAGGACGTGGAATTATTTGGTGTTATATACAATGAATGCTTTGATTGTGTTTTGAAACAGAAATCTTGACATTCCTAGTCAGTGATTTATTTTTTGGTTAAAAAGACATTGAAACTCCAGTATATCTGCAGTAGTGGTTAGAATCACTGTTTGCTCCTCACTTCAGCCATCATGGCTTACCTCCTACAGCTACACTGGCTATAATTGTATATGTAGTGAAAGCAAAAGCTGGTGGAGCGAGGCAAGGAAAAGCAACAGCCAAAAACTCTAAATTTCAGCTGTCCAATGGATTCCAAGTGCTCTGTAACCCCCAAGCTGTTGTTAAGCATAACTGTGGGCATGTGCTTATTCCACGTCCTGAGGTGACATGGGGAAAGGGATGGTCTTGGATTCACTTGTTGACTGGAGGATTTTATTCATTCAGTTTTTATTCAGAAAACTATAATATAAATGTTCTTATTAAATAAAAATATTTTAAGGTTTAATGTTGATGTGGCGGGGTTGCTGACAGACTGGGTGACTGTGTATATTTTAATAAGTTTGTAGGGATAAGGGGGCAACACTTAACTTTTTTATAATTATTTATCTTACATAGTCATGTATCTTCAATTCATTCCACTTAGGAAGCAGAGCTGCTGTCAGCAACAAAAGACATTGCAGTCATCCTAGACAGGGACAATATAGCATTCTCTATGCAGTGATCTTTTCAATTTATCTGAGGCTTCTTCATCCATAGGAGAGCAATGTATTCTAGTTTTGGACTGATGCATCAATTGTTCAGGGCCTTTTTTACTTCAGTGATGCTATGCTGATTTACACCAGTTGAGGATCTGACCCATTTAATCGACTCTTTCAGCAGAATGTGTGCGATAGGTTTAAATGGTATTTTTTTCTAGAATTGTTTGGATTAGAAGAGACGATGGCTGGAATATTCAATGCCTAAGTGGTTTAGGAGCACTAACTTCACTGAAAGTCAATGGGACTTGTGCCTAGGCACACTTTTAAACATGCCTGGTCCCTATGCCTAAATTATGGACCTGATCAAAGGCAATAAGCACCCTCAATTCTTACTGAGATAAGGGGGAAATTGGGTTGTTCTTTAGGATCAGGTACTATATCTCAGTCTGCTTCCTTTTTGAGCTGGGCATCATCGAGTTGGGCTTTCAACACAGGGGACCGATTTCTGCTCCACCTGGGCAACCGCAATGCAGTCACAGGTGTTACTGAAAGCAGAATTGTGCCCCTCCATCTCGAGCAATGATAATTCTACAACCATACTTCACAAGTTGTGAAGTGACCATCACTGGAGCTAACCAACGCCTAACCCAACTACCATTTGATCAAAGGTGCTTTAGCGGTCATTAAATCTCTCAGCACAGCCATTGCTCCAAGCTTTGGAAGGCGGGAGGAAGAGGCTTGTTATGAAAAGAGTTGTCAGACTTTAATTTGGATTTCCATTAAACCATAGCTTTGTGTATTTTACCTGCTCACTGACTGTATAATTTAAAATCACATAAATAACTGAAACTCGACAGTATTGCAATCACATTATTGTGGAAAATCTTTTTATTTTGTTGCTATGAAGATGTGTGTTGCTAAGTAGGCTGTAATCTATCTGCATGCATTGTAAACAAAACCCAACCCTGCTACCAGCAGAGTTATTTTCCTATTCAGATTTTCATTTTATATTGCAGAGGGTAAAAATATTTTTGACATACAGACAGCTTGACTGGTAAAGGCGGGGGGTTGGAAAGCAAACCTCACTGTTGCCAAATAAAGATGCAACTTTAGAGGCTTTTTAAAACATGGAGCTAAATACAGGGAAAGAGCGAGGAGGAAAGAAAATAGCACAAAATACATTTCTTGCGGGAGGCTCCTTTAAAAAAAATGAATACTATCAAGGATATGTATTTTGTGGACTAAGATTTACCTTGCACTTGCCCAGTCCAAAGTCCATTGAAATCAATGGATATATTTCCATTGACTTAAATGGGCTTTGAGGTCAGATTCCTAAACCTTCTGCCTGCCTTTTTATCTACTCTTCTCTTGCCCCACTGAAGACTACTCCAGGCTGCCAAGGCACAAAACCCTCCCTCTGGATTACGACAGGCCCTGCCATACTTAGGCACCCTTTGTGAAGTTGCCTTCAGGGTGCTGTTTTCCCAGATTAGCTGGGACTGCCATTGCCATCACACAAATATCTTGCTGCTTCCACTTTGTTGCTAGAGTGGAAGTGTGGCCTCTAACATCCCCACCATCTGCTCTGTGCTGACACGGATGCTGTCAATGGGACTACTCACATCAGTGTCTGCATGACCGGGGCCTTCAGCTTTTAGCAAACACACTTCTACTATGTTTTAAATAAATCAATATTATTAAAACTACAATTTTACAAAGTTAATTCACTTTTCTAGACTGTTTTTGCTGTTTTGTTTTGTTTTGTTTCCTCTTCTCTCAACTTTTACAATAGATCATCAGTTTCACTTTCTTCTATGGTCAGTGTCAAATCAATTTCACTTTCCAGTTCTCACAAGCACAGGCTTGTAATTTTGGGACTGCAAACTCTGTTTGGGGACTCTGTTTAAAACTGATTTCCTTTGGAATTAAAAATATTTTGAAGTTGGGGGTAGGTTTTTTTCCCTTCCTTTTTCTTTAGGGAAAAGGGTTGAGGGGGATTGTTTGTATGTAGAATTTCCTGTGCAGAGTCTCAGTGCGCTCAGTAGGGATCTGTGCCAACACTGCAGTCCACCCACCCAGTGTAAATTGCAGAAGTGCTACACATGACCCTCATCTACACTTTCAGCTGGGGTGTAATTCCCTACTTGAGTAGGCAAAACCCACTCTAGCTCTGGTCAGCAGTGCCAACAATGGGACAAGCGACGAGGAGTCCTGTGGCACCTTATAGACTAACTGAAGTGTAGGAGCATAAGCTTTCGTGGGCAAAGACCCACTTCGTCAGATGCATGTAGTCATGCATCTGACTACATGCATCTGATGAAGTGGGTCTTTGCCCACGAAAGCTTATGCTCCTACACTTCAGTTAGTCTATAAGGTGCCACAGGACTCCTCGTCGCTTTTGCAGATTCAGACTAACATGGCTACCCCTCTGATACTTAACAATGGGACAGGCCAGCTACTCCGAGTATGTGCTTAGTGTCTCAGAGGGATGCTTCTTGGCACCTAATGCTTCTTGCCACCAGCTACACTATTATAGCACATATAACGCCCCCCCCCCTCTCATACAAAGTATAGGCATATCCTTAAACACTGACCATCCACTCTCACCACGAGTGCAAAATGCTACCTTCAGGATGACAATGAACAAATCATTTTATAAGAAATCAAAATGAAGGCACAATGAAGAAAGAGCTCCTACTGTTTTAAAGGACTTTCCAAGTATATTTCTTCAACATTTTTCAAAATATTTTAAGTCTTGAATTCTTTATATTTTGAGAGGGGAGGGACACAATTTAAAGGATGGTGCAAACATTATTTTAAATGCAGGTCAAAGATTTATACCTATCAATTTTGACAAAATCCTTACAAAATCAACTAATCTTATGCAACTGCTTTTGCCAGACTGGCTTCTTGTATCTCTGGCATGCCCTTGTCTTCACTGAGCCACTCTGCTATTTCTGGGAGGCACAGAAATTTGAGTAAGGGAAACATAGCCTGGGAGAACGTTTTGTTCAGAAGAAATGTATTTGTTGCTAAATTCTGTAACACTGTTTACAGTTTTCCTCCATGTTATTTATAAATTTTATACTCCGTGAATGTATATTGTCTTTAAGGTAATACTGCATACTGTTCAATTTTTATAGTGTCCTTTTATTCTAAACAGTAAAACGGTTTTATTTCTATCACATACATTCTGTCTTTGCCTTGCTTATGATAGGCAGTCTCTGTTACTTTAACCAAATATGAATGATCCTAGAAACTGTTGCTTTTTCATTGGCTCTTATGTGAAAATGAAGATTCAGGTAATTGTTCTACTCCCTCAACAACACTTTTTATCTTTCAAAGCAACCACTCTCTTGCAATCAGATTTTTTGGGTCACCAGCCCCAAGATAAGAGGAAAGGAGAACCCTTTTGGAGCCTGAGTTCCATTTTTTTCATGTCTACCAATTTTGGCCAGATGGGATCACTACAGCGCAAAACAGCCACTATGGCTCCCATTTCCAAACCAAAAATGGGAACGCGTTAGCTACCGCCCTGACCCTGTTAGCCACGCAAACCTGCCACAGGAAAGTCCCACCCCTGGAAGTAATACTTCCGAGGTCAAGATGGACACATGACCAGAAGTAAAGGGTGTCAGGTGACCCCTCTCAGAACTCCTACTGTCCTCTACCAATAGGGATGGTTTGGGTCCCCATAGGACATCCCCATGCAACTATACTGCAATTGCATTAACCCAGGCCCCAGACCTAGGGTCCCATGACACTGCAGCACTAGGCATCCAACTCTGATTCAAGATAAGATCCAGGATCCGACACCTATGACTTTGCAGTGTAGATACATCCTCATTTGACTTGGGGCCTGGGAGTCATCCTGAACTATCCCACAATTTCATGGGACAACTTCCTTAGTCCTCTTAACGGATGATGCTTACCGGTTCCAATTAACTGGTAATCAAAAGTGGCTGGAGCAGCTCCTCACCTGCTATGATCATGGGGGTGCTCCAGCCCCACAGAGGGCCTGTGGCAGATGGGGTTGCTCTTGTCTGAAGCAGCCCCTGGCTGAGGGGAACCCGGGAGTCCTGCAGGGAGGGATTGCGCCAGTGTCCGCAGCAGCCTCTCTGTGGGGAGTCCAGCTTGCTGTGGACGGGCTGCTCCAGAGGAGGCTAGGACCTGATGACAATCCCAGTGTGACCTAACATTAACCGGTTAACCGATTAATGGGAATTTACATCCCTAATGAGATGTACTGCAACTGCATTGTTTTGAAGTAACTGCAAAACTATCAAGTGGCCTCCGTTTCTACAAGCCAGAATGACAGTACTGAACTAACCATGAAAATTACAGGATGGAGAAGACCATGTAACTGACCCTCACCACCACCGCATGAAATTATGTTTCCCATGGAAATCAGTGGGGCTGGGCTATTCTGTATGTAAAGCTACTGAGACATGTAAACGTCAATACCATGATGGCAATGCCTATATTATATAAATAATACCTAAATTGCCAAATGAAACCACTTCCCAACCTCCTTACAAAGTACCTGAGCCAATTTAAATTTTAAGCTAGGATTGGGCTCAAAGCAATCTGCTGACATTACCCAAGAAGATCCAGTTAACATTTAGTCACCCTTCAAAAATATAAGGGACCAGTCAGTAAAAGCCCCACTGCCTGGTAGAGGCAATCTTTGAAGAAAACTGGAGAGGCTTTGAATTTACTTCTCCTGACAGCAGCACTTTCTCTCACTGGATGTGGGGTCTTTAGCACAGGTTTCACTTTGTGTGTTAGAATAACTCAGAAATGCGTTGTCACAGTTAACTCCATTCAGGTCTAGGCAACATGCAGCTCAAAGACAGAAGAACAAATCCCTTGAAACTGGAAGTCAAACCATCTCACCTCTTCACAGAGCTCACAAAGGGCTTGTTCACCCAGACACACAAATCATGACAACCCTCTCTGCAGAGAGACAATGCATCCTGCCTCTCTGTGGACACACCAAGTGTTTACACGCGGCATCTTAACACACCATTTAAATCAACTGCTTGGATGAAGAAGATTCACAGAGTCTGTCCATGATCCACACTGGAGTGATGCAGTAATTTCCCTGCTGTGGTAACAGACCTGATCTCTCTGTGGGTTTCTGTGGAGTGGCAGGGAGCCCGGGATAGTCTCTCAAGGGGAGAAGCTGGGGGTGCCTCTATTTCAGTGACTCAAACTTTTTGGCCCATGGACCACCTGTCTCAATGTAAACTTTTCCGCAGACCACCAGTTGCTAATTGAAACTCACCGTTAATTACATAATTATGCCTGAGCTATTTTAAATAAAGTAAAATAATAATTTATGTTCAGCACAAAAGGTTTCAAAGTTTTCTTTATGTATGGCAGGAGTGGGGAACCTTTTTTGGGTTGAAGGCTATTGACAGACAGAAAAATCAGTTGGGGACTACACGAGTGAGAAGCACATAGGCCAGATTTACTTTTCTGGGGTTCTGGAGTTAGTGGATTTTATGGACTCCCTTAGGCTCTGGGGAAGGGACAAAAATGAGGGGTTCATTGTGTGGGAGAGGGCTGCCAGTGAGTGGGATAGTGATGGGATGCAAGATCTGGGAGGGAGATTAGGGTGTAGAAGAGAGAGAGGTTGCAAGGTCTGGGTGGGAGGTAGGGTACAGAAGCAGGCTGCAAGTAGGGTGTCTGGCCAGGGGAGAGAGCAGGAGCAAGGGAGGGGGTAGGTGTCTGGCTGGGAGAAGGGTGCAGGAACAACAAAGGGTGTTGGAGCAAGCAGGGGGTGTAGAGTCTTGTGGGGGGACTGAGTGAGGGGGATTCGGGTGTGGGAGTCTGGGCATGAGGGGGAACGCTTACCTGGCTTCATGCCCCCTGACAGCAGGGAAAGCTTCTAGACAGTGTGCTGCCATTTCCCTAGCAGGATGGGGAGGGAGAACGAACTCAGCCCCCTCTCTGCAAGGCTGCAGCACCAGCTCCAGCTTCCTGCTCGGAGGCATGGGGGGGGGGAGGTCAAGAAAGCCCCCACCCACCAGACCCAGCTCGCAGAGAATGGCAGAGCCAGTGGTTCTGTGCACTGCCTTTTCCCCAGCAGGGTGGGGAGGAATGGGTGGGGGGAGGAGGGAGAGAGAAAGCAGCAGTGAACGGAATGCACCTGCTGAGCCTGAGTGAGCCCTGCCCTGCAGTGCCTCAGACAAATTCCGCATGGTCCCTGCCGGGGCTCAGGTGGCAGCTCCAAGGAGTGACTCTGACGGGGTTTTCCTCGGACCTGCCCAGTACCCACCCCCCGGCAGCAGCAAAGAGCAAGCAGCTGCCTGGGGATGGAGGAAGAGGTGGCACGGCCAAACCATGGCAGAGACACTCCCATGAAGGGAGAAGGGCACTGGATGGTGGTGGGGCAGGAGCAGGGCCGGCCCGTGCGTATAGGCCGCCTTGGCCATCACCTAGGGCGCTGCGTTAAATGGGGCGCCCAATGATGACATCACACCATTGAGGGCTGTGGAGGCAGGAGTGCTGATCGCACATTCCGCCTGGGGCGCCAGCTGCTGGCAGCCCACCTCGGGCCGCCCTTGGGCGGGAGCTTGCCAGGTGGCGGTGCGCACCATGCTGGAGCTTGGAGAACGCTCCAGAGTTCAGCTTCCAATCTGCTCCAGAAACCGCACACCACTGGGAGTGGTCCTGGCTGCCTGCCAGCAAAGCACCAAGGAAGCCGCCTACATGCTTGGGTGGGGAGGTGTTGATGCTGCACCACACTAGTGGTGAGTGTCTGCGAGGCTGTCCCAGTGGGGGAAGGAAATGGCGGTGCCATTTCTAGCCAGATCCTGTGGGGCCCTACTTGATGGGGACACTAGGACAGAGTATTTAAATTTGGGACTGTCCCAGAAAATCTGGAGGATATGGCTGGTGTAACTATGGCTGAATGTGCAACTTTGACTGCTCCTGGAGAACATTTACCCCAGTTTTGTGTGCAACACAGGATGATGTTGATTTACAACAGGCTATACCACAGATGCAAGTTTGAAGCACATTTTATCTAACATAACAGTGTTTTAATTGACTTATGGCCCAGAATGAGAGAAGGTGGAGATTACATAATCAAGTCCTTTCTTTCTATTGTGACAATCCCATCCTCATAATATCTCTTTAATGCAGTGCAACCTGTAGTTATGGCTAGTCAAATATTTTCCATGAAAGCTTTCCTTGTGCTAGAAAACTAGGAAATTAAAATTAAATTAAATTAAATTAAATTTAATTTAATTTAAATTTTAAAAGACTACCCCTTTTCCTCAAAATGTTGAATTTGTCAGCAAACTGAAAACCAAAATATTTGGCTTTCTGGCAAAAAGTAGAAATTTTCCACTGAAATTTTTGATGAAATATCTTTTGTTCTAAAATTTCCATCACAGATTTGTCACTCTATATATCCACCATTTGCTGACCTGCATTATGACAAGTCCTCATCCATAACATTTTCCAAATAGGACCTCATTAGTATTTTGAAAAGTTTGGACACGCAAAGATGCTCTGACAACTGTACTAGTGAGGGAGAGTTACTTTTGGAAGAGATTTAATTCAAGTAAGCTCTAAGTGACACCCACACAAGGATCACAAAATGCTTTATAAATATCAGCTAACTTAGTTCCACAACACTCCTGTAAGGGGGGGGAAGAATCATTATTGCCATTTTACATCTAAGTAAACAAAGGATGTCAGTTAAGTGACTTGGCAAGATCACAGGAGATGTGTGTGGTGGAGATTGAAGCAAAGTTGGCTGCTTTTCCCCAAACACATACTTGCCCCTATATAGTCTCTATCTGCATGAATTGGGTCTTCTTTCTTTTCTGAACGTTTGGGGAGTAGAGGCTCTTCCTAAGGATACTCATATTTGTCCATAAACAACGGCATTTACATACAAATGAATTTATTGTCTGTCCATTATTTGCATTAATTCAAACATCCCAGAGCCAATATGCACCCATCTTTCACACCTGGTGCCATCAAGGGGACCCCACATGCAGCTGTGGCCAGCTACAATGTCACTCATCACTGGTGACTGCCCCCTGAGCAGCTTTGATGCTGGCTTGCATGCTCTGCACGTTGCTGACAAGGCTGCCACAAACTGGTGTGGCAAGCTCTACATCCGATAAGAGGTCGTTTGCAGTTTGTTATTTGTCTATTTAAAAGGCTTCCATTGTTCTTTCCAGGAGTCGAAACAGGGTTACTCACAGGCTGGAAAGCGCTTATCCAAACTAATTGATGAATCACAAAATTCATTTGGATAAGTTCACCAATTATTTCTAACCAGGAAATTAAAATTATATCTGTCAGATAAATTATTTGCAATAAACAGTTTGACAAGCTCCATTAGAAATTAAATCCTAATGTGAGGGCAAAACAAAATTGCATCTGTACTGAAGCATTTTGGATGGCAAAAGGTCCACATAATTTGTTGATTAAATGAAAACAGGCCTTACAAATTCATTTGACTTGAACAGACTAGGACAAACTGTAGCCTGGTGTAAAGAGCACACCCTTCTGCTATCTGTCTTAGGTACGGGTTGTCAGGATCATCCCTAGGGAGGTTCAGGGCTTGGGGCAACCCGATCCAGTGCCCCACGCACGGGTCCCAGGGCAACCCACACCATCCACCACAGGCCCTGCCTCTATCCTTCTCCACTCCACTGCACCACCCCGCCACAGCCTTCCTGCTCCCTGTCCCACCCCCTTGCCAAAGCCCCTTCCCCCTGAGCCAGAGGATTACTGGGGGCCTGGAACGGGGCGGGAGCAGGGGTCAGCCCCTCTACTCGCACTCACTGTGGTGGCAGGAGCCAGAATAACCCAGCAGCCTGCTCTGCTCTGACCCTCTGCCTTTTCCTAGCACCCTGCTTCTCCGCAGCAGTGGAAAGCAGAGTGTCCTGGGGCCAGGGCACTCTGTTTCCTGCTACCGTGGTGAAGCCATGCTCAGCAAGCTGGGAAGGAGCGGTGGGGTGGATGGAGCAGGCTGCTGGGTCGCTCCAGCTTCCACAGCCAAAGTGAGTGAAGGAGGGAGACAACCCCTGCTGCTGCCCCGCACCAGGGCCCTCTGGAACGCATTCCTAGGACAGTTGAGGTGGCCATTCTGGGGGCCCCCAAAGACTCAGGAGGCCACCCCGAACCATCCTATGGATGGGACAGCTCTGACTGCAGCATCTGAGCACCTCACCATCTTTAACATATGTCTCCTAGGATTTAGGGACTGGCTATTACCACCATGTTACAGATGGGGAATAGAAACAGAGGGGATGAAGGGCCAGATTTTTAAAGGTACTAGCTACTCGCACATCCAGATGCTTTTGGGGATTTTCATAAGCAGCTGGAGACTCTTTTTTTCTATTTGAAAATCCCACTAGGCATTTACCTACATGTTTAGGCACCTAAATATCTTCAAAGGTCTCTCTTAAAGGACTTACTAAAAGGTCACAGAAGTAGTATGCGGCAGATCACGGAATCCAATCCAGGTCTCCACCATCCCAGGCTAGCACCTTAATTACCGGGCCACAGAATTTCTCTTTATTCTCAACTACAGACCAAGGCAAGAGGCCAAAAGACAGAAATATTGGACAGTCTGGAAAGAGAAGGATCTTGTTTCATTTATGGTAAGAATGTCAAGTAATTTGCCGTTTTCAACTCCAAAGTGAACCTAAATACTTGCTGAAAATGCAAGTGGCTGGCCTCCTTTGGATCTTTTTGTGTCTCAGACACCAATTATAAAACTTTCCCCTGATTATACAGAATGCTAATCAGCCACATCATCTGTGGGGAGAGCCAGCCTACAGATATCATAAAAAAGCCTAATCCTTTGACCATTGAAAGAATCAAGTGTGGAATGGACTCAAAACTTATAAGATACATATCAATCTCTTTTGGATGCGTATATATTACCACCCAGCTTTGCTAACAGAGATGGAGGCTTTTTTCACTGTCAAACCTTTATGAGTATGGGACATAGCTTAGACTTATCAATATGAACATACACATTGTCAGTAAAACATAGAAATGTAAGGCTAGAAGGGATCTCTAGTAGTCATCTAGTCCAGTTCCCCAAGCTAAGGCAGCATCTAAGTAAAATCTAGACATCTCTGACAGGTGTTTGTCCAACCAGTTCGGTCGTGGGGATTCCACAACTTGGTTTGGAAGCCCACTCCAGTGCTTAAATGTCCTTATCATTCAAAAGATTTTCCTACCATCTAACCTAAATTGCCTTGCTGTACATTGAGCCCATTAAATATTGATCTAGAATCTTATGGATGTCGATTAATATTTTCCATTTAACACATTATTTTCTTACTGTGATTGATAATCTGCATTTAACAAAAGCATATTAAAAAATCCTGAAATAGATGTTTGATGATTACCTTATTGCATGTTCATTCATGTAAATGATTATCTACAGTATCCAATCCTTCCATCAACACTACTACCAATGAAGATTATGGAGGAAGTTGATAGCATTGATCTTATTAACAAAATTAAACCGATGGAAAAAAAAGGAGAAAGGCCCTTTCAGGATACCATTCCACTCATTTGATGCACTTACAGCCCTGATTTAGTTGGCAGGAGTAGGCCTTCTAAACTTATGACCTCTCAGGCCACATCTCCACTTTTGCTGCTCTAGAAATCGATCTTCTGGTGTTCTATTTAGTGGACTGGCTATTTAAGACCTGCTAAATCAAATGCTGAGGGTCGTTCCGATCGATACAGTTGTGAGGAGTAAGAGAAGCCAATGGAAGTGTTTGCTCCCATTGGCCTCCCTCTGTGAAGGCAGTGCCAAGCTCATCTTAAGGTAAGCCAACTCCAGCTATATATTTTACGTAGCTGGAGTTACATACCTTAACCTGACCTTCCAGGGTGGGTTAGTTGTGTACCAGCATATAAGAGGGATTTAGGTCAGGGCATCCTGTATTATGAATGACATATGAGTTATTGAGAGAAGACACCAATTTTCATCTCACAAGCAGGGCAGATTCTAAATTGTGTGAGAACCTCATCAGCCTTGCAACTGAATTAGAAATGAACCAAGCTATACAGACTGAAAAGCAGGCGGCAATTTAGACACGGGATTAGGGCTCATAGAAAGGTCCATTGAGATCTCTGAAGTAGTCAGAAAGAGTGATAGGTACATGGACATATCTTAACAGTTGAACTTCTCAAAGGGCCAGGCTAAGAGTAGACATCCATCAGCCTAGGGCCAGTCCCACTTGTAATGGAAAAACAAAAGAAATACAGCTGAGTTGTTTAAACTGTCCCAATTCTGCTCCTTCGCCAGGTTTAAAACAAGACAGCTGCCCAGCGCTTAGGAAGTTGCTGTCTTTTAAGGAGCTCATGGAATGCCTAATTATTGTGTAGGTCTAAGGTACAATATGTTCTAGTACACAGATAGGATGAATAAACACCAAGAGCAATTATGCTACAGCGAATTATGCAAGCCAAATAAAACAAGAGTCATGTTAAAAACACCCTCCAAACCACTCCATTTAACAATCAAACAGCTGGTAAGTATGTTTAATAGATGGTAACCATGTCACAGATGAGACAAATCAAGAGCAGCACAGAATTCTTTTATAAGAAACTTCTGTTACTCCCCACATTCCTCATCTTCCTGTTCATCAACACATTAGGTAGAGTGCAAAGACCAACGTGGACACATCCAAACAGACCTGTTCCCTGCCTATGACAGTCAACAATTTATTTCATTTCATTTCATTTCATTTTTTTAACCATTTCTCATTCTTTCAGTGTTCACATAGTGTCCTTCCAAGAACTGAGGGGAAAGAAAAGAGGCATCCTGGACTGTGTTCTATGCCTGATGTTTTTCTGCTAGTAATTCATTGTCTGTAAAGTCAAGGGTGTTGTTTAAATTGTCAGGGCTCCCTTCCATTCCCAATCACAGATTCTCTGCTTCTTCCTCAACTATAGCATCAGAATAAACCAAGGACACTTACCATCTGCTTATGGCTTGGGAAGAATGTTTGCTCCACAAGGGGGAACTTCTCAGGACCCAGCGAATTGAAGATTTTAATTAGCTGAGAAAACTAAACAGAGAGAGAGAGAAAGAGAGAGAATGTCTGTTGTTAGACAATGAATCAATTCTTTTAAAAAAGGCTATTATGAATGGGGTGGGGGAGGAATCACATTATCTTCTCCCACCCATATTTCTTCAATTGACAATGTTGAAAGATATGGGCATAGCATGCTAAGCTCTGACTACCTTTTAGGAGTGCATAAAACCCATGTCTCTCAAGAGAAGGGAAGGAGTTAAGTGGAGAAACTGGAAGATGACCAGCTTGCATTCAATTACAGCTCCACTATTATAAACAGGCTTAGCTTTCATAGCACAGAAGGGCTGAGAGTAAAGAGAGGGCAGCTTTTCTTGAGAGTCTGCAGGCAAAAGCTCAAGACACACATGCTCAAGGAGTGCTTGGGACAGAAATATGTAGCACCACTCATGTCTCGCAACAAAACAAAATAGAGCTCTCTTCCCCCATGCAGCCAGATACAGGGTTGGTGATGTTTCTTAAAGGTATGAGGGTAATCAAAAGAGACACTCATTAGGGACAGTCTTCCACACCAGAGGGTCTCAGCATTTCCAGACTACTGTACCCCTTTCAGGAGACTGATCTGTCTCAAGTAAGCCCAAGTTGCAACTCATTTAACAACTACTTGCTTACAAAATCAGCCATAAAATTACAGAAGTGTCACAGCGCACAATCACTGATAAATTGCTCACTTTCTCATTTGTACCATATAATTATAAATCAACTAGCACGTTTACCTGGTGCTGGAGGGTGAAGAGGACTCTGGGCAAGGGAGATGTGTATAGGGGGTTTGGTGGGGCAGGGGGCAAAGCCCTCCCAAGATTCATACCAGGGCTGCTTGTTTTTCCTCTTTCTATCCTCGTGAAGGACCAAGAGCAAAGTGCAGTTTGTCTGCCCCCGGCACTCCCAGCCAGAGTGAGGAATGTAGCAAACTGCACTTTTCTCTAACTCCCTCGTGAAGGGGAACAGACAGCAATGTACCTGTATGAGTGTGGGGGGAGGAGCTTCAGCCCCCCACCTTCCCTAAAGGGTGCCTGGGATGGGAGGCTCGGGGCTAAGGCAGTTCCAGATAGGTGGGTGCGCCCCCTAGCCAGTTCCTTTCACCTGCCTGGTGATTCTGTCTCTTTTCTGTATGGTTTTATGAGAAGCAATCCCATTCCAGGCACATCCCATTGTCCTAGCACAACCAACATTTTACCCTGCTTTAAGTTATGAGAAGAGGAAGCTGTATACTGAATCTAGTGGTCCTAACCCTTACCATTTAGGAGAAACAGACAAACTCAAATATATAGTAGATTAGAATATAAATACTGTACTTACACTTCAGGTGCATAGAATATAGAGCAGTATAAAATCATTGTGTGAAATTTTAGTTTATACTGACTTCTCTAATGCTTTTTATGTAGCCTGTTCAAAAACTAGGTAAGTATCTGGAAGACCTCTTGTTGGGAACCACTGTTCTACACCATGCAAGTTGAGTGTTGGGTAAGGAAAGCATGAACCCAATGTCTATTATATAAACATCTTGTGACAAGTCACCAATATGACATGCATGCAGCATGGCGCACACTGAATAAAATAGAGAAGGGTTCACCTCTTACTTCCCCATTTATCTTGGGGGCCAACGAGGACCTCAGAAGGAATTTCATCTTCTTTTTGACAATTTGAAATTATCTACACACTCTTATGCAGAGTCTATTGCCTGCACACACACTCCCTAATCTTTCATTGGTACAAATGAAAAATCTAATATTGAAAAGGTATGCAAGGCTGTGGCACTCTAAGGCTGCGTCTAGACTGGCTGCTTGAATTTGCACAAGAACACTGACCATCTAATGTAAGATTGTCAGTGTTCTTGCGGAAATACTATGATGCTCCCGCTCGAGAAAAAGCCCTCTTGTGCAAACACTTTTGCACAAGAGGGCCAGTGTAGACAGGTAAAAACTGTTTTGTGCAAAAAAGCCCCAATGGCGAAAATGGCGATCAGGGCTTTCTTGCGCAAAACCGCGTCTAGCTTGGCACGGACGCTTTTCCGCAAAAGCATCCGTGCCAATCTAGACGCTCTTTTCCGCAAATGCTTTTAATGGAAAAACTTTTCCGTTAAAAGCATTTGTGGAAAATCATGCCAGTCTAGATACAGCCTGAGTTAAGACATGTAAGTTCTATGGAGGACAACTTGCCAATATCAGTAGGAGATTAAAAGAGATAGTAACAGGTGAAGTAATCATTGAAATTGCTTATGGGAAGATTGCCGGGAGGATCTGTGTTCTTTCTGATGGAGATTCATGTAGTCACCATGCAGTGTGCCTAAAGTGTATCACTAAGTGTTATAAGCACCATTTAAATAGCAAAGCTCCTTATTGACAACTAAGAACTGGTGATGTTGCAGAAAGAGGGCTGCTCAATTTCTGAGTTGAGAAGAAAAGCTCATATCAATTTGTTTTTCTGGGTATTTAGAGAATTTACTGGTCAGGACCTGCTGAAGCTGGAAGCAAATATACTAATAATTCTACCTACTGCTGACATAGATAATATGGGCTTGGCAGAAATCGATTTTTTTATAATTTTTATGGAGAATATAAATGTTTATTTATAAGCACCTTTATCAATTTTTATTGATTTAAATTTTCAGTTACAGGAAGTTATGGAAATAGGTAGTAAGGAGGGACAGGCAATTTTTTAATGGCAGGACACACAAATTCAAAAAATTAAAGTTTTATAACCATTAAAAATACAAATTGTCAACATCATATGTCAAAATATGCCAAGTAAATATCCTTAAATCAGACTTTAATACATTTTCAAGTATTTGTCTTAGTTTGCCTACCTATACATTTCTATTATTATCCATGAAAGTATTTCCTCATCTGTTTGTGGATGTATGGTGAAATCAACAATTATCAACATTTACTGATAAAAATGTAATCCTTTCAACCCTAGTACTATGTAATCAAATTCAGAGCTAAGACTATGAGAATGTTCAGAGTTCTATTTGCAAAGAGATTCACAAACTGAACCCGATGGTTCCACTCACAAGGCTCGATTGTCAGTCAACTCCCATAGGTTCTTTTGGAGAATTAAATGTAGTTAATTTAAATCTCTATTATGGGGTAAGTTCAACTGTGGAAGATCCTTATTGCAAGCACACTCCAACAACTTCTCAATAAAACTTGGGATTCCTTTATCCTGAAAGAAATATTTTCAATGGAGTTCCAGGACTGGTTGGGGGAAGATGATAGCAGCTCAAGGAATAATGGACTCAGAGCCTTGAGAGAAGAAAATTCGTTAGCTTTCCAGCTGTGAGAGCCACCTCAGCCTATATTTGCTGAATTTTCCTTAGGATTGGCTGAGGCGCTGGCTCCATTTACTAACTAGGAGATCAACGCAAAGGAGATCAATCTCTCAGGGATCAATTTATCAGGTCTATTAAGGACTAGGGATATTAAAATGCATTTATTTTTGCAAACATGTATCCGCTGAAATTTACAGTGGTTACACATTTACATGTGGGGAGGGGGCAGGCAGAAGCCGGTATTCATTGCGAGATGGCTTTTAAGCTCCCCCATCCTTGTGCTACTTCCTCTGTATCAGAGGCAGCAGCTTAGGGGGGCAGGCAGTTCTGTGGGAGCTGATGTTTGCAGGGAACTGGGTTTTAAGCTGGCTTCTGCCTGCCCCCTATTGTGTTGCTGCCTCTGTGGAAAGCAGTAGAGGGGGGAGGGAGGTGGATTTCTCAGGAGCCAACACATACCTGCCCATTTTCCCTCATTGCCTCTGTATCAGTCTCGTTGGTTAATCATAACATGGGTACACATTCATATCCCTAATAAGGACCCTGATCTAACTGCTGATCTAACTCTGCATGGGTCGTGAGGAGGAAGGGAAGTCGACTGGAAAGTTTCTTCTGTCCACTCCCTGCAATGGGAATGCTGTGGAAATTTCAGACTAAGATAGCTTGACTCCAGCTATGCTACTCACGTAGCTGGAGTTGTGTAGCTTAGTTCAACTTTGCCCCCCTAATGTAGGCCTGGCCTTAGCTTCATAAAGGACTGAAGTTGCAATTACAAGGTTCTGTTCAAGATCATGGGAAATGTGATGGAAGTATTTTGTCCAGGGCTACTAAAAAACCTTTGTTTGGGTCTCCTTCACTGCACTGCAGTCATTGCGCCACCTTAGCAAACATTTCTGATTACTAAATTTAACCCTTTCACTTCCTGGCGAAGAAGCAGCATTTTGGGAATCAAAGGAAGAGTCCTGTATGAAAAATACAGCCAGTTTGTAAAAAACAAACAGACTGAAGGGCATGTGCTAGACATTAGGCCACCAGAGCCATCCCATCCATAGGATGAATTGGGACCACTGCCTCAGGCCCTGTGCTTTTGAGAGCCCTGCAGCAGCCATCCTAACAGCCCTATGGACAGGAGGGATCCAGGGGATTATAGGCAGCGGGGATTACCCTCCTTCCACTCACCATGCGGCTAATGGGAGCCAGAGCAGCCCAGCAGCCTGTTCCCCTTCCACTCCACCCTGCCACACCACCCTCTCCTGGCCCGCTGCATATGACTTTTCAGTGGCAGCAGGAAGCAGAGCTTTCCAGCCCCAGGGTGCTCTGCTTCCCACTGTCGCAGAGAAATGGGGATGCAGTGGACCAGGAGGGTGACACAGTGAGGTGGAGCAGAGCAGGCTGCTGAGCTGCTCTGGGGCAGAGCTGAGCCATGCGGACACTATGGCAGGCCCTTATAATCTCCCAGGCTCCATTGCTCAGGAGAGGCAGTAAGAGGGAAGGGGAGGGGCCTGCAGTGGTAGCAGGGGGTTGACCTAGGTCTTGCACCCCCCCTTGCAGGCCACATACCGAAATGGCGGCTGCCCTTGTAGACAAACACAAATATTTCCTGTTCTAAATTACGTGGGATGAAATTCAGTGTTTGAGAAAATCCAGAAATCTTCCTTCATGGCATAGCTCATCACCCCCTCATGCACATCAGCAGATAAGAGGAAAGACTCGGCGGCTAGAATAATTTTTGTTGGCAACTAAGGTGTTGATTTTGAGGAAAGAGGACAGATTGTGTCTCTTAACTACTCACACTACACCTACACATCCCAGAGAAACAAAACAAAACCCTATTTTGACTAGCAAAGTGAGAAAACAGAACTTAAAAGTTACACAAAGTGAACTGGAGACAGAGAGAAAGATAAACACACTGGCAAGAAAGAGATATGCACACACAGCACATGCAGATCTACAAACACAGACACATAGATGCTGTATATATGCTACCTTAGGAAAATAACTAAAGCTATTGAATAACTGTCTGGCTTATACATGGTATATTTGCTTGTTAGTTTGCTTTATTTCTGAGGCATTAGGTATTGGCTACTACTGTAGCAATGGGTGTGACGCACACATGCTGGTAAAGAACTGAACTATTTTCTGTCCACCTTCGCCATTAAAAAATGAGCAAGAATTGACCTCAGTAGCAAATAGGTGCAATAGGCATAGTACTGTACAAGAGACGCAATAGGCATGGTACTGTACAAGAGAAACCAATGAATTGATCCAGTATAGAAACTCTTAGTTCTTGTTTAGACAAGAACTAGGGTTGTCAAGCGATTAAAATAATTACTCACGATTAATTGCGCTCACTGCTCCTTTGAAATGCTGTGGCGGCATTTCAAAGGGGCAGCACTGCGGAAGCCCGGTATCAGCTGGAGTCTGCAGCTGTCCCCAGGCTCAGTGCAGCGCTGCCCCAGCATTTCCAAGGGGCAATGCTGCAGAAGCAACTGCTCTATGGGATGGAGCTGTGAGGTTGCCAACTCTCCCGACGGAACACCATTGCCCCAAATGTTGTCTGGTGGGTCCAATCAGGAGAGTTGACAACCCAAGGCAGAAGCAGGGAAGAGAAGGAGGCTCACCTGCAGCCTAAACGGAGCAGTCAGGAGCTGCGGGTGGTGGCAGGTGCAGGCTGCAGGACTCAGAATGAACAGAGGGTGGCCGAGCAGCCAGCTGGAGAAAAGCAGCTCTTTGAAGGGGAAGCACCATTTCTCTCCAGCTGCTGGCTCCTCCCCAGCCCTTTGGGGTGTGTCTAAATTACATGGCTCTGTCGATGGAGCCATGTAGATCAGGCTGATAAGCAGAGGGAAATGAAGCCATGATTTAAATAATAAATAATAATAATAAACAGCTGATCAGCTGTTTGTCGGCTCAGCGCGCTAGTCTGGACGCTCCCGCGCCGACCTGAAAGCCCTTTATCGATCTCCCTGTTACGCCTCGTAGGATGAGGTTTACCGGGGAGGTTGATAAAGGGCTTTCATGTCGGCAGGGGAGCATCCAGACTGCCCCAATCTGCTGACAAACAGCTGATCGGCAGAGCGGGGCAGTCATTTAAATTTAAATGAAGCTGCGATTATTTAAATTGCGGCTTCATTTCCCTTTGCCAAACAAACAAATCTACATGGCTCCATCGACGGAGCCATGTAGTCTAGACGTACCTTTGGTGAGCAGCGGCTGGCGGATGGGACTGGGGGCCATCAGAGCCCATATACAGCACCCAGCTGCACGGGCACCATGACATTTGGGGCAATCTGGTGAGCCAAATTTCATGGTGCCCCATGCAGCTCTGTATTTTGCGTATTGGTAGGGATGGCCTTGGCTCCATTGTAAGCCCTGATGCCTACACTGCAATCAAACAGTCCTGTAGCTCAGGGTACGTCTACACTACAGCGCTAGTTCGAACTAACTTAGTTCGAATTAGTTAATTCGAACTAAGCTAGTTCGAACTAGCGCATCTAGAACTAAAAACTAGTTCGAACTAGCGTTTTGCTAGTTCGAACTAGCGCGTCCACACTGATTGGACGCAGGGGGGCATTTAAGGGCAGCTGAAACCGGTTCTGGCAGGGCATCAGGTCAGCAGTTGCTTTGTGTGGCTGCTGTCTGAGGCTATCTGAGGCTCGTGCTTAAAGGGACCCCCCCTGGACAGCCGGTTCTCAGCTTTTCCTGCTTGCTTGCCAACCTCGCCGAGGGACAGCAAAGCGTCGGTCTCTGTGCCCGTCTGTGTCGGTGCTTCCCTTCGGGGGGGCCGCCGCAGGTGGCAACATGGAGCCACGGCTCGCCCTGCACCTTCTGGTGCACGTTCTGGACTTGCTGCTGCAAGCCTGCCAGCAATGGCTCGAGGCTGCCTGGCACCACCTGGGGAACGTCAGCCCCCTGCCTCTCCGCCTGGCCGCCCTGGGGGCCGTGGAGGAGCCGCGGCGGCGCCCCGGCACCGGCGTGCCCCGCCGCATCTGGCGTCTGGACACCAGCAGCGACTGGTGGGACCGCATCGTCCTGGAGCGCTGGGACGACCGACAGTGGACCCAGAACTTTAGGATGAGGAGGGACACCTTCCTGGAGCTCTGCGAGTGGCTCGCCCCTGCCCTGCAAAGAAGGGACACTCGCATGAGGCCCGCCATCCCCCTCCAGAAGCGGGTGGCCATCGCCCTCTGGAAGCTCTCCACGCCGGACAGCTACCGATCCGTCGGGAACCAGTTCGGCGTGGGGAGATCCACTGTCGGAGCAGTGCTCATGCAGGTACGGCGCTCGTCGGCCACCGAGCCGGGGGGGAGGGGGGCTGCGAGGAGGGGATGGGCCGCCCCAGGGACAAAGGGGGGGGCGGGAGGAGGCGAAAGCGCCCCGCACCGGAGGGGTCGGGCTGTCCCGGCCGTACTACACGCCGCCAGGGGGGTTGCTTCCGGGAGTGGGGCGCGGGGCACTGCCAGGGCACGCACGCTCCCAGCCACCCGGGCGCCCCACTGATTGACGCTTTGCTGTGTCTCTCTCCGCAGGTGGTCAAGGCCATCAACCGGGTGCTGCTCCGCAGGGTGGTCCGCCTCGCCAACCCGGATGCCGTCATCCGGGGATTCGGCGCCCTCGGCTTCCCCAACTGCGGGGGGGCCATCGACGGGACGCACATCCCCATCCGTGCCCCGGAACACCAGGCGTCCCGGTACGTGAACCGCAAGGGGTACTTCTCCGTCATCCTGCAGGCCGTATGTGACCACCGGGGACAGTTGACGGACATAAATGTGGGCTGGTCCGGCAAAGCACACGACGCCCGGGTGTACCGGAACTCCTCCGTGTGCCAGCGGCTGCAGGACGGGACCTTCTTCCCCGACCGCCACATCAGGGTCGGGGACGTGGACATGCCCGTCTGCCTGGTGGGGGATGCCGCCTACCCACTGCAGCCCTGGCTCATGAAGCCCTACACGGGACACCTCAATCCCTCCCGCCAGGCCTTCAATAACAGGCTGAGCAGGGCCCGCATCGTGGTGGAGGGGGCCTTCGGGCGACTGAAAGCCCGCTTTCGATGCCTCCTCACCCGTCTGGACCTGGCCGAGCACAACATCCCTCCCGTGGTGGCGGCATGTTGTGTGCTCCACAATTTGTGTGAGCGGAAGGGGGAGGCTTTCTTGCCAGCCTGGATGGCTGAGGCTGACCGCATGGCTGGACACTACGGTCAGCCCCGCACCGCCGCCGTCCGGGAAGCCCAGCGGGGGGCCATCCGGATCCGGGAAGCCCTGCGGGAGAGCTTCCAGGTGCAGGAGGAGGAGGACTGACCTCTCCCTGCATGCCCCACCGGGGCCTTCTTCCACCCTACCCCCCCTTCCCCTTTCCCCTCCCTACCTACTGTCAAATAAAGACACCTGTTTTTCCAACAAAAACGTCTGTTTATTTCACAGAACTGGGGTGGGGGAGGGAGGAATGAAGGTGGGAGAAGGGAGGGGGAAACCTGGGACGAGGGAGCTGGAAGGGGAGGGGAGGGAAGGGAGGAAGGGAAAGGAAAGCTCAGGGGTGGGAGTCTGGGTGCCTCTCCCGTCTCGCCACACTGCGGGTCCGGGGGCGTCGGTGGGGAATGGTTGTGGAGGGGGGGGGCAGAGAGGACAGGGGGTGTGGAGGAAGCAGGAGCGGAAGCAGGAGGAGCAGGAGGAGCAGGGGGAGCAGGGGGAGCAAGAGGGGGAGCAAGAGGGGGAGCAGGGGGAGCAAGAGGGGGAGCAAGAGGGGGAGCAGGGGGAGCAAGAGGGGGAGCAAGAGGGGGAGCAGGGGGAGGAGGAAATGGAAAGCGGTCTAGCAGGCTCTGGAGGTGGCCTCGCAGGGCACGGCCCTGCTCCTCCAGGGCCTCCAGACTCCTCTGGCGCAGCCTGAGGTCCTCCTGGACCCAGTGGTCCTGGAGACGGAGCTGTCGGTCCAGGAACCGGAGATGCCGCCTCTGGTAGTCCTCCTGGTTCCTGGCTGTCCTGCTTGCCCGGGCGCGGGCGGCTGCTGCAGGCGGGGTGGTGCGCCCTGCAGTCCCCGGTGCTGCAGCTGTGGTGCAAGAAGACCAGCGGTCAATTACCCCAGGGGCCCAGGTGTGTGAAACCCAGCTCCCCTCTGCAAGGCCAGGGCCCCTGCAGGATCCCCAGCTGCTGCTCCGTAGTGGGCAAGGCCCAGGCGCACGGTCCCGGGGCTCCCTCTCGCCCCAGCCCCCCGTACACATAAGGGGAACACGAGGGTACTCACAGGTGGATGCCTCCCCGGCCTCTGATGATGCAGGCGAGCGGCTCTGTGGGGTGCCTCGGGGGTCCCGGGTCCTGGGAAGGCTGGCAGCAGGCTCCTGGCTCTCAGAGCCCTCTTCCTCCTCCTCGGTGTCCAGGAGCGGTCCCTCTGCCCCGGGGTCAATCACGTCCCGGGGGGCAGGGACGGCATGAGGCCCCAGGATGCGGTCCAGGGCATGGAAGTGGGGGCAGGCCTCCGGGTCAGCCCCTGGCAGGCAGGCCCGGGAGTAGGACTGCCGCAAGTCTTTAATCTTGCAGCGCACCTGCTCCCGGCTGCGCTGGTGGCCCCTGGCGGCCAGGCTGGCAGCCATGCGTCCATAGACGGCCGCGTTCCGGTGGCTAGTGCGGAGATCGTGGACATTTGAGGCTTCCCCCCAAACCTCGATGAGGTCCACGATCTCCGCACTTGACCAGGCGGGCGCCCGCCTTTTGCGCCCCCGGGCAGGCTCCCGGGAGCCGCCAGGCTGGTCGTGGGGAGCAGTGGAGGGCTGGGAGCCCTCGGATGGCTGGCTCATAGTGTGGCAGGTGCAGGCTGTGCAGGCACGGGTGCTGGCAGCCTTGCAACTGGCACAAAGTGAGTAGCCAGCCCGTGGCCCTTTAAGGGCTCCGGGGCCGGGAGGGGGGCAATAGAGTTTCCCTGGTGTTGGCCAGAGTGGCCACCAGGGAAACCTGGGAAGCCTTAGCCTCCCACTAGTTCGAACTAAAGGGCTACACAGCCCTTAGTTCGAACTAGCTAGTTCGAACTAGGCGTTAGTCCTCGTAAAATGAGGTTTACCTAGTTCGAACTAAGCGCTCCGTTAGTTCGAATTAAGTTCGAACTAACGGAGCGCTAGTGTAGCGCATAGGAAAGTTAGTTCGAACTAACGTCCGTTAGTTCGAACTAACTTTCTAGTGTAGACATACCCTCTGAGCTCCGCAAGGCTTGTGTCTGCTGACATAGGCCAGCCATGGGGTTTTCTTCATTACGTGTAGGCATACCCTGAGTCACCTAGGAGCCTAAATCTCTTTGAAAATCTATGGCTCTTAGGCTGCTAGGAGATTCAGAAATGTTTACTCTGAGTCTTCAAATCTCCCCGATCCTCTGAAGAGGTAAATCTGTTCTGCAAAATTGTGGCCATTACTGCATGTCATTACACTGTATGAAATCCTGCAGTGTTTTGTTCTGTAGCTTTTATAACATTGATTATTAAAATTGGCTAACATCCCAGTTGGCGTGGTTACAGTACGACTTTTACATTATTCTGAGATCCTGAAATTTCATTATTTTTGTCTGGCCTCTGTGAAATAGCCATTTTCACTTAAAACCAGTTCAAACTGTGCATGTGGTCAATGCAAATTAATTTTCCATTCCTTCAAAAATTGAGATTTGACATACTGAAAAATTCACCATTATCATTCAAAAATATGAGTGTACTTTTGGGCCTCAATTCACTCAACAGTTGGGTGGAATCATTACAGATGGTTAAAGGGAAAACCTCACAAAATTGTGAGTTTCTCATGAAATTGGACCATGTTTGAAAATTCAAACAAAACCTCATTTTCCAACCTTACTTATTTTCATTTTTCACACAACCCTTCGGTTATGTCTGTCCAGTAAGTTTCCAATCAACTTTGTCAAGCAGATTCCTTCTTTCAAGATGCCTATTTTGCAATCAATTAATGAGAAACATTGTTTGTCCCCAAGAAAAACTTCGTGTCTCTGTCTCTTGTTTTCTGACTATCATAAAATCTTTTGATTTCAATGTTAGAGAATGTCTCAGAAACCAAAGGCATGACAGAAACACATACCTGAGCCAGCTCCAACCAGATAAAGCCACTAGCAGTGCCAGATGCCAGCTTGAGATCTTAGATTAAGTAAATTGCTTCATGGATTTAGGTTTTTTTCTTGTTTGTGTAACAAAGTACACTCACTTCTCACAAGTTGCTCCTGGCTGAGGAAGTGTATCTGCACACTCTCTCTCTCTCTTTGTTCTTGTTGGGTCTTCACTGACTCAGCCCTCCCTTCAAGTCATATATAGTCTGTGTGATAAAAGCAAAGCAAGCCCCTTCCAGGGTACATGGCCAACAGGGGCCTCTCTCAGGCCTTGTCTACTTTTACTGGGAGAATGGAGATGTGGATATTGACCTCTGGGGTTTGATTTAGTAGATCTAGTAAAGACCTGCTAAATTGACCACTGATTGTGCTTCTGTGGACTCTGGTACTCCACTGAGTTGAGAAGAGTAATCTCCTGTCGATCCTCCACATGGGGATGCTACAGTAAGGCGATTTAAGGTAGGTCGACTCCAGCTACGCTATTCACATAGCTGGAGTTGGTACCTTAGTTCAACATCGCCCCCTAGTGTAGACCTGGCCTCAGTGCCCTCTGTAATGTCTCTCTCAAGTTGTTTCTACTCCAGTATGGAGTAGGGCAATGCCCCAGGGCTCCTTCCCTAGAGGCAATGTCTTTGCCCTCTCAAGGCCTTTCTGGCCCCAGCTGTTCATCTGTACCACCACTGTTCAGTTCCCTTTCTGGGGTGCCTCAAAGTACAGACCACTTTTCTAGTGTCTGGTGAGAGAGTGCGTGGGGGTGGGGCGCGTGATTCAGGCCCACCTTCTACTCTGGGTCCCAGCCCTTGCACTGTATATATACCAGCAGTGGCGGTGAGTATAATAGGCAGGAGAAGGCATTGCCTTCCCAAACCGCCAGCCTGGCCCTGCCCACACTCTGCTCCCAGAATATCTACTATAGGTGTACTGCGGGCAGAATGTTACTGCTCCTGAGTGCCCACCCTCCCCATGCTCCAGGACTGGGGAGGCGGGGGTTGTGTGCTGCCCCACTCCCTGTGATACTCCAGGTGAAGGGGTCCTTGGCTCCCATGGGGGCCAAGGCCTGGGCAGAAGGAGCAGGGATGGGGGCTTGCCTCCCACAGCCCTGTCCTCACCCACAACCCATGTATAGCAGCCATCTGCCACATTCCTTTAAATAAACTGTATTACTGCTACAAATTCCCTAGGTCACTTCTCCATGGGTCTAGCACATTTTTCACTATTATCACAGGACTTTGTCCTGGGCAAGTCCCAGCCCAGAACTAATTTGGGTTCCCCTCAACATCTGTCAGTTCTGCTAAGTCCAAGGTCATACATCTTCCTCAGCTAGCCAGGCATATCCTCCACTCTCTTCCAGATCTAGCAAGGAACTAAACTCAATTTGGGCTGGCAGCTCTTTTTATATTAGCCTGCTGGGCCTCAACTAGCTGCTTCCCACACAGTCATTCTAGTCAGCTTGCAGGACCTCTCTACTCTCCTCTTCTAGGGTGGAGTATGGCAGGGCCACCGTGAAGCCTCCAGTAGGGGCCTAGTCTACTCAATCATAGTTTGTTGTTTGGGTGTAGGTGGTGGGGATAGAGGGGTGTTTGAAAAAAAGTGTTTAAATATTTTTAAAACAACTAGTAGTCCTGTGGCACCTTAGAGACTAACAAAAATATATAGGTTTTCTGGGCAAAACCTGCTTCATCAGATGAGCTGGAGAGGGATAACAGGAACCCAGAATTTATAATAGAAAAAGAAGGGGGGAAAAGGTACCTGTCAATAGTCATACTAGTGCTAATGAAGCTAATTAAGTGGGCTGGAAGTGTCCCATACTTAACTTTTGATATAAAAATGAGGTGTTAAATGCTGGTAAGGCTGCCTTTATAAGGCAACATCCAGTTCAAGGCCAGGGAAACAGTGTCAAATTTGCAGATGAATGTTAATTCCACACTCTTTCTCTGTAGTTGGCTGGTGAAATTCCTTTGTAGAAGAATGGCGCCTTTTAAACCCATTAATGAGTGTCTACACAGGTTAAAATGTTTCCCTACAACAGGGGTGGAGAACCATTTTTGTGTTGGAGGCTGCTGAGCCACAGAAAAATCAGTCAGGGCCCGGGGAGACAAGGGCTGGAGTGTCAGTGCAGGCTCCCCAATGCTGAGGTAGGCCCTAAGCCTCGGGGGCCAGATCTAGGCAACCCAGAGATCACATCCAGCCTTAGGTTCCACACCCCTGCCCTACAGGTTTATGTGTGTTACCATTTCTGATGTTTGACTTGTGTCCATTTATCCTTTGCCATATCCTGTTTGGCCAATATACAATATTTTTTTAGTCTCTAAGGCGCTACAGGAATACTCGTTTTTAAAGTTACAGACTAACCCGGCTACTCCTCTGTAAATATTTTTAAGCAGTTTTCTTGACTTTCCTGGGACTGCCAGGGTTTTAGGAGATAGTACTCACCATGGGTAAAGCAAGGCAGGATCTGACCTGGAATAGCTATAACAGAGGCACTGGCAGAGCCAATTTCTTCCACACAGTCCTGATAGCCAGCTTCATTTTATAAGGCACTGACTTGTTA
Source organism: Pelodiscus sinensis (assembly GCF_049634645.1). NCBI lineage: Eukaryota > Metazoa > Chordata > Testudines > Trionychidae > Pelodiscus > Pelodiscus sinensis. The sequence continues at coordinate 95,559,654 of NC_134711.1, read as the reverse complement.
ATTTTATTTTATTTTAGACTCCTAAAAATATCCTTGCCACTTTCCTCTATAGGCCTGTGCATACTAGCGTACACAGTTACAAAAATGAGTTGACAAATGTCAACCAAACTTATCCAGACTCAATCCCAGGCTCAGTCTGAAGGCACAGAAGTGGCCCACCATTACCTTTCCCAGTAAAAAGCCAGTGTCAACAAATGGGCTTTTCACCAGACCTCAAAAAAATCAACAATCTCAGGCTCTGTCAGACAGTGGAAGCCACCTTCAACGTTAAGGGCCTTACATTGAAAATGCCTTCTCAGAGTCCTAGGCATTCAAAACTAAGGACTAAGGAGATGATTTCTCTGGGAGGGAGGACCCAAACTACATAGCGCTTTATAGGTCAGTATCTGCACCTCGAATTGCAGCCTGAAGAAAATAAGACACTAGTGTTATTTATTATTTGTGTCAGATTACTACTGTTGACACTGCTAAGCAAGAAGGCCATTATACCCTGTGTCATAACCAGAAGTGCTGACCAGCACCTGGTGACTAAGGGGTTAACTTTGTACCTACCAAGGTATCGGATGGTCAGCCAATAATAGTGCAGGTAGAAATTTCAAACAGGAAAAGAGGGGTTTTCTTTCTCCTTCTTTGTTTTGAGAGGCAGAGCAGTTTCTCCCAGATATTAAGGGAGATGCTTCTCTCTCCAAGAACGGACTTCTTAAAATGTGTAAGTAGGGAAAAGTTTAGATAGTCCATCAGGGTTTATTGTTTTCCTTGTTTGGGAATTTGGAAATAATGTCTGAGCTTGTTAAGTGGGTTTTTCCCCCCCTTTTGTAACTAAGGGTGTGTCTAGACTACATGCCTCCTTCGACGGAGGCATGTAGATTAGCCAGATCGGAAGAGGGAAATGAAGCCGCGATTAAAATAATCGCGGCTTCATTTAAATTTAAATGGCTGCCCCGATCTGCCGATCAGCTGTTTGTCGGCAGATCGGGGGAGTCTGGACGCGATGCCCCGACAAAGAAGCCTTTCTTCATCGACACAGGTAAACCTGGTTTCACGAGGCTTACCTGTGTCGATGAAGAAAGGCTTCTTTGTCGGGGCATCGCGTCCAGACTCCCCCGATCTGCCGACAAACAGCTGATCGGCAGATCGGGGCAGCCATTTAAATTTAAATGAAGCCGCGATTATTTTAATCGCGGCTTCATTTCCCTCTTCCGATCTGGCTAATCTACATGCCTCCGTCGAAGGAGGCATGTAGTCTAGACACACCCTAAGCCTTCAGCCCAGGGACTTTCCCTGAGTATCTATATCAAATGGTGGCTCTTTCCCTCTAGCCAATTTACTATGCTTGCAACTGTAGTTTTGTTTTGATAATGAACGATTGTTTCTTTTTTCTAATTAACCGGTATTAGTCGATCTTTGTAACCTGGAAGGTCTGTCTGTGTGTATCTGCATTTCTTTTTCAAGCTCTTTTAGGGAAAAAAGAGCTTGGGGTGCCCCTGGGATTGGTTTCAAGTGTCCACCCCTGTTTGTGGGTTAAAAGCACTTTATGGTGGCAGCTGATTCCCTAAAATCTGGGTATTAGGATTTTGGGGGGAAGTTTTTGTACCAGAGCCTGTAGAGGCAAGGTTTTGGAGTGCTCGTGAGGACACAACTTCTTCATTTGTCGTGCCAGGGTGGGGAACAGCCTTGACACCCTGCACCAGGTGTGTCTATATTACGAAGTGTGATTGACTCATGTTAAGCTGGCTTTCTGCTGATTACTTTTGTAAGTCACTTGGGTGGTGCGTGCACTCTTGGCTGTTTGTATCAGTGCTGCACTTCCTTACCAGATGCAATTGTGCAAGGCCTGCAGCAGATCTAGGTCTCTGGGCATCCTAACGAGGGCAGTGGGTCTGTAACAGGCTCTCTATTTGGCTATGCCTGATTGGATGGAAGATTTAGCAGACAGGCTCTTAAGTCCAGCACCAGTTCAATAGTCACTCACAGCATTCACCTATGGCTGTGATAGCTCCAGCTTACTGCTAGCTTTTGCTCCTTTATAGATCCAGTCCTGTTCCTGCCTTGTCTCACTGGGTATGTCTACACAGCAAAGTTATTTTGAAAGAACAGCCCTTATTTCGAAATAACTTTCCAAGAGTCTACACAGCCAAACCGCTATTTCGAAATAAATTCGAAATAGCGGAGCACTTATTTCGAATTTGGTAAACCTCATTCTACAAGGAATAACGTCAAATTTGAAATAGCTATTTCAAAATAAGTGCTGTGTAGACACTTATTTCGAAATAGGGGGCTTCCAGCCTTCCCAGGGTGCCCTGGTGGCCACTCCAGCCTCAACCAAGAAAACTTCTCTCCCTCCTCCCCTCCCCGGAGCCCTTAAAGGGGTAGACTCTGGCCAAGTGTCTGTGCCAGCTCCAAGCCTGCCAGCCCAGAGCCAGCAGTCACTGCCCTGACCCAGTGGCCCCAAAACATGAGCCAGCAAGCCACTGGCAGCCAGTCCTCCACCGCTCCGCAGGAGCAGTCTGTCAGCTCCCAGGAGCCTGCCAGGGCCCGGAGAAGGCAGGCGCCTTCCTGGTCCAGGGAGGAGATTATGGACCTTATTCAGGTTTGGGGGGGATGCCCCCAACATCCATGATCTCCGCACTAGATGGAGGAATGCAGCCGTCTATGGCAGGATAGCTGCCAGCCTGGCCACCAAAGGCCATGTGCAAGCCCAGGAGCAAGTCTGCATGACAATCAAGTTGGTCCGGAGAGACCCCCCCCCCAACCCTGAGCCCTGACCTTCCCCTCCCTCTTCTTTCCCCTTGCTTCCCCCTTCCAGCTCCCTCCTCCCAGGTTTCCCCCTCCCCTCTCCTACTCTCTCTTCTCCCCTCTCCTGCCTCCCTTCCCCAGTCTCACCAGAGTTTCAGTCCCTCCCACACAGTTTTATTAAATAAAGAGAGTTTGTGTTCATGAAAATACGTGTATTTTATTTGACATCAGGAAGTTGGGTAAGGGAGGGGTAAGTGGAAGGACATGAGGGAGGAATGAGGCACAAGCCCCCAGTGGGGCAGACCAGGGAGGCTCTTAGTGCTCCTCAGGGTGGAAGCTCTCCCGCAGAGCTTTCTGCATACTGACAGCCCCCCGATGGACCTCCTGGATGGCAGCCTGCAGAAAGTGCAGCCAGGCTCCAACAACGCATCCAAGAGAAGCACCAGAGTGCCCAGGGGCAGCTCTGGCTCCATGTTGCAGAGCACGCAGAGACAAAATGCTTTGCTGTCCCTCATTGAGGTAGACAAGCAAGAAGGGAAACCTGAGAACTGGCTGTCCTGGGGGGACAGGGGTCCCTTTAAGCACAGACCTCAGATAGCCTCTGGCAGCAGCCCTACACAGTAAGTCCTGACTTGGTGCCCTGGTGGAACTGGTTCTGGCCAGCCTTAAATGTGATTCAGAGTCCACTCAGTGTGGAAGCACTATTTCAAAATAGCAAAATGCTATTTCAAAATGCATTTTGTGTGCAGACGCGTTATTTCGAAATAAGCTATTCTGAAATAACACTGTAGTGTAGACATACCCACTCTCAGTAACCTGGTTCTGAGCCTTGGCTCCTGTTTTTTTACTCCAGTTCTGACCCCTGGCTCTGGCATCTGGCCTCTGATGCTTGTTCCAGTCCTAGGAACGACCATCCATGTCCTGGTCACTGAGCACAACAGGTGCGAAGGATGAAGATGGTTTTTGTAACACAAGCACCTTTCGATGAGGAAATGGACTGAAACGGTCAGTGCCAAAAGGAGTAGTCACAAGATATCAGTTTTAATCATTACAGACCTCAGATGAATTTGAGCCACCCGTCAAGAGAGAGACGACTTAGTGGGTGCAACTGATTCAAAGAAAGCAAAATCTATGGTTAAATAACGACAATAATTGGTTCCTTGTGACTGTCTTTGTCCAAAATTTTGTGATATTTGTGCAACTATACAGGAGGCTTCCTAGAGTTGCGCCAGCAACCTCCAGAGAGGAAATTAGGAAGGCCCTTACCCTCAAACTACAAACACAAAGGGTGGAAACTGAAGTCCATAGTCCTAATGCCCCATAGATCTAGAATTATGAAGGGGAGAATCCCACCCATGAAGCCCAGCACTTTCCACCAAGCTACATAAACCAGGGAAGCCAGCATGGAGAAGCAGAGACAAGCCTCTGCAGCAAGAACCTTTGGACTCTAGAGAGGTCTGACTTTTAATAGCTTTTACTCAGGATAGTCTTTCCCCTCTGCTGACTGGCTGTTTGCTATCTCTCAGGCTTTCCCTCCACCTTAGTCCACCTGTCTGCCACACTCCCACTTTCTCATTACTCTAACCTCTTCCCTTTAATGTGCTGTCTGTTCCAAAATACGGCAGCAGCACAGCCCCGCAGCTGCTTAATGAGCCCTGCCCAGCCACTGGCTCAGAACTCATGCATGAAGCTGCCTGGAAGGGGAGAAGCATTTCTCCCTCTGTGACAGCAACTGCTCTGGCCAGGCAGCTCTATGTGCAAGCCTTGAGCCCCTGGCTGGGCGGGGCTCATTAAGCAGCTGTGGGGTTGTGCTGCCACACAGATTAGAAGGAACACTGCTTTACCTTTCTCTTATTTCAGTGAATCCCCTTCCAACAGAACTCCTCCCCAGAAAACTAAGAACATCCACAAAAGTAACACCCTGTGATGCCAACATGACATTTGCATGTCACTGCTTTGTTCACTCTGCTCTCATGCAATGTCCCCACAATGCTTTGTCTTGTCTATTTAGACTGTAGGCTTTTCCATGCAGGGACTGTCTCTTGTTCTATGTTTGTACAGTTCCTGGCACAATAGGGCACTGATTTTAGCTGGAGTTCCAAGGCACTGACATGATACAAACAATAAACATAGAATCACATAATCCCTTTCATGAATCACTGTCTACATATCCACTAGCACAGGACATGCTGGTGGTTCACACAAATTAAAACGCATTCCTAAGCCAGCCCAGTGAACTATCAGTATTGAACTGTACTGCTGCAAAGGAGATCTAGATTTGGTATCCCATTTAGCCAAGTGACAGGATCTGGGATTACTGAAGAAGCCTTCTAGTTGGGACAGGGATGTTACTCAGAAGCAAGTTGGATGGGTTGATAAATGAGCAATGTTGTCAGGCTTCCAAAGGCAACCCTCCAAATACTTCTCTAAGGCTAGCAGTGTGGTGGCTGCAAAGGCAAGGGCTTCCATGAGAAAAACTTGAGTCTGCCTTTGGAGTGCCATCCCCCACAGAGTTACCCGGTCCAGTGCCAACATAATAAACGTGGATTATCACCTACCACCCATGGCTTGCTGCAGAAGTTATAGACGGAATAGAGGGAGTTGACACTATGAACCCCGCCATATTGAAGGCCAATGATAAGGCTGCGGAAGTCTTCTCCTAGTGCCATGCTGTAGGCATGTTGTCGAATTAGAACAAAGTCAGGCTTAAAGGACCTAGAAGACACAATGAGAGTGATTTATTAAAAAAAATCAGTAGGATTGTTTCCTCCTTTTGCCTCCAGCCTCCCCCTTTTGTTCTTTTTCAAACAGGTTGACCTTTCTGAGACGGCAGTATTATATCAATTATACTATAAAGAAAAATTGAGTGATAAAGAAAATTAACTTCAAAGGCGTAGAAACTCTCCAGACAGATTTGTCACAGTTCCATTTCAGACAGGCTCACACAGGAACAATCTATGACCAGGGGAGCCAACGTCCTCACTGAGCCCTGGGCAACCTGGGGGGAGAAGGGGCCGCTCTCTGATCCTGGAAGGGGCGGGGCCTTGGGAAGAAGGGGTGGGGCTGGAGACTGCCAGTCTTCGGTGCGGCCTTGACCACGGCACGTCCCCCCAGCCCTCTGCGCTGCTCAGACTGCACCATGTGATGCTCCAGTGGTGATTTAAAGGCCCTGGGGTTCAAATGCCACCACTGATACAGTGGCAGTGGAGGTGGCCAAGTGCCCTAGCCCTTTGGAAAAGCTGGGCCTGGGGCAGTTGCCCCCTTTCCCCTCCCCATCAACAGGCCTGTCTATAAAAAATCATGAATTCTCAGGGCGGGGGGAATAATTTTGCCTAGTAATTCTCTTTTGAAAATCTTGGCCATATTTGCCACTTGTTGCAATGTGCTACACCGAAGAGAGAGGAAGAGACTGTTTTCTAATAATGGGATTGGATACTGAAATAAAGCCCAGGGCGTGGGAATATCATGCATGGATTTTAAAGATCTCTCACACATCCACACATATTTCCTTTTAATCGGACTACAATGCATATTGGACACAGGAAGCTAGAACATGAACACCTAGGGATCATACACTGTAACACCATTAACACATTTTCAGAGTCCCCATCCAGTGATAGGCTCACTGCATGAGCAACCAGCTCATTATCTAGGTCAAGACTTGCCCTGGGACCCTTAGGGTTCCAAATGTTGCAACCCTCTAAACAAACTGGAGGCCCTCCAGGGTAAGGCAGTAGGAGATCGTAGAGGTGTGAACCAGATGGAAGTCATTCCTTTGCATAATGTAGCTTAGGGCCAATTCAAAGCATCTGGAAACAGGAACAGAGTTCAACAGTTGGTTCCTGAATGCACTGGAGGGACTTTTCCACTGTCTACAAGGACTACTTTACAGTTAAACAAAGTTTGAATCAAGGACATTGGAAAAAGTTCCGTATTGCATTACAGTTCTTAAGAAATTAGGTCTGTCCCCAGGTCCCATTACTAGAGTCCTGCGCAGATACAAAATTTACATCCACATCTACATTTGTATCTGCATTGACATGCGTCAATGCAGATACCCATGGATATCTGCAGATTTCCCTGGCTCCAGATACAAATTTTGTATCTGCATCCATGTGCACAAAAATGAGCTGCAGATATAGATACCTGCAGATATAAAGTGTATACGTGTGGATTTGCAGGGCTGTACCCATTACCTCACAGATTTTGAACATTTTTCTTGCTATGAGACAATAATTTCAACCCTTAGGATGAATGAACTGGAAATATGTTGGGTTTATAGCCCTGACTTACGTTATTTCCATTGCCCTGGCTGCAAAATCTGAAATGGCAATTGTGAGCCAGATTGTGGCAAACAGTATTGAGAACAAAGCCCAGAGCTTCTTGTGGTTTTAAACTTTCCTTTTTTGCTGGCCTTGGGCTTTTGTTATTAATACAGACATGGCAAGAAGTATACTCTGCCCTTGTTATGAGGCAAGATGCAGAGGCTTTGAAACATCAGACAACCTCCCCTGCAGTATTTCTAACCCACACGGGCTCTTTCATGCAGTGGGCACTAAAAGCGGCCTGTTTCTCAATCAGTGAAGTGTGCAATAAACATTAGGAGGGCTGTACTATTGAATGTGCAGCTGATTTATGGATCTTCCTAAGGTCAATGAGGTGAGGCAAGTGGCGGCCCCATGCTGAGAAACAGTGAGAGAATACAAATCTTGGCCTGACTTCTGCTGACATACCATGTAGAAAGCACCCACCAGCCAGCCAACCATCCCCCAAAAAGAAATTAGCTCATTGGATGCCAAACATTCAAGATTCAGTGCCCCCAGCAGGCTGCTGAAAATTCTAGATTCTAAGCAACCAGATGCTCTGGGGTTGTTACAAGCTGAAACAGAGTTGAAAAAGCTTCAGCCTGCTAGAAATTTAGGAGAAACTATGGACTTTTAGATACCAAGAAAGCAGGAAATCCAAATATAACAGATGGAAATGATAATGCAGAGTAAATGATTGTCCCCTGCTATCTAAAGTCTGTATCTTATATGAGAATAGGATCAGTTTCATTGGTCAGAACCCCTCCACTAAAAGAACACTGGGAGAGACAAAAAAGGTGCCAGTAACCACTGACAAGAGCATGATTCTTCTCCTGGCTATAACTCTCATAAGCAACAGCTGAGAAGTGGATCTCTCTTTGGAGATATGGGGAAATAACTATATCTCAAGGTATCTTGAACAATGAAAAACAAGAGGAACGGGAGCAGGTTCTGCAACCATTAAGGAAAAAGCAGCAAGTGTGATGAAGAGGAGCCTTCTAGGTATCTATAGAAGAGAAGCTGAACCTAGGAGGAAAATTGGAGGCTGAAGGGTAGAAATTGCAAGAAGAGAGATCAAAAGGAAAACAAAGGGCATCAGCGCTTGGGGAGGTGGTGAACCAGCAGCTCATTAAGGGTAATGATGTGATTAGCAAGCAGCTGTGTGTCCTAGTACCTGGGAAGTAAGAAGCTTGGTTCTCACTCCGAAGAGGATTACTCTCAATTGATGCAAATTTAATTTTCTTAGGGGAATAGCTCACTTTGGAAACAATTATTCATTCTGAAGGGTACACTATGTTCTAAAACAATGAACCCTTGAGTTTCAGAATGGCTTATGGTATAACAGTTTCCTTTCCAAGCTCCACTCATCTCCACAAACAAGCAACAGCAATGACAGGCTAAAGAGAAAGCTGACATGTCAACTAAAAGAGAAAGTGTTGAGAGAAGACACACTTTTCAAATAATACTAAAAAAATGGGGCCAGGCAGGTTCTGCAGCATCTATGCACTGGAGTCCCAAGTACCCTGTCTGATGGGGCTAGCAGTGTGGAGATGGTATGTGTGCTCCGCTCTTCACCAATCCATTCAACCCAGGTTTTGGAACTGCACTGATGGGCCTTGTTTGCACAGAACTACATCTAGGCCTCTTGAGCCAAAACCAAGGTTTCCTGAATGCTGATTGGCAGAGAAAGAAGCTGCCCCAGAAATACAGTGGAAAGTAAAAATAGAGCTGAATGTGAAAATCCAGACCAGCAGCTCAGAACATACCAGCAACAACTTGTATTTGTGCCTCATATACACCCTTGCCTACCTTTCCTAGATGGAAGTAGGCTTCCTGAATGCACATGCCCTCCTCTCAACTGTGGTCAGATGGCTGGATCTTTTGGGAGATGGGACAGTCCTTCCTTATCTTAGCCTCTCCAAAAGCCCTTTCCCAAACTAGCAGAACCTAAAGATGCAAGTCCAATTCTCATTTACACTACACACCACTTTGGCAGTGTAAATGAGCTTTCAAATGGAGGTAGCTGTAGCTAGAAAGGCATGCAGGACTATAATATAAATGAGAATCAGATCCTTTATCATTTAACCATCCTCTCACAAAAGTTTCATTTTCAGGTTAAACTTATTTGCAGTATTGTATGGAGTTGTCATCACTAGGCTTGGACTGCAGTAATATTCTCTACTTATCTGTAACTTCCAAACAGTGCAGAGCATAGCTGGCTATCTTCTGAGTAGCACAATTCACCACAAGCTCATTGCAGCTCTCTCCTAGTCTGGCACAGCTTCCTCTTGTGCCAAACACTAAGTGAGTGGCTGCCTCTTACCCCGTACCTCATCATGGCAGTTAAAACTGGCTGGAAGGCTCTAGCTATTGGTTTTCATAGCTAAGCACACCAAAAGTGACAATAGTGGCTCACAGCTGAAGGTCTCCTGCCTTTGGAAGCTGGAAGAGTCTTGACTCTGAGGCAATTGGTTAACATTTGAATGACTGCTTTTTTATCTGCTCCAACAAGTTTTAGTTCTGTTTTCTAAATGGCCAAACTAATTTTAGTAATGGTGGACCCAACTCAGAGATATGCACCCAACTCAGAGATATGGATCCAAACACCCAAGGCACTAAGGAAATTTAAGATCTGAATCCAGATCGTAAATTCTTGGCTCCTGCACAAATATACCTAAATTTGTGTTTCAATGTTTACAAGTGTACCACTTAAGCTGTGTTGGCTGTGGGTGTGATTGAAATTATCAAATAGATTTCTGAAGGAGAAGTCAAGGGAATTTTCTGTTCTCACAAGTAAACATTCCAGGAGCAGCAGTGGTTCTGATAGTGAAAAATGCTCTAAGAAGCACAAGAGAATCAGATCTGAAAATATCATCATCAGGTTCACCAGCTGTTGAGGAATGGAACCCAGCAAATACCACCAGCAAATCTTGCTGGAAGGTGTCATTTCCCATTTCCTAGGTCTGATATTAGACTTAACTCTTCCTGGTCCCTCAGTTGTTTATGGAGATCTCCAAAGAGCTTCAAGAGCATTAGAAATATACATTTCAGGAGTATGTTATGCTTCCAAAACATCTTTTAAGATCCCTTCCTCCTCCCATCAACAAGTTAGCTACATTCAGAAATATTTACTTCCAAAGATTAGGTCAGTTTGAACTAGCACTTTACTTCTGTGTCATTTGAATTTCTTTTGTGACTGAGAGAGAATCACACAGGAGCACAGCTGGCTATCTTTTCTGGGCATTTCAGCACTCACCATACTCCAGGTAGCTCTAAGATGCTTCTTCAGAACAGACATATCTATTGGTCCAAGGACCAGGGAGTCATAAAACTGTGTTACATGCTCCTACAAAGAGCAAAAGGTTGCATTACCGTGACATGTTTTTTCCTTTGTATGATGCCGAGCTTAGGGAGTTTTGACCTTTCAATCGGAGGAGCCTGTCTTTCTGGCTCACAGGGCACTCTGTTTCTCATATCCACACAAGAAGACATCTTGAATGCCAAAGACTGGATTAAAGTATCTTAAGTTTTCTGAGTGGCCTACCTGGTTTACCTGAATTCTCTAAAAAGCCTCCTCTATCTTTTCAGGACTCAAAAAAAGGAAAGGAAAGCGTATAATTGACCAATAAGATACAAAAGGCTATGTGTTGCCAGTGGATTAATGGAGTCTCCAGGCAATGTTCTGAGGCATAAGGCCAAAAACTGGAGTGACTTCAGCTACCTAAACAGTGCAATAATCCCCCAAAGTATGCACTACCACAGGTGTGTCTGAGCGAATATAAAATGGCATTTATTAAATATGAACAAGTCCTGTCTGTGCATTACTTGGGTGTTAGTGACATTGTTATGACATCATTGACAACCAGTTACTGAGCTTGGCTACTTTTGGTTTTACATCCATTATTATATATTTCACAATGTTAGAATTACTGTATGTTTCCACATTTCTCATTATATTAATTTAATATCATAAAGTAGAAAATCTTCTATTCCAACTTCCTGTCTTAATCTTCTACAGAAAGGGGCAAATCTTGCCTCCCTTACTAATGCCAAGAGTCCCAATGAACACAATGGGATGACTCATGTGAATACTGTGATTGGGACTTGTTCTTTGGAAAGCATTATTTGATACTGTAAAGGCAGTGGGGGGAGCTGTTTTAACCAACCATATGGCAGAGATGGGGTCCAGTGGCCAAGAGATTACAGCAAGAGCACTGGGAGCCAATTCAGCCACCACAATTTAGAGGAGCTTCAAGGATGCTTTTTCATAATAGACATTTATATTGGTTCAAGTATCAGGGGGTTGTAAAATTAGGTTACACGTTACTCGGTACATATAAAACAGTCTTCAAAACCCATCCCCATATTTTTACTTGTAAACTGAACATATTTGTCATTAAACAGTGATGGACAATAAACATAGACCCTCACAAAGTCATTTTTTTGAAATCACATTTGGGAACAGCACCATACTTTAGGAAAAGTGGTAGAATGTTTTTCCAGGTAACAATCCATGCCACATTGATGGTGGAAGCCAATGGGGCTGAACTTGTGTAGGATTAGCACAATTAAAATGTTATTATTGTATCATTTCAACTGATAATAGCAAAGTTTATTTTCAATAATTTTTTATTTGTATCCATTTACATTTTCACGGAGTTGCAAAAAGTGATGGGTTTTAAGCTTTTAAATGTTCACAGCTGTGCAAAATTGAGAGGGTGTCCAGCAATTATTTAATGGCAAACATTCAAAATGTTAAAGCTTTATAGCCATGACAAGCTCACTACCAATAACACATGTCCAAATACACAAGGTAAATATCCTTAACTGAACTCTAATGAGTTCTCAAGCAGCATTTTTCTTACTTTATCTCTCTGTAGGTTTTTGATTACCATTGATGGAAATATTTTTGTTGGTTTGAGTGAGTACAGTGAAATCAACATTTAGTAACATTTACTGATAAAAATCTAATCTTTCTACTACTATCCCTATAGAACAAAACAAACTGCCCCATCTTTTCCAACACTCATTTACACCAATTTTTCCTCTGAAACAACACTTAATTAAACCCAATGAAGAAAAAAGATTAATAGGAGCAAAAAAGTGACCAAACAATTAGTGTAACCAGCTTTTGCACTCAGCTCATGATTTAGATAATGAATGATAACTCAGACCTTGGCTTGAAAATTTCTTAGCATAAGGAATATACGTAAATGTGAAAGGGCCAGGGAGGGGTTTAAATCTCTAAATTGTTCCCCACCCTTGTCTGGTAACAGCGACTTCTGGCAGCTGCCTTCACTCCAAATGTTTTCCTAATAGCTGTCAGCATCCCACTCACACGTCGGCTGGAAGCCAGCTGCTGGAGAGGTGAAGAGGGACATTATTCATCTGGGATATAACTAAACCCCGATGAGAGAAACAGTCCCTCCAAGCAGCTGTTTTAACAGCAGCAACTGGGATGGATGCAACCAAAGAAAACCCTAGCCTCCCCATTATGGCTTCTGCTAAATTAAAGGGGGTAGATGGCATAAGACAAGAATAAAACCATTACCTCCCTTGTGGTAAAAGTTACTAGGGGTTATAAAAAGTGTGATGCATATGCTAGATTGTTAAACATGTAAATATAGGCTGCTAAATTCTACCTTGATTTACACTTTGTCCTAACCTACTGACTTCTCTGGATTGTTGAGTGCTTAAGTAAGGGTAGCAGTTTGCTGGGGGTGGCAGAAGGGCTTTTTTTTCCTTAAATGCTTTTTTTAAAAGTTATATTCTGTTTGAAATATACCAGTATGACATCTATTTAAAATAATCAGCCAAATTTATGTCGTTTGAAATGCATTTATACTCCTGTACACTCTGTGTTAAATGTATGACACTACTGTAACACTATATAGTCTGTGGATCATGGAAAAACTATACACTAAATATATTATTTTTCTGTCTGGCTTTTGGGAGACTGCATTTTCCAGATCACTTTCTTCGTCCTCCTAAATGTTCTTTGCTTTACAGGGATTTCCAGCATGGTTTTTTCATTTGATCTGTTTTCCTAAAACGTGCATGGATATTAGCCAAATGATGAAGAGGCATCAACAAGAGTTCTACTATGAATTAAGATTTCTGGACGATGTCAGAGGTGAACACTGAGTTCCTATCAGAGGCACCACACACAGAGATGGTCCTTGTCCTGGATATTTGTATCACTAGCTGGTGGCAGATGCACTAGAGTGCCAAACAAGACTCCCCTAACTAACAGAGCCAGTCATAGAGGCAGAAAAAGGGGAACAAACCGACACCTATTTTATACATGTCTTTAAATTTCTGAAATACTTCCACAGAAGCTGTTTTTTCCTGTGAAAGAAAACAGTCATGAGCAGGAGCGGCCTTAGACGAGCTGCCAACAACTGGCGCCCTAGGCGAAATGCGCAATTGGTGCCCCGCCTCCAAACCCCTTAAGACCGTTTAACTTTGGTGCCCTAGGAGACCGCCTAGTTCGCCTCTATGGGTCGCCACTGGTCATGAATATCACTGTTCTTCTGCTTTTCCCACCACATGTACCAGAGACAACAACTGCAGGCTCACTAAGCTTGGATGGGAAACACAGTTCTGAATGTTATCAAGTGCAAAGAGAGAAAGGGCAACTTAGGAGCCTAAGCCTTAAGTTAGAAACATACAAGTCTCCCTTGGCCCAATTCTCATTTCCCTGGAGCTCTTTAACTGTGTTCTGGCAGTGTAAAGGGGCTCAAAGTGGGTGTAACACTAACAGTTTGCGATCCCTGTACACTTCTTAGAATGCAATGTGCGAGGATCTTAGTGGAACTAAAAGTCTGACCCATTAGGTCTAATTGCAACAGGACTGACTCAACCCTTCATCTTTCCGAGACAGATAAATTAAGTCCTGAGCAGTTTACTTTATGTGGATCTTTCACACATCACCTTAATAACCATAGGCTTGTATGTGGATATTGCAGTTCTGAACTGGTACGCTCCATCCAGAGGAGGCTGCATTTCACTGGTGAAGCGATTCCTATTTTCAAGGTGGTTAGGGGTCTTTTGGAATGAAAGGTTCTCCATAGCTATAAAGTCTCTTGTCCAATTGCACAATATTATTCATTTAACGTTTAACTGGGGAAGCTTTGGTTCTGCTTATGATCATAGCACCACAATTGTTATGCAGGCAGGGTAGGTTCACTTCATAATTGCCCCACACTACTCCGACAAGGCACTGTGCTAATGACCCACATCACATCCACTTGTTCTGTTGCTGCTGAACAGAAGCATCCAAAGTGTTGTGATAATAATGGTACTTTGGTAACATGGGAAAGTGTTCACTAGAAACTACGTATGACATCATGTGGCTACTCTTTTTCTTTCTGAATTTTTGGAGATGTGTGCATTGGAGAGTCAGATGAAGCTCTCAGAGTGAATAAGGCATGTAGAAATTAAAGCAAACATTTTCAAATGTGGATAGCTCAATAGTTAGGCATCTAAATCCATACTCAAGCAGCTAAAGAAGTGCCCAGACTTTTAGCACTACAGAGAATTTTGGGGCGTGTCTCCATTGCATCTGGGAGCAAGCCACCCACTATGACCTACAAGGGAGTGGTGGACAGACCAGCAAGGTCATTTTAGGGCGGTGGGGAGGAGGGAAGTGTCACAGATTTACCATCATTACTTCTGCACGGCCTTCAGAGCTGGGCAGTTGGAGAGTGGTGACTGTTGACCTGGTGCCCAGCACTGTAGGCAGCAGCGCAGAAGTAAGGATGGCAATACCATACAGTACCATACCATTACTTCTGTGCTGCTGTTGGGAATCCTAAATGTGCATATGAATCAGGTAAAAGACCTGTTTCCGTAGCTGATGTTCTTTGAGATGTGTTGCTCATGTCCATTCAACATAGGTGGGTGTGCTCACCACATGCACCAGTACCAGAACATTTTTTCCTTCAGTAGTATCCATAGGGGACTAGCTCCAGCATCTCCTGAAGTGGCGCACACACACTGCACTATATAGGGTGCTGCCCGACCCCTCCTTCTTGCTGGAACTCCAACAGTAGGGAAGGAGGGTGGGAGACTGAATGGACGTGAACAACACATCTCAAAGAAAACCAGTTACAGAAACAGGCAACTGTCTTTTCTTTTTTGAGTGTTTGCTCATGTCCATTCAACATAGGTAACTGCAAGCAATAACTTCAGAGCAGAGCCGGCCCAAGGTACAGGCCAACCGGGCTACCGCCCGGGGTGCCACATTGTAGGGGTTGCCACGCGGTGCTGCAGGGCCAGGCAGGGGCAGCGCCACACATGCTCTGCGCGCCCAGGGTGGGGACACACATGTGCTGGGTGCCCGGGGGCGCCGCATGCCCAGGGGTGGAGCCGTGCATGTGTCGCACTCCCGGGGGCGGCGCCACGCTCCTGGGGCCCAGGGTGCACGAATGGCTCGGGCCGGCCCTGCTTCAGAGGCAGGTAGGAATTTAAGGACATGCAGACAGCACCACAGTATAAAGATACTCAAAGTACTTCCTTTCTGCCCTCTTTGAATTAGGTGGAATAGGAAAAGGCATTTTCCAGAAAACTTTGGCTATCTTGGCCGCAGCAGTAGAGCCATTCTCACCAGGGTGGCCTGGCTGAGGACCCCGAACAGGTAGTCTGAGACTTCCTGCACTTCCTCTGCCTGGAGGTTCAAGCTGGCTGCTATCCTCCTCAAAAAGTCCTGGTGGGCATTCATATAATCTGGAGGGACCATAGGAGAGAGCACCACAATGGCCTCATCTGGGGACAAGGAGGCGGCAGCTTGGGCCAACTGGCCTTCCTCTGCTGACATGGATTGGTCCCCTGTCTCTTCCTCCACTTGAGGGGTAGCTGGTATAATTGACCCCGACCCCGTGTGCAGCTAACAGGAAGCACTGACAGGGCCTCTGAACCACCAAACAAGTAACTTGGGGCGGTAGCAGGAAACCCCTGGGGAGCCACAGGTAACATTGTTCTGATGATTGTGCCAAGGGCCATGGATTGCCCTGCAAAGCTGCCTGTGTCACCGGCTGGGACAACATGGGGTGCGGTGCCAACAAGTATGCTGAGGGGAGGGAGACTGTTTCTGCTGTACTACTTGCTGAACAAACGCTGCCCAAAGCCCATGAAGGGGAGTGCGTGGTTCTCTCTTTCTGGAACCAGAGGAGCTGTGGGATGACGTTGAGCTCAGTGACTGCAGAGAGCACCAAGACCAGCGGTCAACAGACCAGTGTCAATCTTGAGACCTACTCTGGACTGGCAGTGACCAGCACAGAGGAGTTAATGTCCAGTGCCAGGATGTGAAGTGAGACCTGTCGGATCTGAGGTCTCACCTGTAGCTCAGTGCTGCTGAGTAGGGAGTGGTGCCATGATCAAGGGGAGCTGTCCCTGGAGTGGCAAGCTGCATGCGTGGAGCATGTCGCTCCTGGGTGCCGTGACTGCTATGGGGCCACAGGTCTATGCCTGGTGTCTGGTGATGCTTGAGATGAAGCATCTGGCCCCGATCTCTCTCTTACTGACTGTATTGGGCTATGAGGGACTTTCTTGTCTGTCTGGGTGGGAGTATGACAGCGTTGAGTACTTGGCGACTGAGGGGCACAAGGAAGCTTCCTTCTATGCTGGGGTCCAAATGGTGCCGGAGGAGGCAGTACCAGTATAGCCATAATGTCTTGTGCCTCCAGCATGGAAAGAACCTGAACATCCAGAGTGGGCAATGGGGAGCAGGGAAGGCTGCATGGATAGGGCTGTGCCGGTGGCTTGTCTGGAGCACGATCTCCCCAATGGTTCCCTTTCTTCACCTTCTTGCATGGGATGGGAGACTTCTCCTTTACCAACTTCCTCATCACTTAGCTGAGGTCACTGAAGATGACTGGTGCGGGCTTTATGGCACTGGAGAAGCACTCCGCACCAGGGCACTGGTGCTTGGTGCCAAGTACAAGTGCTGGTCCTGGGGAACGAGGGCAGACTCCATCAGTAGGGATTTTAGATGAATAACCCTGTTTTTATTGTCCTTGGATGAAAGGATCTGCAGATTTGACACTTGTCAGAAATGTGGCCTTCACCAAGGCAGTGAAAGCAATCAGCATGCGGGTCGCTGACTGGCATAGGCCTGCAGCAGGTAGCAGAGGCTTTCAAGTCAGAGAAGCAGGGAGGGAGGGGCCCAGCAGTGCCCTATGTAGCATGGGATGTGTGTGCCACTACAGGGGGCACTGGAGCCAGTTCCCTACGGATATTGCTGAGGGAAAATCTTGCGGCACTGATGCATGTGGAGAGCACACATACTTATGTTGAATGGACAGCGAGCAAGCACCCAAAGAACATTCCTTCCTATGTCACACCAAGGGGATTTCTAGGCATTTAGGATATTAAAAATTTAACATTAGCTCTATATCTCGCAATCTAGGTATGTTCTGACTGCTTCTGAAAAGTCTGCTGATAATTAACTGAGATTTAGTGAGGTGTGGGGGGGGGGGGGGGGGGGAGACGTGAATAAAATATGACCTCCAGAACTATTCATCCATGGGATAAGTTCACATCCCTTGTGGCTAGAGTGACCAAATGCCCCAATGTTATTGGGACCATTCTGATGTTTGGGGCTTTGTCTTATACACACACATCTATATCTCCCCTAACCAAAACAAACAAACAAACAAACAAACAAACAGTATCCTAATTTTTGCTATCTGATCATTGTACCTGTGTTTTAACTGTGTTACCTGAACCAAGCCCCCAATCAATCCCATTGCCAAAAAAAAACCAATTGCTTGCTTTGTTTATATTCAATCAATATTTTCTACACTCTATGGCCTTGAAATTTAATCCTCTTTTTTTTTCTGGAAGTTTCCTGTTTCCCTGGGCTGCATCAGCCCTTCCATTATTTAAATGAATACAAGCAATTCCTTAAACCAAAGCATGTTGCATTGTGGTTTGGGTATTTTAGAAGTAGAAACTATTCACGCTTCTTCTGAGGAATTTTCTGTTCCTCAGTGCTGTCTGAGAGCACTTAGAATCTCTCTAATTTACTCCCACAATATTACAGGCATGTCAATTCTTCCCATCTTCTTTAGGGTTTCATTCTTGCTGTGACTGGAATAACCCAACCACAATGAGTATCAAATGATCTTCATTAGGGGTCTGCGTGTACATGTGCGTGAGTTGTGTGCCTGGGTAAGGCTATCTGTGGCGTGGCTGGATTTATGGGTATAGAACATGTGCGCTCTTGTGGCTAGGAGAAACATGTGCACAAGGGGGGAGAAGGTGAGTTGCACGTGTCAAAGACAAGTTGCATGTGTGTCAAGAAATTAAAGTGTGGGTGTGTTTATGTCCCTGTGTCCATGGTTGTACATTACATGTGCACATACACTACTGGCATGTATGTATATTTTCATGTTTAAGAGCACTATGAATTACATAGGGGTGCCCTAAACCAACTGAGAACAGGAGCCCATTGTGCTAGGCACTGTATAATCACAAAATAAGCCCTGCACTGAATAGACTGCAATCTAAATGGACAAAAAGGTCAGGGAATGCAGTCTGCCACACATGCCAAGTGAACAATGCAATGGTAGCAACTGTCATGTTAGTGCCACAATATTACTGGTTTTTATTTGTGGGGCAGGTTATCATTAGTAGGGTATTAGCTAAATGGAAAGACAAAGGGAGGCTGTGTCTAGACTGGCCACTTTTTCCGAAAAAGCAGCCGCTTTTCTGGAAAAACTTGCCAGCTGTCTACACTGGCCGCTTGAATTTCCGCAAAAGCACTGACGATCTCATGTAAGATTGTCAGTGCTTTTGCGGAAATACTATGCTGCTCCCATTCGGGCAAAAGTCTTTTTCCGAAAAACTTTTGCGCAAAAGGGCCAGTGTAGACAGCAGAGATTTGTTTTCTGAAAAAAAGCCCCGATCGCGAAAATGGCGATCGG
This sequence comes from Pelodiscus sinensis, assembly GCF_049634645.1. Taxonomy (NCBI): domain Eukaryota; kingdom Metazoa; phylum Chordata; order Testudines; family Trionychidae; genus Pelodiscus; species Pelodiscus sinensis. Next base: position 95,540,687 of record NC_134711.1, on the reverse strand, counting down.
GGCTTTTTTGTGGAAAAGCGCGTCTAGATTGGCCACGGACGCTTTTCCGCAAAAAGTGTTTTTGCGGAAAAGCATCCTGCCAATCTAGATGCGCTTTTCCGAAAATGCTTTTAACGGAAAACTTTTCTGTTAAAAGCATTTCCGGAAAATCATGCCAGTGTAGACGTAGCCGGAGGGAATGAAGTGACCAGGACACAGGGGAAGAGAGTGAGGAGGAAGATAGGAGAGGCAGGTGTGGAGTGAAAGAGTGCAGTGTGATACATGTGCCATCAGAAAAATAAGACAGAATTTTGTCCCGTGTTTTCTCATCTTCTCTTAGCTTGACTTTAGGTAGGTGTGAGGGTTGGAGAACAGGACAAGGAATGAGGGTATTTTAGATGTAAAAACTATTCATGATTCTTCTGAGGAATTTTCTGCTCCTCAGTGCTTGCCGGGAGTGCTAATTTATTCCCACAGTATTACGGACAAGTCCTGTAATGTTTTTAATGACACACTGGTTGGAAATTTGTTCTCCAGCCCCACACAAGAATTTGAATAGTGTGGGAATTCTCTTCTGACCAAGGCTGGAGGGAGGGAAGAGCCTTTCCACAAGATTTATGAGTGTGCTCCTTTATTTGCTTCCCAAAGTGCGGAAGAATTTCTTTTTCATTCTCTTTATCTTCTAAACCACTCCAAGGATGGTAATGTAAAGCGGCTGTGTTCCCAAGTGAGCTAATTGGGGGCCTTACCAGCCATGTGGTGAACAAATTCTGTGTGTGCTGTAATATGTCAAAACTGAAATCTGTCCAAATGGATATAATGCATCTCCAGAGCCACATATGACAGACACCCACACAGATACCTACCCACAAGTCAGCCCCACCATACAAAACATCCACATCTACAGGTACACACAGGTAAAGATGCAAACACCCCAGATACACACACACACTCTCAAATATAAATATCCATGCAGAAAGTCACTCCATAATGTCACTCGCCACAAACAGAAAACACCCCTCTTTTTCAGATACAAAGTTTTATGTTCAGTACCAATGTAATAAATTAAGGGAAATTTTGATAGACTAGTGAATAACTAACTTTAAGGACTTGGGAGCAGAAAAGAAAATGGGAATAACACAGACAATTTTCTCGGTGAGCATTCCAATTGTTTGTGTGAATGAATGAAGGAGCAGACTGGCACCAAAAACCAACTGATGGATACACCAGTAGTGCAAATGAAAGATTTTGGATTCACATAGCACAGAAATAATTCACGTATTGGGAGGCAAAAATTAGTGGGAAAAGTGAACACGACAGATGTCAGCGATCTTACCTTTAAATATTTAACACAGACTTTTGAAATCTTGCATGAAAAAAATCACTGAAAATTTGCAAATACAAGCATGGCACCAATACTGAAAAATGACAGGAAGACTATAAACAAAGCTCAACAGCAGTGCATAAAGTTTGTGGGATATATCTAGTCAGATGTCACTGTGATCACTTTGAGAGCCAATCAATTTTAACAACTATATTAATGCTCTTGAAGAATCTGGTAGCGAGCATGTTAGTTAAGATACTGTATTTGGGGTATGTAATGTAACACACTCAGTATAAGAGAAATAGTACAAGGAGAACTTACAGTGGTTATAAAAATGGGTAGGAAAAAAGATTACATTTCCAGCCTGAAAAATGTAAGCTATTACACTGGGGTAAAGAAAACAAAATAAATTTGAGAAAAGGTAATGACAAAAACAAACTAAAAACTTAGGGGAAAAAATGAGTTGAGGGCTGCCTATACAGTGTCATTATATCAGGGAACAGAGAGATAACCATTGCTCTCTATATGGCATAGGTTAAATTGTCCTCAACATATCACTCTGAGCACCTTAATACCAGAAAGGAGAGGGCTAATGCTGTCTGACTAATGAAATGGATAGATGGTCAGGATGAATGGAGGGCAGCCCTGGTGGATGTGCCATTGCCTGCAAGTAGACTGTAGGTGATGCAAGGTGGATATGCTGAAATGCTAGTAACTACAGAAATCTCTGACAGACTGAGATGTGGCAGTCTCCCTTGAGGCAACTCAGAAGGCAGTGTGGAAGAGGAAAAGCTGCCCTAAGAAAAATGGTGGTGAGCAGAATGCAGGTTGGTAGATGAAGCACATGGAAATACTCCACGGCCACCAGTCCTGCAGATGTTTGAGTAGACTGTTCCTGTCAAAGTAGACTGCATATGGGACTGGCTGTGCATGCAAAGCAGGATTTACAGTCGAAGTGTAGCAGCAGGAGACTGCATGAGTGAAAAGTGAAATGAGGACTATTGTCAGTACTATCAGGCCTGAGGTTCAAAAGATTATGAGAATGGGATGTTTCTGCCTATATTAATGGGTGGGAACAAGTGAGGATGATAAACAACAAAACAAAGGTATAACGTACATTTAAGGCCTGATGCACAACCCACCAGAATCAATAAGTGTCTGCTCATTCACTTCAATGGGCTGTGGCCGGGCATCCAATATCCTACTTGCTCCCATATCTCTCTAGAAAGAAAGTTATGCAAGAAAAGTTATTATTTCTCACCTTACTACCTTAGTGCCATTCCTTACGACTTGCATGTCCACCATGCAGCCACCAGTAACATAAGCAGCCAGGTTCAGCTCGGAGAATTCAGCCTGTAGTGAAGTGAAAGAACAGAGGGTTACACGATGACAGAAAACACAAAGAATAAATTGACAGAAATTCAAAACTGTCTTCACACGGAATGTTTCTTTCAAAAGTTTTCCATGAGGTAACAGCAGATCCAATTACTGCTGATTTGCAATGGAAACACTGGAGAAGTGTTTATTGCTCCAACAGTAATGCTGCATGAATACTCAGGATTAGGCTTATTGCAATAATAAATAATCAAGGAATTAAGAACCATCAGGCCAAAAAACGAAAACAGAGGTAAAGTCATTTGAGTATGACTCAAGTTCCCCCTTGGAAACATTCATTTGGAATTATGTCTGAATCTGCTGTCATTGCACTGGCCAGCTATAAACCCAATGCAAAAGATTTATGTCTCCCTTAATAGCTAACAAGCCCCATTATGCTGTAGGATGGTGACAAACAAGGGAATCTACTTGAAGGAGCTTAGCCATTTAAAGGTTTAACTATTAAATATTTAGTAGAGCTAGATAGGTTACTAAGTTACTGTTTAATTATTAAAACAATTCATCATGTTCTTTTTAGAAAGTGTAACTCACATCCACAAAAAGGTTAGTGAAGAATAATTAAGCAATCAACGTGAAAGGTGAGTTCCAGGTGACTCTGCTTGCTGCATAGGTGGATCCCAGTGACTTCAACTGTGTCATATATTTAACAATCCTCTAGAAAAGTATTTGCTTGAGGGCTTGACTACCAAAATGAAATATAATGAAGAAAGGAATGCAAATTAGACTGGGGGAATGTATTGAGCATTATATGCAGGAATAGGATGTCTTCCCTAATTACAGTTTAATGAATAAGTTGCAGTGAGGCACAGTAGATCTGTCTAAAGTGCCTATCACTGTGGCTTTCAAGGCCCAGACACATGCAAGTATACACGGCTCTCCGGAGGGGGCTGTGGGGCCTGAGTCAAGCCTGCCACTCCCACAGCAGGCTCTACCCTTCTCCCAACCCCATCCCTTTCCCAAGCCCCACTCTACCCTATCCTCTTATCTGAGCAAAGTGGCCCAGGATATTCCAGGGGCCTTGTGCATTGGCAACAGGATTTGCCTCACCCCTCACTTGCTCCTCAGGCAGTGGGAGCTGGAGCAGTGCAGTAGCCCACTGCTCTCCACTGTGCCACCCTCTCCTGGCCCGCTGCATCATGCTTCTCTGTGACAGTGAGAAATGGAGCATCCTGGGAGGGTCACTCCGCTTCCCGCAGCTGCTGAGAAGCCGCACACAGTAGATGCATGTGTGGTGGTGGTGGGGCATCCCCTGCTGCTGCACCAGGCTCTTACAATCCCCCAGAACTGTCCTTCCCGTCCATAGGATGGTTGAGGCAGCCACTGCGGGACCCCCAAAAGTGTGGGGCATGGGGCAGCCTCCCCAATTTATCCTATGGATGAGACACTCCTATACTCGTGTAAAGCTCTATTAGAATCAACTGGGATCCACGGGGAAGCAGGAGTCTCTCTTATTGTATATCTCATTGCAGTAACAAGGGCTAAATGTGAATGCAGAACATTTATTCTCTCACTTGAATCAAGGGGAAAAAGGGGGCCACATCTTTTAATTTCAAATGTGGCTTTTCATTACAGATTTTTAAAAATAATTGAACAATGATGTCCTCTAACTAGTCCCATTCAAACTGGCTTCTACCTAATTTCATAGCTATGAGGCAGTGTTGCCGACTCTCACAATTTTATCATGAGTCACACAATAAATTAATGATAGAAATGTTCTTAAAGCACCAGTAGCTGAAATCAAGAGAGTGTATGAGAATGTCAAATTTCATTTTAAAAAAAGTGTTTCTAACTCTCAAGGATGCAGAGAAAAGCACGAACATATGAAGGGAATGTACCCCTAAGGCTACGTCTACACTACAAGTTTTTTCGGCAGAAAATATGCTAATGAGGGACTCATTAGTATGAGTCGCGACATCATTAGCATATTTTCTACCATTTCTTTTTGCGCAAGGGGTTTTTGTGCAAAAAGAAGCACTGTGGACTTTTCATTTTTGCACAAAACTCCCATTTCGTGCAAGATCCTTATGCCTGTCCTGGAGAGGCATAAGGATCTTGTGCAAAACGGGGGTTTTGTGCAAAAAAAAAAAAAAAAAAAAAAAGAGTCCACACTGCTTCTTTTTGCGCAAAAACCCCTTGAGCAAAAAGAAACGGCAGAAAATATGCTAATGATGTTGCAACTTATGCTAATGAGTCCCTCATTGGCATATTTTCTACCAAAAACACTTATAGTGTAGACATAGCCTAAAGATTCAGAAACCAGAAGGCAAATAAAAATAACCCCACTGTGATAGAGGTTAAGGATTGCGTTGGAAACAGCATGTTCAGTCCCTTAAGAGTGGTTGGAAATATTGTGGCAGTGAGTGGCTCAAAAAGGAGTCCTGCCTATCAGCTATTGGTCAGAAAGTTGATGATGATGATGCAAGTCCAAAGGTACAAAAGAGGAGGCAGGAGAAATCGAAGGCAGAGGAAAATTCTCAGGTCTCTAACAAGGAAGCAGGAGCTACACAGGACTTACTCTACTTACAGAAATAAGACAGATTCAGAGGAGTAAAATCATTTCTTTCCTGAAGTCAACATCACTCATACCATCTTGCAGAACCAGCCAATGAAGGAACAATGAAGATAAGAAAAAGAAAGAAAGCACTGAAAAGAGATTCCACTCTATTCCTTAATCAGATGTATTGGACTCTAATCTCCTGCATGGCAGTGGAGAGGATTGTGATTTTTTTTTAATCTAGCAGGCTTAGCGTGTCCACACAGTTCCCAGAACACCCCGGGCTTTTGATTTTTGAGCTACTGGACTTTCTAAGCCCTTGTCTGCTTTTAATCTCACTAAAAGTGCCTCTTGGTGATTCCTATTTAAAATAAAAAATAAGATTGCATTAGATTTTTATAGGATGACACACATTTTTATGTTGCTTTAACTGCAAATTTCAATACATTGATAATTATGGAGTTGACAGGACACCTCCATAATTGTATATATACAATACTGTATCTGCCTACAAACCTACATACACTGTAAGTGTATGCACACACACAGATCTTTGAACAGAATCCAACAATTCTGAAACAGATCTTGCTAATTCCTCTTTTCTTTGGCTGGTATTTCACTCCACATGCTTTTGCTCTTTGCACCTGATGCACACTCTATTTGAACCACTTGACATACTGAGAGGCATATTAAATTTTAGGCAATATTTAGAAAAAGTGGAACAAGAGGATTTTCATCCTATTTGCTTCCTCTTTACTGACTATCCCTTCCCCTGAGAGGCCTATCCATCTTCCCAAGAATCCCCATTAAATCCCCATTTTTTCTCCTCTTTAAGCCCCTTATGTTGCCTCTGGCTAGGGCACTCTGCCCTTCCCAACCTTGCTTCTGAAAAGAGACAGCTGTTGTCACACTAGAGCAGTATTTCCATCTTTTGGGCAGCAAATGACAGAGAATGAAGCCTCTCTTACTGTAGCAATTGAGACTCTCTTTGGGGGAGGGGTAATTTTTAACCCAGTACATGGGAACCCAATATCATTTTGTACTGGCATTTCCTACAATTCTGGCTGACAATTTCCAAGTTTTGTAGGAGAAAAAGCCAGCACTTTGTAAATACTAATTTGTACTACATTAATATTGACATTTAAAGAGCTACGGAGTTTTAATGACTGCAGTCTTTAATCCCTGGGCAAAAAGGGTGTGTGCATGAGTGCAGGGAGTGGGAATGGGATATGTGTGTGATGTACAGCCGACCTTCAGAGAAGAAAGGTGAAGAAGGTGTAGCTGGGGAGTGGGACACAGAGCGTCCAATGAGAGGTCTCATGCATGCTGTTTAATGGCACTGAGTCAGTGTAAATGTATGCAGCCTACAAGGAACACTGATACCAGGTAGCCATATGGTGCCTGTGCTAAAGGTTAAGTGCCATTCAATGTTGGCAGCTGTCATGGTTTTATTGCCAGTCTTGTGGTACTTGTTATTTTTCTTAGAGCCCCAGCTCTTAGTCATGTCCCTATATTAGCATTTCAGATTCAGTTAAAAAATTATTCTAAGTCCTTTGTCACAGTGAATAGCTCAAAAACATGAAACCTCATGATTCGCAATAGCAAAAAGCAAATAAAAGAACAGCTTTATTGTTTTAAAAACATTATAGTTGAGTCAGTCTCAGGCTGTTTTCCCACTTGAAAGTGGGAATAAGAGATCCTCCGGAAAAGAGCTTATTTTCCGGAGGATCGCGTCCAGACTGGCGCTTTTCTCCGGCTTATCTACAAGCCGGAAAAAAGCGGCAGCCATGAAAATGCAAATCCCGCAGGGGATATTTAAATCCCCCGCGGATTTGCCTATTCCCAAGTGCTACATTAGCATCCCTATTACGGAATAGGGGCCAATGTAGACGTAGCCTAAGAGATTTAGAGGAATTCATTGTATAATGACACCCTGAAAATAAACCATGTTGTGGGAACAAGTGAAAGATGTGTACAAGAAGAATGAGAGAGAAATAAATGGTGGGAAAGAGAGGAATGAACGTTACAAATGTACATGAGCTTTTTGGCTGAGCTGTCTTTGCCTTATGCTTTCTGTCCCTGCAGAGAGCCCTTATTTGACATAAAGATTGAGGAAGGATGCCTTAGGAAATGTCTGAAGAAAAATTATCCACAAGGCAGCAGATTCTGCAAGAGACAAGTTGCACTGTCTCTGCTGCTGATCCTCTGTGTTGTTCTCTGACTCACATTCTCTAGTGTGGTATAGTGCACGTGTTGCACCATGCTACTGGAGGATTGGCGTGGGCGGCATTTGTAGAAATCACCAGGGTTCCAAACCACAGGCAAGCTGCACATTCCTCAGGAAAAAGAGACCCGGCCGAGTTAAGTAATGCTCATAAAAGAATGGTCTGGGCCAGGTTCCGTGATTTAGATAAAAGGGACTTCTCAGAGGGGTCCCACTGCATCCCACCAGATCTAACCACTTCAGTAATATCTCCATGCCCTGAAAATACCCATAGACATATCTAGACATAGGCGATGCTGTAAACTCTACTGCAGTGGTTCCCAAACTTTTTGGCATCATGCCCCCCTTCTGCATTTTTGAAAAAACCCTCACGTCCCCCCTGCCAAAAAAAAAAAAAAAAAAGCAGCTTTGTACCAGAGGGCCCCAGTGCCAACTGTACCAACTCAAGCAGCAGTGCCTCTCCCACAGCTAAGGTCAAGTCTCAAATCCTCCCCAAAAAGGACTTGCGTCCACTGGAATTCATGGACCCAAAAGGCCAACTCTAGATGGGCATAATGGAGGTGGATGGAGAAGCCTGAATAACCTGTGACCTTTAAGAATAATCAGCTGCTAGCTTTTAGCTATGGTGTTTTGTTTCCCTCCATTTACAATGGTTACATTCTCAAAGCTCCTAGAAAGGAAAAAGGATGGTGTGACACTAACTCAAAGCAACACCCAGGCAGTTACATATTCACCACTGTCATCTACACTGGGTAAGTAGCCCCTTTGCCCCAAACTTGGAGCCTGTATCCCCTCCTCCCCATGGAGAGCCTGCAGGCCACAGAGAGGGATCCACTGGAGTAGGGGGCAGCCCCCAGAGCTTGGTACCCCCTTCCCCCCGACAGCCTGCAGACCATGAGGAGGCAGTTGGTGGGGCAGGCTCTGGAGCCTCTCCCCTTTCCAATAGCCTTCAAGCTGTGGGAGGCACTTTAGAAGGGGGCAGTCTCTGGCACTACGCCGCACCCCACTGGACAGCTGTGGGGGGCCCTGAAGGGGGCAGCAGCCTCTGGAGCCTGGTCCCCCCAAACAGCCTGTAGACGTAGGGCAGGGAACTGGGGGGACCTACTGGGAGAGTAGCGCTGCTCCAGTCCCCTAGGAGAAGTCACTGTCATGCGTGGCCCCGGTAAGCCCCCACCTCCTAGCCATGTCCTGAGCCCCCTGCCCTGACACCTTCACCTCCCACTTCCCCTGACTTTTGCACACCTTCCCCATGCCCTGAGCCCCCCACACCTCCCATCCTTCTTTTATAAGTCACCCATCTCCTGCCCCTCCTCACTCCTGAACACTCACGCCAGCCTTCATTTCCGAAAAATACAATCACTGGAATAGAGCATGTATACTTTTAATTTATTAAAAAAAAATTACTTCAGTTAAAGACCTGAGCAATGCTAGGTACATCTGCTAGTACCATTATATTTTATACAAAAGGTTCCTTGTTTGATTTTTAAAATAATACCTATCTGTTGATATGTGATAAGTTGTATGTGCTATCATTGTATGTGAAGGTATGAGGCTTTGCTATGTGGGTTACTGAAATATGTTGTGAAGTTTGAAATGCTCACTACCAGGCTTTCAGGTACAATGATGGGCCAGCCAGAAACTCAGGATGGCCCATTAAGGGGAATATACACACCCACAAGGACTACCCCAGGAACTGTATACTAGAGAAACATTTCAGAAAGCATGTACACAATGGAGGCTGCTTAATTCACATCATAGCAAAAGATCTTTTGAGCAAGTTGGAAGAAGCTATAACAGGAGAAGTGAAATCATGCTTCACCACCCCTTTACAAATCAGTACCTGGAAACACATCTAGAAAACAAAGATTGAACTGAGGGGGTGGTCCCATACTAGAAAGGAGAAGCCTAGAATGTGTACTCAGGTGAGACATTGCTTCATTTAAATCTTGTCTAGTTTATTGAATCCAGACTGTGATTTTACTTTTTATTAGGGTAATGAGCTTGGATCTGTATGCTTACTTCATATAATCACTTAAAATGTATCTTTTTGTAATTAATAAATCCGGTTTCTATTTTTTATCTAAAACAGTGTAGTACTTGAAGTACAATAGGAATATGTTCAGGAACTAGGACTGGTGCATGTCATCTCCACATTGAGTGAGGGGTGGACTGGGTCATAAACATACACTGGTCAGGCTTCTGACCAGGGTAAAGCAGCACAGCTCTGAGGTCCTAGGCTGAGGAGCTGGGGGAGAGAATTGGCTGGAACATTTCTATTGTTAGATCGTGACCGAAAGCATTCACAGAATACAGCTGGGCATATCTCTGCCTGTGAATGACTATGGAAGTGCAGGACCTGAAGGATTTGCAGCTTGGCACAGCATCACAGTGGGAGAGGGAGCCAAGGTTGGTAAGAGGACTGAGTGGAACCCCAGTTCCAGGTTGCACCCCCAGGAACATGTCACAGATACAAACTTAAAAAAAAGTTCAGATTCTATGCCCCCCAGGATTAGGGAGATCAGTAGCTGCACAATTCATGGACCTCCAAAATAAAATGTTATGGCACATCTTCCCTAAGAGGCTGACCTCCACAGAGTTCAAGCACCTGTTGGACTGAGATTAAAGAGGCCAAGATATTATAATCCATTTGGATTCTCCTTCATGGCAATTCTGGCTTTGCTTCCTTGAGAGGGGAAGGAGGCCCCACCTTTTTGTTATTTATAAAATATTTTTTTCCAGAAAACTGTGAGAATGCACACCCAAAGGGCTCAAGAACAGAGGGCAAATGAAAGGAACCCAACATCATTATTATCATTATCTTTATGATTACTATTGTTATTTAAAATCTCATTTTTTGGAGACTGGCTCATCATTTTCAAATGCTTGGGAGTAGCAATACTGAATCTGAGATCTTGAATTTTTAGACAGATACAGTCTCAGGAGTTAGATGGTTGAGGATCCTGGAAATATGATAAACCAAGACTTCTACGTGTTGGACTTCAACTGAGATTCAGCTTGATAGTGAATGAATGCCATTGAAACAGAAGGACTCTTGGAAGAAAAATATCCACATGACATAAAAAACAACCATAATTGACTCCTTTGTTGGCAGAAAGGCCAAGGATTAAGTACACAGTTCAGCAAAGCACCCAAGTATGAGATATACTTTAACCACATGTCTCACTGAAGCCAATTTCATTGTTTTGCTGAATAGAGATGGGAATACTCATATACTTACAGATAAACACATGCTTAAGTGCTTTACTGAATGGAGGCCTAAATGAACATGCAGACTGAATTACTCACATTGTGTTAGGAGAGGTCTTTTAGAATCAAGCTTGAGGTAAATTGATGGAGCTGTCTGCACTGTACCTGTTTTTTGGCTGAAGAGACAATTAAGTCTCTATGGCTGTCAATCCAGCCTCTTTTGCCAACACAACTTTCACTTAAAAGGCTAAAGAAAAAGATTAAATGTACTCTTGGACGAAGTGGCTTTAGTGATCCAAACACAGAGATAAAACCTGTGGCTTCCAATATTCTGGCTTAATTCCTCTCACTGACTGTGCCAACATCTAAGAAGAGAAAGGAGTCTTTGGAAACAAGATATCACTTTGGAAGAGCTAAAAATCCCTAAATATTACTAGTAAGAGAGCATTACATTTGTGTAATGGAACTACACACATGGTGGGAAGCTTCTGGCATAGCTGGACTTTTTCAGATACACTTGGAACATAAATGCCTCCAGCCCTCATATAATAATAATTCTTCTGTATTGCCATGCTGGTTTAGGTCAGGACTGGAATCCTCACTGCCACTGATCTCTTTTTTTTCCCCTTTCTTCTTTCAGGACTTTTATCAATTTTCTCCCACCACCCCTCTTTCTCCCTCTCTCTCTCGCTCTCTCTGTTTCCAGGCTCTTGGAACTAGGGTCAGTCAGTCACTAAAGCTAAGATAAAGCAATCTCCTGGGTGGGTTTAAATAAATAGGATACATGTGGGCCCTGAGATGGATAATACAGCACATTTTACATCCTAATAGATCACTCAATAAATCAGTGTCAGGGTTTAAACTGAAGAGCATGCAAAAAGGAAATTAAGAAGGAAATAAGAGGATCCTTGTGGTTGAATTAATTAATGATTTGAGAGGATGGAAGCCAGGGAACAGCCAGACTGGAGAGTATACACCCATCTCAGTAGAGCTTACCATGTTTTTCTCATATTCCCTAGAACTAGGCAATGAATGGAGCATCTGTCTTCTCAATGCCTGTGGGGATAAAATTAGCTGAAGGGAGTGCTTGGGGGAAGGGAAGGCAGGAGGTCACATAGTTCATTTCCATAGTAAACAACCTGAGAACCTGACCTGTTTCCAAACAAGTGTAAGCTCAAGAACTATACAGCCAGGGGGGAGAGGAAACTCTCATAGCTGGTAGATGGTATAACCAGTCTAGATAACTCACAATCAGCTGCTGAGAGAGGGTTCTGCTTCCAACACTCCCACCCCAATATAACTAAATGAGTTCGTGACTTATCAAAAAAAAATCAGTGTTCGCACTCTGCTTCCCCCAAAAGCAGCCAACGAGGGTCATTAACTGAAAATGAAGATTCAATAAAGGCAGAAATCAGAGAGAATAATCAGTTGGGCAAATGCCTCAGATTCAAATCCCATTTCTGAGCATCCTAGAAGAATGTATGTGACCACAGCTCATGTCTCAGAAATTAACTCTGCTTGCTAACCCATTGCAATGTCTCATTTCTGACACTTTTTTGCAAACATATTAAACATTTTGATGTTTCTCTTCAACACTTTCCATTGTTAAAAAAAGATGCTATTTTATTGTTACAGGTAAAATGTGGTTTAATTATAAAACAGATTTCCCCCCCCCCGAAAAGCTATATTTTTGCCCAGGGCACATAATATGTGAAAATTTACTCTGTGATACATTCATGAGTGGGGGTGGGAGAACCCCTCCAGACACACCATGCAATCCAAGCAGTTTCAGAAGAGCCACAACACTGAGTTTTTGAACACTCAGTGTAGAGTTTACACAGATCAGTTATGGAGGGGGACCCTTGCTTCAGCCGGTTAAAGATCATCACAGCATGGTGAAGTGGGATGCTGGATCTGCTCAGCTATATTCAGAATCTTGTTCCAGTTTCTTAGCATTGCTGCTGTCTGAGGTCTGAGACAAGGTCATGCACACACAGTTCTTTTTTGTACACTTCCCAGGCTAGGACTGTGGAAGAGTGGTTAGTATCAGAAGAAACAAAGTGAAGTGTTCCATGGTGGCTTAGGCCAGAGGGTCATAAGTAATGCAAAGGGGGGAGGAAGGGCATGAAGAATGAGAAAAATAAGTGAATGAGAAACAATGGACACCCAGAAGGGATGAGTAAAAGTTGAAGCATAAAGAGTTGGAGTCTGAACAGATAAGTGCCCTTTTTTTGGCCTGGTTGATATGCATAGGGGCCTGAGGCCAAATTAAAAAACAGCCCACAACAATACAACTTCTGTATTTCCCTTGTTGGACAATGATAGAACTGATGATCACTTCTGCATTCAAGGTCCAATGAAGTAGGATGCAATTCATGCTCTATCACTCCTAGGCTCATTTGCCATATATGGGGGAAAAATGAAGCCTGCTTTCTGTTCCCGGTTGTTGAAACATCTCTCAATTATATAATCCATTTTCTGAAGGAATGCTGCAATTTTTACATTTATTATTAGAAGGGGCTTCACTGAGGTATCTCTCAGAATCAAAACACTAGTAGGCAACAGTTCCTACTAGTTAGCCACTGTTAGCCACTACAAAGGCTGTTAGCCACTACAATGAGGGCACATTTTTGTCATATGCATACTTGTTTATTATTTACACTCGTTAGCCCCCCTCCCTTTGGTCCTATGTCCAAACCTGACTATGCCAGATAGAACAAGGGATCTTGGCTGATGGGTTGGATGAAGTTCACAGAAGTTCCTGAGCAGTTCACAGGCTCCATGTCAGGATCAAATTAAGGTCTAGGCAATCTAAGCATAGGCTGAGGGCCCAATTTGTGGATAGGACCCAACCTGAGTGGTGCTTGACTCCATCCTCCCTTGTCATGACAGAGAGGCAGCAGGGCCAAACCTGAGAGAGCATTTGGGCAGCCAGCACTGCTCTTCCTTCTCATCATTGCTACAGGGACAGAGAGCCCTCCCAGAGCCTGCCACACCTTGTCCCATTCCAGTGGTCAATGTTCTCTCTGTTCTGTTGCTTAACAATAATGTAACCCACACACCTGCTAGGTGTGCTGGCTTTTAGCTTATGCTGCAGAGGCTCATGCATTAAGCTCCAGAGGTCCCAGGTTTGGTTCCACCTGTCGGCATTACAATAGCATCAAGAGCTACAACAAATATGGGAAGCTTTGGTGAGTGCCTGCCAGGGGAAGCCAGCTGTGGGGACATGAGGGAATTTTGTCCCAGCACTGAGTTAATCCACCCCTGTCCATTTTAGCCAGTAGACCCCCCAACCAGATGAGTACTGGAGACAGCTCCTCTCCAAGGAGCTCATATGTAATGAGGGGGGAGGGGGATAGAGGTACTGAGAAGGAAGGAAAGAAGATGCAGGGTTTACAGAGGTAGTTAGCCTATAGCTGCAGGCCAAAATTGGACTACCAGATGTTTTTGAATGGACCCCAAAATCATTTTAACTTCTTTTTTAAAATTATTTTCTCTGGCATCTGGATCTTGACTATACCTTGACTAAGAAATTTGGATTTTCACAAAAAATAAATTGCCTTCTCTGGTTTGAGGTATTTGGGAGAGGAGAAAAGGGAGAGCATGGAATGCTTGTGGGGGAACACAGTGGAAAGGCTGATACTCCCTACAAATGGGGGTGGAAGAGGGATAGGAAGGAAGGGACTAACATTTAGCAGGGGAGCAGAGACAACCAGATAACGGGGGGGGGGGGGGGGGGGAGAGAGGGGGGAGGGAAGGTCCAGAGGGTTCCTACATGCTTCCAGCCCCTCTCACTTCCACCTCCTCCCCTGGGCATGTGTGAGTTTACATAGGGGCACTAGCCCTACTGGCCCTGGTTTTGCCTCCTCTGGCATGAGAGGTAAACTGAGGCCTGGGCTCTAGGATCTGCAAGGTTCCAGAGCTTGCGCTGCAGCTTGAGCTTGAATTTCTACACTGCAATTAAACAGTCCCTTTGCCTGAGTGAGTCCCGCTGGCATGGGCCAGCTGAGGCTTTATAACTATAGCATAGACATACCCATAGGAACACTCAAAGCAACACTAGAAAAGGTACAATAGGGAACAACTCTAAAAAGGCAGGACTAGTTGGCCAAAAAGCTTATTTTCATCTCTGGCTTCTCTAATTCTCTGAAACAGACAAGCCTCAAAATTCCTCTTTAGCACCTTTCTCCTCCTCATGGATGCCCACAGACACTTGCAGGTGAGCTCTTAATCCCCTACATGAGTCCTGTAGAGGATTTCAGTGACTACTGACCTGTTCCACTCGGATCTCAAACTCTCCATTCACCTTCTTCCCCTGGAAATACTTGGCCCTGAAGAGAGAGGGGGGAAGAGAGGTACACAATTAAAAAGGATGCAGTTCATGATTATTTGTCAGCTACTGTTTTGCTGGTTTTTTTTCCACTTTTTGCTGCAGGATTTCCAGATGGTTCACAACATGTTTTACTAATTCCCATTTTCCCTTGACTCTCCATTCTCCAAGAAGAACCTGCCAAACCAGATGAAAAATATCACACAGAAATTTCCTTTGAGGGTTGGGAGGTTTTTTAAAGACTGAAAAAATAATTATCTCCCTGCACCTTACAGAGCAATGGTAATCATCAATGATAAGACCAGTTTGTAAGCATTCTCTCTCCTGGGAACAGAAGCTGTGGACATAGGGAGACTAAATCTATCATGTGACAAAGAATAAGGGTAATTTTTCTTCCAGCACTGAACAGGAAACTTAGTTATCATAAAGAAAACAGTATTAAGTCTCTTTTTCTCTCTCTGCTTCACTGTGGCGCTTGTCTTAGGAAATTTACCAGCCCTATCTGGCTACTGATTAAAGAAACAGCAAGAGAGAGGTAGAAAGAGAGAAACAAGGAGATACTGAAAAAGTCTCTCTCATATACCTCCTCTCATCTCTGCTAATAGCCACCATCATTGAATTCACAAGAGGGGAAAAGAGAAAGATGTTACTGCTCAAATGGAGGGACTAATAATGCAGTGAGAACTAGGTAGAAGACAGGAACATGCTGTTTAAGCCACTCTCTTCTATACAGATTTTATACCATGCCCATCATTGTAATTAGAACTTATCAGGAAATTTCTAACAGAAAGCCATTTTCCAATCAGAAAATAGGGTTCATCAAAATTATTTTCTTCCTTTCAAAAATTAACAACTTAGATGACTACTTTTGGGGTTTTTTTTTTCAACATTTCTTGAATAGAAAATTCCAGGAATCTCACCACCCCCAAAATATTTGTTTTCATTTCAAAATAGTGGGGGGGGAAGAAGGGGAAGGATCCTTGTTTCACAGTATTACCATCTCCTAGTTTTTGCCTGTTGGAAAACACCAACACAGTGTAGGAAATAGTTAAATATTGGAAGTGTTTGTTACTTTTGAGAATAAGAAACACTTTCAGCTCTTTTTTGGCCAAGTGACAAAAATTTGGACAGAAAAAAAACCTGAAGGAAAGATAGTGAGGGGAGGGGAAGCGCAGGTTTTCCCTATACCTTTTTAATGTTTTTTTTAAAGTTTCCCACACATTTTATTTCATTCCCTCCCATTTCGTTGGAATGGGATAGGTGAGGAAATGTGGGGTGCATGGGAAAAGTTTAAAAAACAATCCACAAAGTTATCCAGATTTAAAGACCCAAACTGATATTTTAAATCTAAACAAGTTTGTTTAGAAATGGTGATTGTTAACAAAATGAAAATGTTTCCAACCAAAAAAAAAACTCTATAAAAGTTCCCTCTGTCAAAAAGCCTAATCATCAGCATAAAGTTTACCCTAACTATTAGGAAGGAACAATACATTAGCCAGGTGTGACTATTCTAAAGGGCTCTTACAAGTAAAGACAATTGCAGAACTTTAGCTATCCCTAAGCCTGGTTGGGCTCTGTGAGAGTAGGATGAAAAAAGCCAGACACAATCTCATGACTTCAGCAACAGCAGTTACAGCAATTGCACTGAAATTCATCCTGATTCTAGAGATATAATTGCATATAAAAGTATTTCCCATTTTTACATATAGAGAATATCATTGTAACCAACTTCTCAAAAGCCAGGATAAACTTGAAGGGTGCCTACAGTAACTGGGTTGACGTTTGAGGCATGGCATTCGGAGGTACAAAGCATTTTTTTTAAAGAGAAGATCATCACAGTGTATATGCATTACCCACAACTATGAACCAGACTTCTTTCCTCTTATGAACCCTCCACTCTGTTGAGTTGCTGGTTCCTAATTCATTGGTGTCTCTTTGGTCCTACTCACAGGAGGCGGATCATCCACACACTCTTTCATCCAGTGCAGATGAAGCAATGAGATTTCCACTGCTTAGTCCAGGAAATTAGCCTTCACAGTAAAAATTATAAATCTCTCTGCCTCTCTGCTACAATACAGACTCTGTTGCCAGAGTCTGTATGGGGGAGGGGGACACCACCCCCATGAGCACCCACAATATAAGAATAAGTATTCTTGATTAAGACACAGTGAGACCTTTGTTTCTGGACTCCACTTTCCACATGGCCTGGTTCATTCCAATGACTCAGCTCACATTTTAAAAATGAGAGCATACATTTTCTTTCAAGGCAGACCCAGAGGGCTAAGCTGCTGCAGGGGCTCTGAAGACTCCATGTGCTAAATAATTCAGAGATAAATGTTTTGCTCTGCCACTGCACAGGGGAAGACCGAAACACCTGCTACACATACGCTTGGAAACGGATTCAATAGAGTTTTAAATTTACACTTGGTCTGAGTGTCTGAGCCTTTGTGAAGCAGAAGTCACCAAGCTATGCAAAAGAGAGACGCTAGTCTCATTTCTGAGTCCCTGAAGTTTCAAGCAAGCAGGAAATATTTTATACAATGGAAATACCTGGTGGCCACATTCCTGGTCAGAGCTCCAAAGCACTAGACACTGTATCAACACACAGCATGAAACAGTCCCTGTCCCAAAGAACTTACATGAACTGGGCCCTCGCTATTTAGGAGGCTGAGAGGTTCTTAATACTCCTATGTGAGCAGGCTTCTTTCCTAGACTTGCTGATAAAAGCTTCACAAGAACATGGGGACACAAGTACTACAGGCTGGCTCCTGACAAATGCTCACTTACACATCTGGCATGGGAACCAGAGAGCTGATGCTTTTCAAAACCAGACCTTTTCTTCTGGTCCCCATAACAGATGTGCTGTGTATGTCTCAGACTGGGCACAGAGCACCGTTTTCCCCACCCATATCCACAGGGAGATGCTTGGATTCTCTGAAAAGTGAGCTTTGAATCTTTCTCAGCGCATTTGTGAGAGGAGACATCTGGGGTTTCTCCCATAAAGGGGCCAAAGACAAGATTTTAACCTCTTCAGAAAGCAGAGGATTTTGTGTGCTTTTACCTAGGAGAAATATTGCTTCCCCAAAATGTGCAGCTCACTAATCACAAAGAAAGATGCACCAAGAGGAATTTATTTTAAAAGCAGAGGACATCTACTGAGCTATTTATTATAGCACTTCCTTTCCCCCCACACTAGCTGCAGCATTCAAATGTTTCTTAGCATTGTAAATCCTCCCTAGGGTTTGTTCTGCTAGCATGGAGCCATGAGTCTTTTCATCCAAAATATCTGTTTACATGCTAATTTACTGAGATCAGAAACCAAACCACCCAACCTACACCCTGTGTAGCCTAATTGTAATGCAGCAGGCTGACTCTGTCAACATCCTGCATGCTTTATTATAAAGTGCTGGCTGATTAGACTGTTGGTCAATAGTCCATGTCAATATGATGTGGGTGGGGGAGAGGGGAGACAGGATGAATTTAATAATTCCTGTTTTGATCTCTCAAGCCAGTATGCTGGAAGGACTGTGGAGGCAACCCACACAGTCTCTAGAGTGATGAAAGATTCCTTGCATTGCTCATAAGTGACTTCATTGGGTACACAAGGAGTAGCATTGCCGAGGCACCAGAGGAAGACCTGTGATGGGTCTCATGATTAAGACATGTTATTGGGACTTGAGATCTGGGTTCATATCCTGGCTATTTCAAATCCTGGTGTGACTCTCAGCAAATCATTTTTATGGCCAGACTTGCAAAGGAGGGCAAAATTTTGCATTCCAGTTGTTCTCAGCAGCACTTAGTGGGTCATGCTTGCTTTTGAAAATCTGCCCCTTGATCTCTCACTCTCTAACTCAGTTCCCCCTCTGTCAAATGGGGATGTAACTTCCTTTCCTTCCCTGTTGTCTGGGTTGGTACAAACTCAGAAAGGAAGCAGCTTGTGCCTTGTATTATGCAGGAACTGCAAGAGCTCATATGGCCTCCAGTGCTGACTAGATTGTGTCCCTGTTCTATTGGTCACCTGGAAGGATAGCCATCTTAGTAATATTTTAAAACCAGACACTAGCGAGCGTGCTCCTTCCCCCTGAGGCCCCATCCCTTCCTCCAAGGTCCTGCTCTGCTTTACTCCTCTCCCCGTCTCTCTCCAATACTCACTGCTTTTGCCATCTCCACCCTCCCTCCATGGATCGGGAGGCACTCGCCTACAGAGCAGGGGCAGGGAGTTGCAGCTGCTCAATGCAGGTGGGCAGCAGTGCTGGAATAATTTATACACTAGGGGTGCTGAGAGCCATTGAACCAAACTGTAAACCCTGTATATAAAATGGAAACCGAGTCAGAGGAGGCTGCAGCCTCTCCCCTCCCCCCCGCATCTGTACTTCCAGCACCTATGCAGGTAGGAGATGACCTTGGCTGAATAGGGGCCAGTGTGGGTGCTGACTCTACTCCTCCCTGCCTTTCCTGCCCAAAGTAACTGGGCTTTGGGTGTCTGGCCAGTAGATCTGACTGGACACCATCAGGTCCCCCCTTTTTGACCAGACGTTCCAGTCAATAACTGGACACCTAGCAAGTCTTGGCGAATCAGTATCTGAATCACGGAGGCGCCATGACACAACAATGGAATCAGCTCCGACATGTATAGTGGAGACTTCCAAAAGCAGCAGAAAAAGGGACAAAATTCATGGGGGTCATTTTGTCCTAGGAGTGTATATGACATTGTAAAAGTGAGCAATTGTAAAAGTGGTTGGCAATTTCCTTACTCCAATGAAAGTACAATACATACACATTTAGCGTTGCCTGATTACTTTTGTTTTAATATTAAAACAACTCCAAAGGTGCATTTAGTATTCACTTAATCAACCAGTTCATATGCTCAAACCTGGAAAGCAGGATGCGTTTTTACTCCCAGAGCTTGTTGCTTCCTTAAGTTTTTAATTTCTTGTTGCTTTTATATCCTGGTGCTCCTAGGGAACCCTTCAGTGAACACATGATTCTTGGTGTATATAAATGGGAGGGCATGATGCAAAGAACTTTCCATTTTCAATTTCTCAATTTTGCCAGAGGAGGTTGTGAAGACTACGACTTTAACAGGGTTAAAAAAAGAACTAGATACATTCACAGGGAATAGGTCCATCAGTGGCTATTAGACAGGATGGGCAGGGATGGTGTCTTTCACCTCTGTTTGTCAAAAGTTGGAAATGGGTGACAGGAGACGGATCATTTGATGATGACTGTTCTGTTCACTCCCTCTGGGCATCTGGCATTAGACAGAATACTGGGCTAGATGGACCTTTGGTCTGACACAGTATGGCCGTTCTTATGTTGCAGAGTGCTCCACAAAAGGACTGAGAAACATTTGATATGCCTGGGTTATGCAGGATCAGGCAGAGTATCCCAAAGGAACTCTTGTTCAGGTGCAGTCTCAGCAGGAGAACACCTTAACATAGCCTACACTGCCAAATGCTAGCTTTGCTATCTGTCCTGAAAATGTTCTGGACATGGATGCCATGAATGTAGCAGGGAGAAGAGAGAAGCAGCCATTTGAAAACCTGAAGCTGTTTCATTATGTCAGTTGGCTGAATGAGTGGGGTTATGTCCCATTTTGCAGCCTGTTAGAAGCACAGTAGTTTGTGTTAAATGTATTTTATGGGCCTTCTTCAGGCCATTTCACAAAATGGTGACTACAATAAATAATTTCCAAGGGCAAAAAGAGATAAAGGAAATGAGACCTCACTGGAGTTCCTGTAGGAAATGTCTCTGTGATCTCTTGTCATATGTCTGGAAGGAACTCAGAAACCATCATCACCTCACCACTCCACCTGTGTAAAAGTCACTATCCTAAGGCAGATGGAGTCACTGCTGTCTGCATTTCAAGTTGAGGGCTAAAAGGTTTGACATCTTAAAGCAGCAGACCATGTAGGTGGAGCAAATTCATTAATGGGCAGAAATATGCCTTCAAGACAGCCTGAGATATTCCTGGAGTTCCTTTTTCATTTCATTCAAACCAAACATTATTTCTGAACTAAAAAGCAGAGAGAGACTCCCAAACTATTGCTCTCACTTTGCTTGCACGCCCCGGTGTGAATTTTATCATAAAATTGTGTGTTGGTTACATTTTCCTACTTTATCCTGGATAAGTTAGTGGTGCTTCTCCTTCAAGAGGCCAGATAAGAGGCCAGTGAGTGAGAAGAGCAACACTAAGTCCAGAGCCTGAATGCCATAGCTAGCTGCATGAATTCTTGCACATACGGCCCTATTGTGTTAGATGTATGCTTAGCTTACAAGAGCTCTTGAGGAGCAGCATGGATCTTCCTTCCCTGGTAAATGGGATGATGTTTGACGTCATATAGGAGGTTTCACAGCCTCAAGCAAAAGAACGCACACAGGATAGAGGACAGAGTGTCACCATGTTTTATGAGCAAATTCCTGTGAGTCTTTCCATTATCTTAAATAGGTTTAGGATCAGGCCTCTAATAGCACTCCAACCTACAAATTAAACATAGTTTTAACGGTTGTCCATTTATCTAGCAACAGACTCAGGCTGTATTTCCTGCCTCACACTGCAGTGGGGGCCTAAATAAAAAAATATAATTCAAGGACACAATAGGAGCAAAATGGGAGCAGGGAGCAAAACTAAAAATGGAGGAAGAAAGAGTAAGAGCAGCAGGAGGAGAGAAGTGACTGAATCAAATAGACTAAATGGATTAAATTATGGAATCTCTCAATTCTTTTCTTTGACATCCAAATACAAAGATACCTCTCTAGTCTTTTGGGAATCAAAGCATGTAATTTCCTCCAAGATCAACCTAGAAAATGCCAGGCTGCAACCCTCTTGATTGGATGAGGGTGGACCTCACGGAGTGAGGTTAGCCACTCAAAGAATTCCCTGTGTCAAAGGGCCTGGAGGCCCAGGGGATGCACAAGGCCCTCACTGTATGTCCGCATTGTCCCTTCATAAAAGGGGTAGGGACTGGGAAAAAGGAGACAGTTTCCAAGATACTAGCAAGCAGGCTGCGGAATGCCCAGACACCCTTCCAGCCCCTATGACAATACAAAGGGAGTCAGGGGTGCACTTTTGTTGGTTTGCTCTTTTAATGGATAAAAATGAGCAAGGCTTTCCCTTCTCTGGGCCAGCTCCCTACGTCTCCCAACTTAGAAATCTGAACGTGCAAATTATATGGATTTCCAAGTTTGGTTAATTATTGATCACGCAAAACCTTGTGGCTGAGGGAGGAAATGGTTACCCCAGAAGTAAGTGATTTGAGACAATCATATCTATTCTACTCACCTGCTGCAATCTAGAGACCTTTGTGTGTCCTTCAGACATAGAATGGATAAGTTATTGTTGAAAGGACAACTTATTATCCCCATTGTACAGATGGGGAATAGACGCACAGAGAGATTATGTGGCCTACCCAAGGTCAGACAGGGAGTCATTGGGAGAGGGGGGAAGAGATCTCCCATGCCCTAGGCTGGTGTTTTAACCACAAGACAATCCCTTCCTAGATACTGTAAAATAATCTCTTTGGCATTTTTATCTTCAGGGTGCATAGTGAGCATCAGTAGTTCAGCAATACAAGGTGAGTCCAGGTTGCTGCTACACAAAAACACTAGGCCTGCGTCTAGACTGGCATGATTTTGCGCAAATACTTTTAACGGAAAAGTTTTTCCATTAAAAGTATTTGCGCAAGAGAGCGTCTATACTGGCATGTGCCTTTGCACAAAAGATTTGCCAGTCTAGATGCATCCTAGAGCTTTATAACCACAAACGAGCCATCATTGTCCCCTGAGAAAAATGAGCCTGTCAATGAACCTCCATCCACACTGGATCAGCTCTACCCCTTGGAAGAGCAAAATAATCTCTCTAATTAAGGGGTTCACATAGTGCACATCCGTGTAGTATCTAAGTACTTCCAACCCCTACCTCTCCTTGTAAATTAAGATTTCTGCAACTATCTACCTCCTGCATTGCTTATTGCTAATAATTCTGAAACACGCTAACTACAGACAATGGAATTCTTTAAAAGAAAATGGGTCAGTTATTAACTAATACTATACTTGATCTTTGGTCCTTTGCATTTTTCTGAGGTTGTAAGTATTTGAAGGGTGCCTAGCTGAAGGTCAGATGCTTCTCAGTCTTTTCTCCCTCCCTTAACCACAAGGGCCAGCATCACAGCAACATTCCTTCTAGTCACAGAAAACTGGATGAGCCCGCTTCCAAGTTGCTGCTTAAATCAGGCTTAGGCGCTGCTGTGGCACATAAGGCAGCAAATTTATTTTACATACAATTTAAAATTGTACATTGCTAGCAGGTTTTCTTGCTGATAAATCTAGATGGCAGAGCCTGGAGCTGTTTGGAGGGGGTATCATTTTCTAAAGGGTTCATGCAACACTGTATTCTACCTTTGCTCTGAAGTGAAACGCACCTACAGCCCCTTTGGGTGTTAGGAACAAGAGAACCAAAATAACTTGGAAAGCAAAACGCAGCCAAAGTTGCTGTTTTAGGCAGAAATGATGTAAATGCCTGGGTTCACATGAAGGTCACTAAAAGGCTCGTGAACCTTCAGAAACCTGTCTGAATTTCTTAGATTTCCCCAGGTTTCCCCATTCTCAAGTTATGTCTATATATACCTATATCTATATCAGAGAATGAGTTTATCAGTCCTGATGTTTGTTCAAGAACTCCTCCAAAATGGTAAGAAGTAGGACAACCTGGTTGTGCCAGGAAAATAGGTTGTGTCTGGAATGGGATTGATACTAATAAAACCATACAGAAAAGAGACAGAATCACCAGGCAAATGAAAGGGGCCCGCTGGGGGTGTGCCCTCCCCCATCTGGGACTGCTGAGCCTCGAGCCTGAAACTCTACCCCCCTCCTTATTCATATGGGAACATTGCGGGCTGCTCCCTTTTGTCAGGGATTGAGGGGCAAGTGCACAGTTTTCTTCATTACTCACTTTGACTTGGGGGGGGCAGTGCAGGGGATAGAGGAACTTGAATCTGCCCCCACTGGGAGACATGTACCCCCTCCTCTGGCTATGCTCGCTGAAGCTGCAGCAGCTATGGAAAGGCACTTCTCACCAGGCCCTAAACTGCTGCAGTGAGGGAGGGCTGACGTAGTCCTTTCTCCCCAGGCCAGCCTGCCTACTGAACCCCTCAGTCTCAGCCCCACTCTAGAAAATTATTTAAATGAAGAAAAACTAAAATTAATTGAGTTAAAGACCTGAGAAAGTCAGGTAAATTTTCTAGTACTATATATTAAAAAGGACTCTGGAAAAGTAATTAAGGCCCCAAATTTGAGTTGCCTTAGCATATTTGCAACCTGGTAAGAACGTGTGACAGATTCCTAGTGTCTATTTTTGTAATACTATTAATCCTTTACATTTATGTATCACCTTACAACCAGGAACACTGTACCTTCATTGCTTCACATATGCATTATAGAAATATAGACACATGATGATGATATAAATTAGAAGTTGCATTGCTTTTTGGGCCAGGTATGGTAATAAGGTCCCTACTTGCTTGCATTTGCCAACTATCCTGTCACTCTTCAAACTAGGCATGTTTTGCAATTTATCACCCACAATCTGCTCACTATGGCTATGTCTACGCTGCAGCACTATACCAAAGGTATCCCAAAATAGCTACTCCACATCTTTTGAACGCACCCGTTATTTCAAAATATAATGGGCTTGCTATTCCAATGTCCTTGTAAACCTCATTCCATGAGGAGTAAGGGATGTTTCAGAATAGCAATTTATTTCAAAATAAGTAATGTGTAGACAGCGCCAAATTTCAAAGTAACATAGAAATAAAATATGCAATTTGCATTGCTCAAATTACGTATCTTATTTCAACCTATGGTGCAGTGTAGACACACCCTATTCTATTATCTCTGAGACCACTACTATTCAAAGTATCTATACAATATTGAAATAGCTACTCTTAATTCATATATTTTATCACATATATTATTCTTATTCCCCTGCACAAGTGGAATTTTGTCTCCAGACAAAGACGAGTTGCAAGAAAGGAAATATTCAGTGCTGCTTAGAGTTGGTGAAATCATGACAACAGGTTTGCAAGGAAATGTATCTACTGTAACCACAGGTTTAGTAGTTTGCTTATTACATTCATAGAGACTACGTCTACACTGGTAGCTTCTTGCGGAAGACCAGCCGTTCTTCCGCAAAAACTTGCCAGCTGTCTACACTGCATGAGTGTTCTTCCAGAAGTAAATTTACAGTATAGCACTGTAAAACAGGGCTTCTTCCAGAAGAGTTATTCCTCTCCCCACAAGGAATAAGCCCTTTTGCACAAGAGCTCTTCCAGAAGAGGGCAGTGTAGACAGGCAACATGAATTTCTTGCGCAAGACGCCCCTATGGTTAAAATGGCCATCAGAGCTTTCTTGCGGAAGAGAGCATCTACACTGCCATGGATGCTCTTGTGCAAAAGCACATCTCTTGCGCAACAGCACATGGCAGTGTAGACACTCTCTTGTGGAAGAGTTTTTGCACAAGAACTCTTTCGCAAAAGAGTTCTTGCACAAGAAGCTGCCAGTGTAGACGTAGCCTAGAATGTTTCCAAACAACAAATGGATTTGCAAAAAGAAGGGAACTAGTTTGCAAAGTTTTGATGGCTGGTAGTCCTGGACTAGTAATGTATTTAAGGTTTAATATCCCACAGACTAGAAATTGATTTTTTTTTTTTTGCTCAGCGAACTGGAGCTGGTAATTTTATCTTCCTGTTGGGATCCAGCACTTTATTCCATGTCCTGACAAGCCCTGGAAGCCTACTTTCACAAACAAACACAAAGAAGTGTTATTTCAGATAGTTTGGAAAAAGGTTCAGTTAGGAATAAATCATAATTTCTCTTGCCTTCCAAGTCCAGGAGTTTGGCGTCATTGTGTTAAGACAGCCTGGCTTTAGAAAAGGAGGGAAATGAAAAAAAAGCCAATTCCATTTTTAACACATTGTCCTTAATATTATTGTTGTCCTGTGATATAGAACACAGTCTTGGTAGGATGGAAGGATTTTAAGCAAGAAAGAATGCAATTGTGGTAATATTAGACTAGCTTGGAATGAGAAGAAAACACCTATTGTCTTGAAAAATGACATGGGATAGTTAGCAAACAGAAGTGAAGAGGGGCCTTATTACTACAGCTGGCCCAAAAAGCAGTGTGCCCATGGCACTTTATTCAAGGGCTAGTTAGGTATGTGTGTACATTTCAAAAATAAACCATTTAAACAAAGTGTTAGGGAGGGGAAGTGAGTACAACTTCAGGGACAATGGGGGTTAACAATTCACAGTTCTCAAATCTAATTTCAGCTTTGAAGGAAAAAAAACCACTCCAGCAAGAGGGTGATTTTACTTAACACTGCTTTGGGCAAGGAAGTTGCCAGAGGTGGGACACTTTCCTCCTGGATGAGGTCATGATCTTGTATTTGGCTGATGTGTAGTAACATGGAGTTCTGCCACTCCATTTCCTCATGTTCCTCTTGCAAGTGTGTGCGAGAGAAAGAATTCCCATTCCCTGGCAACAAATGCAGGTTTGACATGGAGGTTGCAGGGTCTCTAAAAATGCATCTCTTCCAGGGAAGCAGATGCTTCCAAAGAGATGGCTTGTCTCACCCAAATGAGGCTGTTTGTCCAGCTCTCAAAAGGTGGGATGCACAGCTGGTGCAGGGACCCTCAATGAGAAAAAAAAGAATGGCATTTTCTGAGATGTGGATGGAGATCCATGGACAGACTCATTTTTTCAGGTGATTATGATGGCAAAGTCTGTCAAAGAACAGAGGAACACAGCTAGAGTCACCCCATATCCACCAATGCAGCACCAAGCAAAGTAAATACTCACTTCTTTGTGGCATGCTGGAACGGCACGTTGGAGAAAAATAGAAGCTCTTGAAAATTTTTGCCATCATATCAAAGGGAATGTTTTCCCTGTCTCTGATGGAATTCACCTTTCTTTTGCTATAGCTCCTACATCCCTGCCCAAATCAATTGTGTTATGTAGGACTCCAAAATATTTCAAGAGCAAGTATTTTGTCTTTGAAAACATGCCAGAGTATGCCAAGTGTAAGATATTAACGAAAGTTTGCAGATGGACATAGCTGTGGATTATCTTAACAGGTCTTTGCACAAGATAGAGAAGTTCAGTGCTGTTCTGCAGTATCAATAGACTCACCAGAGTTTTAAAGAAACAAATGATTGTTAGAGGGAAAAAAAAACCAACTTAGTGCTCTTTATACCCTGTGACAAAGCTCCTAATTTCATACAGTGGGTCCAGTGCTTCTGGATAGTGGTAGGTTGAGTATTCTCTCTCCTTCTCTCTGTAAAGAGGAAAGCAACTTCCTGTCTAATTTCTCACCTCAGTGTCTCACTGTAACTTTCAGTCTAACCCTTTTACTTCAGGGGCAAAGTGTAGTCTGATTTTGTCACTCTCATCTTGCCATAGCAGGAGGAAAAAAAGGGAGTGGAAAAATCTTCTAGTCTGTAGTAGCTTTTCTGGAGGTAGCTGCAACAGACTAGATTTCTTATCTCAGTCTCTCACCCTCTAGTAGGGGTTTTCCTCCCTTGGATTTCTGGGGTCCAAAGGGGCTCTTCCCAAAGCAGGACTCTCTTTGCCCCTCACCTCTGTACCTCCAGAGTTCCTTCCTAATACTTGAGAGAGGTTTTTATAGTTCCTGTTCTCCAGCAGCATGTTGATGTTGATGATGTCGTCGTCGTCGTCCTCGTCCTCGTCCTCGTCCTCCTCCTCCTCCTCCCCCCCCCAGTCCTGGTACACCCCTCAACTGACTAAAGGTGAGGCTTTTAACCAGTTGTTGATTGACTCAAAGTGTGCCTCTCATACCTGTCTCATCTGGTTCTAGATTGCCTCCAGTGTCTTAACTAGCCTAATTGCCTCAACTGAATTCTAGCAAATTCTTAATTGACCCCAGCTGTCTTAACCCAGAGTAACTATCATTTGACTGACATGGCAACAGGGATTTTTGTTCAGCCAAGGGTAAATATATCTGTCTTTTATTACTTTCTGGTAGCTATTTGGCTTCTCTCTGTCACAATACAACACAAGAATGTAAGCTCTTTGAGGCAGGGACTGCGTTTTGTTCTGTGTTTGCATAGTGCCCAACATAACTGGATCCTTGTCTATGAATGGGGCTCCTAGGTCCTCTGCAATACAAATAAATTCCAGCCATATTGCCACCTTCTTGGGTTACAAGAAAATGTTTTTGGTTTTTAAAAGGAAATCAGTGGATAGACACTCCAGTCTCTCCTTCCCTGTCTGCAAACAAACGGGGTTTGTCACAGGTTATAGAGGAAAGTTTTATGGAAGTCCACACTGAAATATTGATAGCTCTTTGCTTGTTGTTGCTTATTTCTAGGGACTATTTTCTGGTTAACTCTTCCAGAATGAGGGACGAGGAAGGAAAGGACCATTTAACCACACAAAAATGCTGCCACTGTCAGATTTTTTGGCAGGCAACGAGGAGCTGAAAAAGGTTTTAGTTTTGATACCTCTTCCAAAAATGAAATGAACAAAACAGTGGTAACAATAGGTTATTGTTCACTCTGAAGATTCTGGGACTAGTTCCATGTGTGAGGCAACCAGAGTGGTCAGCCAAAATCCCCAGATAGTCAGTCATTTTTCTAGCTGAGGGGTCTCCAGGCAAACATTGCTGCCAGAAGGCTCAAGGCTGAGCTGGTATTTCATGCAGATTGGTACGAGGAAGAAGAACTAGATTCCTCAAAATATACAACCATATAACTGAGATTAGACTTGTGCCTAATCAACACGGTTTTTCAATGTTGTGGTCTTTGGGCCAGATTCTGATCTCAGTCACACCAGTGTAAATCTTAAATAACACTATTGACTTATTTTCTAGTCATAGAATCATAGGATTGGAAGAGACCTCAGGAGGTTATCCTCATTCACACTAACAAGATTAGAATCTGGCCTTCTTATTGTAAATGCTTTCAGGCAAGACTCAAATCTTATTATATTTTATAAAGACCCATGTACACTTGTGGAATATTGTGATTGGCAATATTCTTTTCCTAAGTTTTCATATTACTGATGTTATGACACTCTCAAGTGAGTGATGATATAATGGTTTATGCAATGCCAAAGCAGGAGAGGCTGCGAAGGGAGAGATTCTTCATAATCTAAATGGTTATATTTTGAGTCTTTTAGATGGAGGGTCAGAGCTATAGGAACTGGGAATTGTCCAATGGAAATCTTCAACATTTAACACAGTGAAAGCAGATAAGCTGAAGAGAAGACCAGGCCTTCACAGTCACTGAGGTAGTATGAGAGAGAGTGTAAACTGAGCTTGCATTCTGAAACTTCAGTTGGAAGGTAACAACACAGAGGCAAGCATTTCAGTTGTGTGTGTATTTAAGCCATTGCAACCAGGTTAGAACTCTTTCCTCTCTTTTCCCGACCACATTCCCTTCAACCTCCATTAAACTCAGAGGAAAAATCCCAGGGGTCTCAGAGCCAGTGCCTTCCTCTTTGATTAGTCCAAACAGTGAAAGATCAGCAGATTGTTCCCTAAGCCCCTGGTGCTAGTTCTGCATATTAGATATGAGTTAACAGAGAGCTAAATGAATGCTATGGTGATCGACTTCCCTCTGGTGGTGTCTGTATGATACTGCATGAAGTTTAGTATAATAAACCAATGACCAGCTATGGTGCATCAAGATGGTAAAGAAGACAGAAGGCACCAGTGTCAAGTGGACTCAAGTGTGAGATTCACCTCCTATAGAAATGGTAGACAGCAAAGCCCTGTTTTTGCTAAATTTGCACAAACACTAGCTGTGATTGCTCTCCTACCCAAGACTTTCCAATTGTGTCAAAAGACCAATTTTCAAGGGGGAAATCCGACACATTTTTGCTCTCATTTCAAGGTGGATGAAGGCTGCTGTATTAGTTACTGGCTTCAGTTGCAACATGTTCACCTTGACACAAAATCCAAGCCAGTTGCTCTTGGAAGGGAAGCACAGAGGGCAGGAGGGAAGGGCAGTCCTTCCTTTGTAACAGTCTCACTTTATGAAGCAGATACAAGCCTTTCTGTTAAGGCTGGGCCTTGTGGCTACTGGGAATAGGTGGAGACTAAGGGAATCCATTGCATCCAAGATCTTGGTTAAAGTTTGTAACAAGGGGACTAGAGATAAAGCCAGCATTTGAGCCCATCAGGAAAGGTCCAATAGCTAGGGTGCTACTGTAGGACGCAGCAGACCTAGGATGTGCTAGAGATTTCCTGTGTGAACTTGGGGCAATCTGTCTGTCTGTCCTACAGTTCCTTGTGCATAACAGGGATGATCGTTCTGATCCATCTCACAGGGCTGCTGTGGGTCTCCCATACAAGGGTAAGAGGGCCATAGAAGTATGCCAGCTAGAAAAGGTGGTTGTAGCTATTTCCAGAGCACCACAAAGCAGCCAAAAAGCAGCAATTCCTGTGAGACAAAGCGAAAGTCAGGATGATTAGCTTCTTGGTCCCTGCTTCCTCAAACAACCCAGTACAGAGGGTGCACAATCCTGAGATACATTCAGTCTGCAAGCAGCTCCAGGATCACAGAAACACCCCAAATGCTCTGTTCCAACCAGCACAGTATTTTTAGTCCCAGTTTACAGATAAGGAAAGTGAGGGAAAAGCAAGTACTGTACCTTGAAAGTCGATTGCAGAGCCAAAAATGTAAGCCGGCATGCCCTGACTCCTAGAGATGTTCTTTAGCCACTATACAAGGTTTCCTCTCTGCTTTCCAGGATGATGTAGGTGGGGAAAGAACAATTAAAGGAAGAGAGATCTCTTCTCACAAGGGGGGCATTTTAAATGGAAGTCATTATGCACTGTGTAACAGGAAAAAAGGGAATTGTAAACTGAACGTAATCCTCTAACTTTTAACTGGAGAATGACTCAAGTAAATGCTAATATGTATTTTGTTGATGAAAGAGAGAAGCATTTGAGCTTACGCAGAAGCTCTTCTTCAGGTCCCCAGATCTGTGTAAACTCCAAAGCACGTCTCTTTCACCAATAGAAGCTGGTCCAATAAAAATATATTACCTTACCTTGTTTCTCTCACAGATCAGAACCAACATGGCTACAACACCGTGAACAATATGTTTTTTGACAGGGCTTTAAGGAAATACCTTTTGGAACGGTCACCTGTAGAGGAAACATGACAACTGAAATCTGACAGGTTCTAGGCTGCAAAGACACATTTCACCCAAAGAGAGTGTTGCTGTTAGAGAAACACAATTTTAGAGCTCAGCTCTTTATCAGAAGTCATTTAGATGGAACATAGGGAATCACATATTTCTTTAACTGGAGCTGAAGAAAGTAAAATGATCTTGAAGGAACTTTGTGCAATCTTTATCTCTGGCATTGAACATGTCCTCCTCCATTGTTGGAAACACACAACCACTTCTTCTGTTTTCTTTTCTGAAGTGATTGCCTGGGTTGGTTAGAGAACACCTTTGTTCCTCTTCCTGTCTCAGCTCCAGTTCTGAAAAGCGTTTGGAATTGCTTGTCTGACAGAAACCTTTCCCTCAGCAATTGCCCTTGCAGTGCCCAGAGGCTGGGCACCGAGGAGGGCAGAGAACAAGATGACAAAAGCAATTTAATCTTTGACCATCACTTCCAGGTTTCATCTGAGAACTAAAGTATGAGAGGCAGTGGGGAGATAATGAAATCTGATAGGAAAGGCCATTGACAACTTTCTTGATGAGGGCTGAAGTGAGCAAGTACAACACAATCCTAAATAACCAATACCCGCATAATTCAAATGTACTCACTTATTCCCCAGGGTTATAGACTCCTCTCCTGTAAGAGAGTCTCCAAAACCAGAGGGCAGTGAAGAGCTCCCTGGCAGCTGCTGCAGCAGCCTGGTGGAGGCTGATGTTTGATGATTTCCTGAAGGCTCGCAACAACAAGCAAGCCACATTCTGCATTTCCACCTTCTAGAGCTCCTGGCCAGCTTGCCCAAAGCAGACAGACACAAAGAGGGACAGAGGTGATAAACGTGCAGGTTCCCGGAGCCCTGTGATGAATATGTAGTCACATCGCTTAATGCACTATTAGAAGGGGCTCAGATCTTATGGCAATGAGGGTGATCTAAAAATCTTTATAGAACAGAAGAATAAAAATGGATGCTGGCATAACTGCACATCTGCCAACTTTAAAGGAGATGGCCTCCAACCAACAGGCCAGCTCCCTTGAATTTTGGAAGGATTCAGCTGTCTTCCATGACTTTTGGAAAAAGTGTTCTGTCTTGGCAAATCTCACCAAAAAAGACCTTCCTAATAAGATGTCCAGCAAATGAGGTTTGCATAAGCATATCCTTTGGAGACTTAGCTAAACTTCTGGTTGTTTTGCTATTTGCTATCGTGATTAGTAAGGGAGGGGTTAATCACTCGGTCAGTCTGTTTTTACTATTTTAATTACCTTTTGGTGAATATAGATGCTGTGAAAGGCACTGGACTGACAGCTCTAGAGAAAAATGTCCCCTCTTTATTCATAGAGCAGGTATAACAAACACAGTGGTGTTGCATTTGTGTGTGTGTGAAACCATGCCACAATGTACCTTTATCATTACCTGCAAGGACCAGGCGTAGGGGCGAAAGAGGAGTTCAGTCTGCCAAGCACAGACATCTCTTCTGAGACTGTCAACAAGTTTGCTAAATAGTGCCAACAGACATTTTTCTATTAAGAACTAACAAGACCATCCTACTGATTTCATGCAGGTTGCCGAACAACCAGACCTGGGTTACCACTGACATGGGCTTTGTCTATACCTGTAAGGTCGAATTAAGATATGCAATTCCAGCTACATTAATTGCTTAACTGAAGTTGACATACCTTAATTCGACCTTTGGTGCAATTTCCACAGTGGAAGAATGACCAGAGCAAACACTCCCGTCAACTTCCCTTACTCCTCACAAATTGAGGAGTACCAGTGTCAATGGAGGCACTCTCAGCATTTGATTTAGTGGGTCTTTACTAGACCCATTACATTGAACTCCGGAAGATCAACTACCACAGGGTTGATCTTCCCGGTAGTGAAGATATGGCCTGAGACACAAATTTCTCTATATCCACTTTCTGATTTCCCAAGCCATGTAGTCCCCTAGATTGCAGTAATACAGACAGTAGAAATGTGTCCACACTTACCAATCTGTGTGAGCATCATCAATCACCAAAAGGATCTTGGGTTTCTGAGCAACAGGAGCAGGGCTTGCTGAGTGCTCCATCAGTCCTGCAGCTGCTTGTGTAGTCTGCTTCATGGCACTGGAGATGGAACTGAAAATACTGGTTCCAGAAGAGGAAGAGGGTGATGGCTGAGATGGCTGCTGCTGCTGCTTCCTCTCAGTTGCTGGTGAACCTGGAGAACTAGTGGAATTATCAGGACGCTGCAGATCCATCATATAGCCATTGGGCAGGTTGGCCACAAAACTGCTGTCTGAGA
Source organism: Pelodiscus sinensis (assembly GCF_049634645.1). Lineage (NCBI taxonomy): Eukaryota > Metazoa > Chordata > Testudines > Trionychidae > Pelodiscus > Pelodiscus sinensis. The sequence continues at coordinate 95,507,268 of NC_134711.1, read as the reverse complement.
GGCGCCTTCGAAGGAAATTCATTGCTGAAACTCAGGATGGAGAGCTTCTTCACAATGGGAACGAGACTAAATAACTGTTCCACCGTCCAGAGGGGCTTTTGGAGTCACTATAGCTTAATCCAGAGAGAGATGTTGCCACCCTTGAAACAGCGTTTGAGAAAAAGTAGAACTGATAATCAGAAGTGTATTTTCTATTTTTTCCTTCCTGTGGGAGAACAAGAGACACCTGTATGAGATATAGATAAATTGTTTCATATTGGAACAAATCACAGAGCCTTTAAAGAACATTCTAAGGCCTAATGCATAGTCAGCACTTGCATAAATGGAGAAGGGTCATTACTTTATATGGAACGTGTCCTACATCAATTTGCAAGTAAGGCAAATTGGCCAAGTGGACAGAGGTAAGTGGGCTTCATGGCCTTTTCCTATCCCCTTAATGTTACTGAATTGCACACACTTCCTCCAGTCACAACAGACAGATTAAACTAGCTGCAGCTCTGCAAATTTGCACATATCCACTTTATATCTGAGAACTGGCTGCAGATACAAATGTTGTGTCTGTACAGGGCTCTAAAAATAGCTACGCATGTATTGATTTAGTGTCCCAGTTAGTTAGTGTTTCAGAGAAAGTTGGAAAACAAAAGTCCCATAATATATTAGGCTATTTCTATAACACTGTTTACCATGGAGAAGAAAAATTCTTCTCCCATTAGTAATTTGAGTCTATTCTGAGGTAAGAGACATGAAACAAATATTGGATACTTTAGAATTTTAAAAATCCACGGTTTTAGCACATCACTGAACAGCCAGCAAAAGAATTGGGTGAAAATTTTTTTTTTGCAGCTGGTTTGCTAACAGGACTGAATTTTGAGAAGCAACCATTCTAAACACAACCAGTTAGGGGGGAAAAACCTGGAGCAAGGTTTGAAAAACCTTGATACTCCAGGACCTGAAAAACCTGTGATACTCCAGGACCAATTTTTATAACAAGATTCAATCTCTCCTGGGATCTGTACGTGCAATTTTGTGCGTCCCTCAAATCCAGTAGTTACTAAAGAAATCACACTATCTGATTTGCTAATTCACACACTTGGAAGCACAATTTTTAAAAGGCCAAACTGAGGCTGCTTTGCAAACTTGGTTCTTTAGATTTAAATGCTTCTTTTAGAAATAAAGTCTATTACTATGCTGGTCTTCTCCAATCAGGAAACAAACAAGAAGAAATTTAAACACCTGATTTTTCCTGAGCCACTGAATTGTCTTATCATTTATGGAAAATTCAAAGTAATGCCATAAGATTTTGTGGAGACTCTTCACTATTTCTCTACTGTAGACACTGGGGCCAGGGAACAGGATTTTCATAGGGACTCTGAAAGGCCCCCTTCACTGCTAAGACAACAATACACCTTTGGGTTTTGTCTAGGCATAGTAGGGAATGAGCAGAAAAGCAAAAATGATACAATAGCAACATAATAGTAGTCAATCATCTTTACAACTTTGATACCAGTAACAGGTAATGCAATGGTATTTATTACATCAGATGTCTCTAGCAGAGAAAGTAATGGCTGCTTCTTGAATCAATGGGGCCATTCCTAGTACAGTATCATAGGGTATGTCTAGACTACATGCCTCTGTCGCCAGAGGCATGTAGATTAGGCTACCAGACATAGGAAAATGAAGCGGCGATTTAAATAATCGCCGCTTCATTTAAATTTACATGGCTGCCGCGCTGAACCGACAAACAGCTGATCAGCTGTTTGTCAGCTCAGCGCGATAGTCTGGACGCGCGGGTGGCGACATCAAAGGTATTTGTCGACCACCCAGGTATACCTCATCCCAGGTATACCTGATCAGCTGTTTGTCGGCTCAGCGCGGCAGCCATTTAAATTTAAATGAAGCGGCGATTATTTAAATCGCCGCTTCATTTTCCTATGTCTGGTAGCCTAATCTACATGCCTCTGGTGACAGAGGCATGTAGTCTAGACGTACCCATAGTTACAGCAGGTATAGCAGCATCTTTGACTCTTCTGAAGTCTCTCTGTACTCCCCCCTCTGCTCTTAGGCCTCAAGCCTTTATTTCCCTGGAATCCTGCAAATCTCCAACTCTTAGACCAGGATTCAGGCTACCCTCACCCCCACATCCTCCTCCTGCCTCTAACATACCAACTGTGATTTCCCTACTGGTCCAACTGGGTTTGGCACCTGCAAATCGTCCCTTTGACAGATATAATCAGTGGCCTGACAACATTCTTAAAAGTAAGTATTGTTTAAGCTTATTAGTAGGAACACAGCATACATACAAGGAAAGGATTTTAAAACAGAACAATCTGTACACACCCATCTTACTAAGGAAAGTTAATAAAGGCCCATCTACTTCAGACCCCCTTTGTAGGACCTGTGTCAGTAAAAAGCTTCTTCCTCTTGAACAGCTTCTGAAAACTGCCTCTCCCTTTCTCTTGAGGATGATTTTTAGCCAGTTAGTGGCCTTTTAATAAACTGGTTCCCAGTGTTGACAAAATAAGGAGTATATCTTTACTGACGAATGGAAGGAATTGCCAGAAGAAGTATTACTACTTAATGGCCCTTGCCTTGTTCATACATATCTAGAAACATTGTCTTGCCTTCCTGCTTATTTCCTAACTGCCCTGCTACAGAACTCAATCAACATATGCATACAATAAACGCTCCAGGAACAATGTATTTACATACTCACCCACCACAATCAGGTCATATATAGCATGCTTAAATACTGCAGATCAGCCCCACAACCTTCACATCTACTAAAATGAAACCATCCCAACCCTACTGCTCAGACTTAACCTTCTGACTGTCACGGTCCTACCACAAGAGTAACAACAAATCGGTGTGTTAACAAAAATGTTACCCCATGAGGTAAACAGAGTGGCAGAACAATAAGAGGAGGATTTCTTGATGATTATGGGTAACATAATAGAAGGGCATTGCTCAGGCCTCTCCTGGGGGAGAGAGAGGTGTCATTTCTCTGCATAATAAAAGAGAAATAGAAATTAATACATAACTACTCTACATGCTACATTCGACCCACATTCTAGTATGAGGGACATTTAAGCAGAATTGCTGTCTGCAGGCTACCACGGTCCATGTTTAGTGTTGGTTGTGGTGATAGAGTTCACATATTGACAGAGTCCAATTACAACATATGGAAAACTCCATAATTTGGTAAGCTTTCTTTGAATATGGCGAGACAATGGAGGATCAGCACAAATCTAACTTCAATATCAACAGTGTCACGCAGAGTAGTATATTATTTTATATCTTTAGCGCAGCTTTTTGGGAAGTTGTCCCCTGTTCCACTGTTAAAGCATTCATTTCCTGCCATTACTGTTATCAGACATTAGGGGGAGCTTGTGGCCATCAATAATAATCATGATGGGCAAATTTTTCGAAAGCACTCAAGTGACTTAGGCAGTGGTGGGCTACCTGCAGCACGGGGCATGCACATGGGCAATCAGGGCTCTATGTGTAGCCCCCAAGACATTTTGTTTACCGTTGCCCACGTGCAAGGTTGCCAGATCCTGCTGGTTTTCGTCCATGTAGTTTTTTTCCTACTGGTATTACTACAATGACACGCACTTAAAACAATGGTATGTGAAGTGAAGTGCATGCTGATTGCACACAACACTGACAGAGAGCCATGTGCTCCATCTGCATCCAAAGTGCTGCTCTGGTTCAATTAGTACACCCTGGAAATTCTAGGTATGCAATTCTAGGGAGACTGTCTTGGTTATGACAATCTTGTGGACCACTAAGGTGAAGGAGGACCACTCATGTGACCCACTCACTAGCCTAGGTTGCCCGTCACTAGACTTAGGGCATATCTACACTACCAGGCAGATCAAGAAGCAGCAATCAATCCAATGGGGGTCAATTTATCATGTGTCTATGCAATAAATTAACTGCTGACTGCTCTCCCATCAATTCCAGTACTCCACCAGAATGAGAAGCAAAATAGGAGTTGAAGGGAGAGCATTTATTGTTGACCCGTCACGGTAAGCTGCTGTGGTAAGTAGATCTAAGTACACAGAATCCCGCTACACTGTTCCTGTAGCTGAAGTTGCGTATCTTAGATTGATTTCCCCCTGTTGTGTAGACCAGGCCTTAGGAATCAAAGTCCCATGAGCCTTCCAGCTCCATGTGTGAAAATTTTACCTATTATGTAGTGCTTGTAGAGTTCTTATCTCCTCTACAAGCCTTGCATCTTCTAAGCACAGGACAAAATAATATTAACTAAGAAGTATGGCTCAAACAACCAAAAACAATAAAACAGTGAAAGTTTAAAATAATAAATGAAATTACCCTACACTACAAAACATTTGTGTTATCCAGCAATGGAGATGCAGTGGTGCATACTGGCACTGAAGAGCAAGGAAAAACTAAATTCTATTCCTATTTTGCACTCCCACATTGAAGACATAGATTGGACTTCAAAGCTAATTTCTTACTCCATAGACAGGCATGGGCTGAGGGCTCTGTGGAGACAGTGCTCTGGGCCTGGAGGAAGAACAAGTAACTTGTACTGCTGATCAACCCCCGCCCCCCCCCCCCCAAAACAATAGTGTTGATAAATTCCAGGTGAAAAAATCCCACTGTGGCAAGACAACTATTCATCAAAGCTCTAGAAATTCAGGAAGGATTTGACTTCCAAGTCCATCTGTATAAGTGTGGGGGGGGGAGGGGGGGAATGACAAGAGCTGTGTTTATTTCTTTATAAAACCATTAGGAAAAGAGTGTACCTTGAAGTTATATTTTCGTCAGTCTGAGGTTAATGTAATTAACAAAGTAATTGAAATCCGTTTTTCTAAAGTAAGGTAATTATAGCCGTGCCATGCCAGTATATTGATTACCATTAGCCTAGCTACAGAGATCTAAGATGAAAGAAAGATCAGTAATGGCATACATAAGTAAACGGCCAACAAGCACCCTGCTTACCGGAAAACATCAAAAACTGTTTACTTCTGCATTACACCCACACTGTATGTACTTTCTTTTGTTCTTCAGCCCTATAAACACATACATCAAAACACAAGCTTCATTTTCACTAGGCTACCATGTCCTGCAGCTCCTACCCATAACTTCAGCTGAAGTCAAAATGCAACATCCATGAAGAATTCACATGCCCCATTTGGTCTTTGTGTAACTCCACTAATTGCATTCAGCAGGAAGGTCCAAATAATGTATGAAATAAACAGTCAGGCTCCACCGCACAATTGTCAAGCAATTTATTTGTCATGTTATATAAATTATGCAGTGAGATTATTTGCAAATAATTTGCATACAACCATAAATTTAAGATTATGGTCAACACCCCCTGTTCCCAAACAGCAACGTGGTTAGACTGCAGAGCTGTAAAAAGTTTGCCAACTCTGACACAAAAATACCCTATAGAAGTCCAGAGGTCTGAATAGCAAAGATGCAAACCTCAGTCCTGGACAGACTTCTATCTGCAGGTCCCAAAATACTTTATAGACATGAATGAATGTCCTTCACAACGTTCCTCAGAGAAGGAAATTGGGGTAAAAAAATAGGACTATAATCTAGTTTTCATGAATCATCATCCTATGGTTTTAACCCAGCAGCAGATATAGAGCAGGGCGAGTGGGGCGGCTGCCCAGGCTCTACGCACATGCTACTATCTGTCGGCTGTGGCTGTGGCGCATGCGTGAAATTGTGCTGCCCCGGGCCCTGCGCTTCAATAGGCCCCGCACCCTGGGTCCTGCAAAACTCTCATCCGCCCCTGTTTTAATCACTAGACCAAACTTCTTCACTATCTTTGAAAGGCTGAAAACCAAGAGAAAGAGGCAGAGACTTAGAAACAGCTCTCAAAACTAGAGCAGCTAAACAGCCTAGTGGAAATGCAAGGGGATCCAGAGCCAACAGGGAAAGGAGGCTATAGGGAACTCTTCAGCTCACTTATGATCCTGCTGGTGAACCAACCAGAACTGTGTAAAGCCTTCCTCAGTTGGTAAGAAGGTGTTTGCAATTAAGGGCCCGGGAAGGCAAAATTTCCAGGGAAAAATGCAGAGAACCTCTAAAAAAAATGATTGAAAGTTATAAAATTTAAAAAACAAACCAACAAACCCATCCCTCCCCCATTTCACAGGAATAATTTCACTCTCTGGGAAAGGAAGTGAAAAATGAAGAACAAAGAGAGAGTAAGAAAGAAGACGGGGATAAAAATCAGACAAACTAAAAGACAGCAAGTGAATCCATGAAAATCCAGACGTACACAGAGGCACAGAAAGAAACAAAAACAGCAGCAACAGGAACAACTGTGTGTGCTGACACTGAAAATTATTGCAGAAAGGGGTTAATGAAATTAGAACATGATGCAAAGACGCAGATTATCTTTATTATTTAGTTCAATGTTCTGCCTAGTGTGTATAAAGGACACTAAGGGAATCAGGCAACCAACTCTCCCAGAATTTCAGTGGGGGGTTGGGCACAGACCTGCCTGAGGCCATTTCTCAATAATTTAGCAGTAAAAATCCAAACCATCTTTAAATTCTGACCTGTGTTAAAAAAAAACAAAAAAACAGACAGACAGACATATGTTCACTTAAACCTCTTACTATCCCTTATGGATGAGCTGGAGCCCCAAGGAAACAAACCAATTGGCTGATTTCTGCTAAGTAGTTAAGATTTCCCATGAGCCTTTAATGTATGCCATCAGGCCCAAAAGTGACAGACCCAGTCAGGCTCCATCCAGGACCTGCTCCCAAGGACTTCAAGTGAACAATATTCAGAACAGCAACAATGCGACTCCTGCATCTGGACTCAAGAGTCACCTGGATAGGTTTGCCACAAGGGGGTGGCGCTCTTTGTCTGGCAAAAATACCTCACAATAGCGCATCTATTAATACCTCACACATCTTTCAGAGCACAGAGCTTTGAACATAGATAGTATTTAAACAGGCAAATGGACCTAGTTCTGTTCTCTGTAATACCGGTACCAAACAGGAGTGAATTGCAGTGGAATTCCACCGCTGCTAGGAGCACAGACCCTGGCCTTTCCACTGTTAGAAGGAATACTGCAACCCATTTTTTTGTGATTCCAGCTGTTATTGTCAGGTGACCAGTGTTATTAACCCCCTCATTTCAGAAAATATGAGTTGGGCCTAAAAAACAAAGCATTTTTTAAACAGAAAAAAACATTTGGGTTCTTTTTATTTGCCTTCTTGTTTTGGAGTCAGTCCTATGGGCTTACTGTGGGTCACATTTCCAAGATTCTCTTCTCAGCCATGCAGACTAAAACTTAAAAAAAAAAAAATTGAAATCTGAGACTCTCACATAAGCACTTGATTACAGGAACTGGGGCTTTAAGAACATGTATAGACTATCATGAGACTTGTAATAAAATTGTGAGAGGGGAGCTCTACAGCCCATGAGTTCGGAAGACCTTATATGGCACTGCTGTTTTCCATATCATAACCAGCTTATCAGCAAAGCCAGAGACAACTCAAGGAGCACAAGCAATGCTGGGCAAAGATATCCAGTGCTAATCCTTGGAAAACACAGAGGCATTAAGAGTCCATGGAACTGGCACACAGTTTCCATTTTTTATCTCCTTAAAGTGAAATTGGCCTTTGCAAACCTAAGGCTTGTTTCGCAACATTGATGCTAATGCTTCTATTAAGACTATTACTTGCATGTATGCTGAGGGCACTCCCCCACATTATATCAAAGGAAAGAAAGAAGCAGCGGTGCAAACTGGGAAGTTTATGCAAATAAGCCTTCCATAAATTAAATAAGCAAAGCTATAAAAGGGATCCAGCAGTGTTCAAAAGCCCCAGGCTGGTTTTCTTCCTCCCCCCAATCCCGTTTTGGATTCGATGGCAGCTCATACAATCTATTGGTCTTTTAGTCTCCTGCAGAAACTGTATAAACCTTGATTTCATGGTGACAGGAATTAAAGTGATAACAGGGTTGATGTTAATAAAGCAGGCACTTCCTTCACTGAGAGAGATACGGCTTTGAAGTGCATTGATCTGAATGAAATAAAAAAGCTGGATGTATTTAATATGTAGAGCCTGACAATGCGCATTAGGGCTCATCCAGATAAAAGATGCCTATGGGACTGACAACTCATTGGTTCTCACAAGAATCAGCAGAAGCCTTTCCAGTCTCATTGCTGTTCTTCCCCATGCCACTTCCCCATTTCAAATGCATTTTAGATCAGTCACAATACATCAATTATATAAAAAGAGAGGTAAAATTAATTATTTTCTTGCTACTGAGCTCAAACAGAGGCCTCAGCGAAAGGCAAATAAAACTGCAGCCCACTTAGAGTGAAATATTTTTCCAAATATGGGGGGGAGGATAAATAGAACCTAGAGATTTTAATTTAAAGGAAAATCCAACATTAGATTAAACATAAACAATTGACTAACAGTACAGGAAGTAGAGATAGATTTGTTATTTGTTAATCAATAATAGTGTGTGGAATTTTAATAAGCATCTAAGTGATTTAGGAACACAATCACATCAACTTTGATAGATTTTTAAGGACAGAAGGGATCATTGAATCAGACCCCCTGGATAACACAAGTCTTAGAATTTCAGCCTATAATTCATGCATTAAGCGCTTATCTTCCTAATTCACTTAGTTAATTGACATTATAGCATCATAGAATCATAGGGCTGGAAGAGACCTCAGGAGGTCATCAAGTCCAACCCCCCTGCCCGAAGCAGGACCAACCCCAACTAGATTTTCCTAATATCCAACCTAGACCTCCCCCACTGCAACTTGAGACCATTGCTCCTTGTTCTGTCATCTGTCACTACTTAGAACAGCCTCTCTCCATCCTTTTTGGAACCTCCCTTCAGGAATTTGGCTGCTATCAAATCCCCTCTGACTCTTCTCTTCTGCAGACTAAATAAGCCCAAATCCCTCAGCCTCTCCTCGTAGGTCATGTGCTTCAGCCCCCTAATCATTTTTGTTGCCCTCTGCTCAATCCTCTCCAATGTGTCCACATCCTTTCTGTAATGGGGACCCAGAATTGGACGCAATACTCCAGATGTGGCCTCTCCAGTGCTGAATAAAGAGGAATAATCACTTCCCTAGATCTGCTGGCAATGCTCCTCCTAATGCACCCTAATATGCCATTAGCCTTCTTGGCTACAAAGGCACACCCTTGACTCATATCCAGATTCCCATCCACTGTATTCCCCAGGTCCTTTTCTGCTGAACTTCTGCTTAGCCAGTTGGTCCCCAGCCTGTAGCAATGCTTGTGGTTGTTCTGTCCCAAGTGCAGGACTCTGCACTTGTCCTTGTTGAATCTCATCAGATTTCTTTTGGCCCAATCCTCTAATTTGTCTAGGTCACTCTGGACCCTATCCCTGCCTTCCAACATATCTACCTCTCCCCCTAGCTTAGTGTCATCCACAAACTTGCTGAGGGTGTCATCCATCTCCTCATCTAGATCATTAATTAAGATGTTGAACAAAACCAGCCCTAGAATCGACCGTTGGGGCACTCCGCTTGACACCGACCACCAACCAGACATCAAGCCATTGATCACTATCTGTTGAGCCTGACAATCTAGCCAAGTTTTTATCCACCTTACTGTCCATTTATCCAATCCATACTCCTTAACTTGCTGGCAAGAATATTGTGGGAGAGCGTATCAAAAGCTTTACTAAAGTCAAGGTATATCACATCCACTGACTTCTCCATGACCACAAAGCCAGTTACCTCACCATAGAAGGCAATCAGTTTGGTCAGGCATGACTTGCCCATGGTGAAGCCATGTTGACTATTCCTGAACACTTTCCTCTCTTCCAAATGCTTCAAAATGGATTCCTAGAGGATCCCTTCCATGATTTTTCTGGGGACTGAGGTGAGGCTGACTGGTCTCTATGGATTGTCCTTCTTCCCTTTTTTAAAGATGGGCACCACATTTGCCTTTTTCCAATCACCCAATCTCCACAAGTTTTCAAAGATAATGCCAGTGGCTCTGCAATGACATCTGTCAACTCCCTTAGTACCCTCAGATGCATTAAATCTAGTTCCATGGATTTGAGTATGTCCAACTTTTCTAAATAGTTCTTAACCTGTTCTTTCTCCACTGCGGGCTGCTTACCTCCTTCTCATACTGCGTTGCTTAGTGCAATAGTCTGGGAGCTGACTCTGTCTGTGAAAACAAAGGCACAAAAACATTGAGCACTTAGCTCTTCCCACATCATCTATCTCTAAGTCACTTCCCTCATACATTAAGGGTCCAACATCCTCTCTGATCACCCTCTTACTGCTAACATGTCTGTAGAAACCTTTCTTGTTACCCTTCACATCCCTTGCTAGCTGCAATTCCAACTGTGCTTTGGCCTTTCTGATAACTCCTCTGCATTCTTAAGCAATATATTTATACTTCTCCCTAGTCATCTGTCCAAGTTTCCACTTCTTATAAGCTTCCTTTTTGTGTTTAAGCTTACCAGGGATTTCCCTGGTAAGCCAATCTAGTGGCCTGCCATATTTGATTTTCTTCCCGTGCATTGGGATGGTTTGTTCCTGTGCTTTTAATAAGGCTTCTTTAAAATACTGCCAGCTCTTCTGGACTCCTTTCCCCCTCATGTTAGCATCCCAGGGGATCCTGCTCATCAGTTCTGAAGGAGTCAGTCTGCTTTTCTGAAGTCCAGAGTGTGTATTTTGCTACTCTCCTTTCTTCCTTCTGTCAGAATCCTGAACTCAACTATCTCATGATCACTGCTTCCCAGCCACATTTACTGTGCCATCCACATCTACTTCCCCTACTAATTCCTCCCTGTTTGTGAGCAGCAGGTCAAGCTGTGCATGGCCACCTGGTTGGTTCATTCAGCACTTGTACCAGGAAGTTATCCCCAACATTCTCCAAAAACTTCCTGAATTGTCTGTGTACTGCTTTATTGCTCTCCCAATAGATGCCAGAGTGATTAAAGTCCACCATGAGAACCAGGGCCTAAGAACCAGGGCGTGTATAAGATTCCTCAAAAGAGAGTCCATCGTTTCCCACAGATTTTTCAGGCTAAAGGATTCAAATAGTCTTTTCCTATAAGTCTCAACTCCAGTTGATATGGATCTCCTTTGCTTTGCTGGGATCTTATATTCCACACATTCTGTTATCACAGACAACTCATTTGCTCTCCAATAGATTTGACACAGGCTACTCTTTCCCTACTCTACGTTTCTAAACTTGTCCAGCCTCAGGAAGAAGAACTGCCCCTTTACATACCTAATATGCAAAAGATGTGCTCACACATGTGATAAATGGCAGGAAAAAAGTTTTCCTCTGTGTGCTGTGATGCAAGTATCTGCTATCTCAGCATATACATGGGGATATAGCTCCCGGTAGCATTGACTGGTGCTACATATTGAGAGAGGAGCAGGCCCCAGGGATCTGAGCACACTAAAGATGTGTCAACACTGCAATAAAAGACCCACTGCTGGCCCAAGTCTGCCTTGGGCAAGTGGGGCATAGGCTGCTGAGCAATCAAACTGCAGTGTGGATGTTTGGGCTCAGGATGGAGTGGGGCTCTGAGACTCTATGAAGGAGACATGGTCCCAATCTGAATGTCTACTCTGCAGGTCAATTGTATAGTCCATGAGTCAGCTTAAAGGGCCTATGCCTGGTGCCAGAGCGGGTGGACTATGAGAAGCTCCTGCCCTCAATGGCAGACTACCCAGTCACAGTAACCTGCCCAAATTTTGTTCAAAGTTTTCTGGATCTGACTCATTTTTCAGGGAGATCACTGTCAGTCACATGTGCATACACAAAACTTTGTGTGGCCTGGCACACAAGAGCCCTACTCCCCTGACCATCATCTCCTTTCATTGAAACTAATGTGTGCGTACACATGCATGCACAAACATGCTTTAATTCCATTTCCAGACTCCAGCCACAACAGTCCCCTCTCCTTAGTCTGGAAAGAACACCCCAGAGCTCAGATTTCTGAGCCAGTTGTGCCAGTTGCTGTTAGGGGAAGGTGAGAAGGGGGCAAGTAAAATCAAGCAGTGGTATCCTCAGATCTTGTATCAGCCTGTTCTGTTTATTACACAGAAGGGGTTAAAAATCATGTCAACCCAGCAGTTGCTCGGACAGACTAATCTGGGATGCTGCCTTAGGCTGCCTGTCAACAACAACTCTCAAGCGCCAGCAAGATGCTGCTACATCACAACTCAGGTTGGAAGCACAAACCAAAAGAAAGAATCAGCCACCAGCAGTGGATACTGGTCTGTTGGCTATGCTTGAAAGGTATGTAAAAAGGCAAGTCACTCTGAAGCCCTGGTCAATTGTGAGAAGACTTACTATGCCTCTACTTGTGGAGAGTTAATGCCCTTTACCAAACCATTGTCCTCCGCCACATCTGTTCTGTATTCTATTATTGCGTCCACCTGGGACAGTGGAGGCATCCTGTGGAATCATCTCTGACCTCTAGAAGCTACCAGTAGACTAAAAACATCTAAAATATAATGCACTGGCTTAACCAATGAAGTGGATCAAGAAAGGGAGGGAAAACTTAGCCTGCGGATAACCACAAGAGGTAGTGGGTTAAACACAGAGCTGGAAGCCAGGAACTCCTGAGTTCTAACATATGGCTTTGGAAAAGGTCAATTCACTTCTGTGTCTCAGTGTCTCCATTTAGAGATGAAGAAAATAACACCCCACCTAATGGAGGGAGTATTATTAGTTGATGTTTGTACAGCTGCAGCACTTTAAGCATCCAACATGCTGCAGCAGACAGCACTTATGAGTGTTTAGAATTATCATCAATCATTGACCCCCTCGAGCACAAAATCTAGTTATCCTATTTATCAATAGCTTAGCTACAGTGTTCATCAAGAGTCACAAAATTAGCCAGGCTGTTTAAAAAACCCAGCCACAGAGATTTTCAGGCAATGATGAACTGGTAGCCACTTTGGGGAACATATATTAAGAGATTAAAAAGACTGAGACTTTCCAGCTTGGAAATAAAGATGACTAAGGGAAGAGTATTAGCGAGGTCTATAAAAACATGATAGAAGTGGATCAAGTGTTATTTGCTCTGTCTCATAACATGAGAACTAGGGGGTCACAAAATGAAATCAATAGGCATCAGGTTTAAAACCAACAAAAGGAAGTATGTCATCACATAACTGTCAACCTGTGGAACTCCTTTCCAGAGGATGATGTGAAGGCCAAGGCTATAACATGGTTCAAAAAAGAACTGGATAAGTTCACGGAGGATAGGTCCATCAAAGGCTATTAGTCAGGATGGGCAGGAATGGTCTCCACAGCCTCTGTTTGTGAGAAGCTGGGAATGGGCGACATGATAAAGATCACTTGATAATCTGTTCACTCCCTACTGGGCTAGATGGTCTGTCCCAGTATGGCCATTCCCATGTAAAAACGGGAAAAAACACTCCAAGAAATTTGAGCCAGAAATCATTTCAAATATGACCATAAAGTAATGATCCTCAAGTAAAGCTATGTTGCTATCCAACCTCCCAAGTACACATTCACTCTCCCGGGTCTTGGAAAAAAAGAAAAGGGGCAGATAAAAGGAAATGAAAGCATGAAAAAACTCTATTCTGCAATCAGTCTGTCAGAGAGGGTTGTAGCAGGAGAGATTGCAGCCACAGGTGTTTCAACTGATTCTTGGTGGATATATAAACAGATAGCGTACCCATAACCACTTACAAATAAGATGAAAGTCAGGACACTAATGTTACAGATCTTAGGAATGTAGAAATAAGGTTACCCACTGAATCTGAGATGAGAGTGTCAATGAGGGAAGCGGAAAGAGCTAACAGGCCTGATATTGTCAGATTGCTAAGACTGTAGTTAATTCTGCACAGATTATGATTACATTACTAATAAGTGCTAGGTATTCTTACAATAAGGGGCAATTATCATTTGGACAGAGATAAGTTGACCTCAAAGGGACCTATAAACATACCTGTTGACTGCCACTTGTACTCAGTTTCGAGGTGTCATTTGAAGGAAAGAGATGTGTATGACTGCATATAAAAGGGGGAAAAAAGCTATATAATAAGCTAAAACTAGCTATTCCTTCTTGTTTCACTGGCTTTGTTTTCATTCCTCCTTCAGAATTTAAACCCAAGCCTCCAGAATTGAAAAGACTAATGCACTACCCTTTCTGTGCATGCTGGAGTTGACCAGCTTTTAATAATCTGCATTATATTCTCAAACCCTTACTTTCATTCCCAAGCTGAGAAGTACAGAAGATACCAACAGAAGTGTAATTTGTTTTCTCAATGCTCTAAAAGGATGGCATGGGACAATGGAGAGTTAACGGAAACCAACCAAACCCTTTTTAGCAATTCACTCCAGCTATTGACACTCTCTTGTTCTTATCTATTGATAGAATCTGACCTTGCTCTATAAGTAATGTACCAAAATCTGCCCTCAGTTACACTCATGTTTCCATAAGTTCATAATGCTGCTAGAGAGAGCAAAATTTATCCCATTACATGTTATAGTATGGCAGTCAACACTTTCGCAGAGATAATACATTCATATATAATTCCAAATTATATTTTTGGAAGGATGATCTTGAGGTTAAGGCACTAGACTGAAAATTCCCTGCTTTGTTACAGATGTACTGTGTGACCTTGGGAAAGTCATTTAGCCTCTTTGTGCCTCAGTTTCTCCATCTGTAATGTGAATAATAATACTTTTGTACCTTAAAAGGTGTTTTGTGGAGATAACGCTGTTGAAGTTTGTGAGAGGCTGATAGATTATGTCAAACTCCACAGAAAAATCTAGACACTCAAACTCAGAATTAGTAAAAAAAAAAAAAGACACTCAAACTCAGAATTAGTCTACTATTAGCAATAAGTGTGTAATGAATTTCAAAATAATAAGGAAGATAAATATATTCTACAATAACCAGAAGATATTTAAAATTGAGAAATGGTTTTGTTTTGAACACAAAAGAATATGTAATAACTTGTGTCCCCAACTCAACAATTAGTCAATGCATAAAGTAATCTATGCATTGACTAATTGTTGAGTTAGTCAATGCACAGATCTATGCAATTATCCCCCTCTGTTTGTACAGGATTACAAAACTAATCTATGCAGTTATCTATGCAATTATCCCCCTCCGTTTGTACAGGATTAATTTATTTAGGACAGATTATGGTTAATCCTGTGCAGGTGACAAAGCTGGGAATGGAGCAAGGCTCTGTCTCCCTTGAACTCATACTACCACATTTGGAAGTGAAACTCAAGGAGTGCATGGACTATGAAAACCCAGCACAGATGAACTCCCAGTCATGTGTGTACCCCTCTCCACACCAGACAAACAAAGCTGTAATGGTATGTGGGTGTACCAACTGTACCATATGGAAGAGGGTAAAAGAACTTCCACACCCACCTGTGCTCCTTGAAGACGTTGGAACAATTATAGTGAAGACCCCTCAATAGGCATTTCCCATGTGGATCATTGCAGGACTGATACCTACACACAGCATGACATTCCGCATATATTGCCGTGTACTGGATACAGAAAAATCTCTAGAGATGTGCTGGTAGATAGCCTGTAATCCCCCTGAAGTAGCTGAACTATTACAAGCACAATTCTATAAGATAAAGATTGTTTCTAGGCAACTTCAAGTATCACAAAAGCATTTGACATCATCTCAGTGTTATGCTTAGAACTTTACAGCAGTTACAAAGAATATATCGAATTAATGGATTTTAAGGCCAGGAAGGGCCTCCTACATAACACAGTCCATACGCTCTCACCCAGTGATTCCTGTATCAAGTCCATAGCTTCTGATTCAAAACTAACTCAAACGGTCTTGCCTTCTAACAACACTCACTCTGTCTGGTCCAAGACAGCCTTCTAATCAGAATATAAAATGGAATAGAAAAAAGAAAACAAAGTAATCGCCACCCAAAAGCCTGACTGAAGAAGACTTTTACTGTACTGGGAAGCTCACTAGACTCAGGCTAGGAAAGGAGGATACATGGGAGGATACTTGGAGGTTGCTAGCAGACATCAGCTGTTGCTACAGGACAAAGAGAAAACACTCAGATTCCTAAGACTTCTGCACAGGAGTCTTTGCCATGCACTGTCTGCTGGCTGATTGTTACTGGAAGAAGCCTACAGATTTGATAATGTAAAACAAGATTTGATTTTCACTGCATTGAAAGCAGAATAGTGAATGTGGCCATGCTGTGTGATCGTTGTCATACTACAGACCCAGCTGCCTTGTCTACCGTGTTCCAGCCTGTCCTCGTTACTCCCTCTTGTTACAATGCTTCATTTCAGACACCATCCCTTGGGGGTCACGGGCAGCCACAGCCTCCTGAGAGTTCACCACTCACAAAGAGCGTTAACACTGCAGACCTAACTGGTCCCTTGCTGCAACCTCAGCACCTGCCTGAGCATCTAGAATATGGAGGGCTACAGCAGCAGTGATGCTCTGGCAGGAAAAACACTGCGAAGTGATGCTTAGCTAGCAGGCCTGCCAACAGGTTGGGGAGGGGAGTAGCATGCTCTGGGCAGCTGTAAGGGCTGGGGGTGGGGACAGCATGGTGTGTTCCAGTTAACAGAGAGACCTGGCTGCCCGGCCCTGCCCCTTCCTCCTGTGGCCCTGTCCTTTCTGGGAATATGGAGCCACTCTCCCTCCCCTCGCGCCCCCCCCCCCCGCATGCTTTGGTGTCTGCAGAGGCTATCAGTGCCCCCTGGTAGTTAATAACTCAGTTTAAAATGATATTCCTACTCAGAGGTATTTAAAGGTTGCAACTTAACTAGCAAACAGAGCCAGCACTAGGCATAAGTAAACCAAGCAATTGTCTGTGGCCCCAACTAACTCTGGCCCCCGGCCCTCCACTCACTTTTATATATTGTGTGTGGGGGGGGGGGGGGGGGCGGGGGTATTCCTGCTTACAGTCCTCAATGGGTTAGCATCACCTCTGCTATCCTAGAGCTATTAAATGGCTATCTAAGAATAGTTGCAACACCCAAGTTTAGTGATGAGGGGAGGGAAGTTTTCAGTTTGAGCAGCAATCCTTGACTGAGGATTCCTCCCAGTTTTGTCCCTCTTTGATTTCTCCGTCATATAAATGTCCCAAGCATTGGGCTGGCTACTCCATGAGCTTATCGTTTCTGCAGCCTGCCTGTTCCTATATTTATTTAAAAATAAATCCAGATATTTTTACATTTTAAAGGGATCATACTTGTGCAGCACCAGAAGCTGTACTGTACAACTACTTAAGAGAAAAACGAGAAATATCAAGAGACCTCCAAGTCCATCTAACTAAACTTCTCTGCTCCCTGCTCCATCACTCACTTGACCCTACAATGGAAAAGCAGATTAATTTTACAGCATACAGTAACTCCTCACGTGAAATCATCCCAGCTAACTGTGTTTTGTGATGTGCAGGGGGGCTGAGAGGATGTGTCATGCTTGGGGGAGGAGAGGGAACTGTGCAGGAAGAGATGGGGTGGACAGTGGCACGGGGGGGAGGGGATGCTGAAAAATACCCCCAATTTTTTACCTCACCCCCCCCTTAATTCTGTGTATGTCCCCCACTTCACAGAGCTGATACCCTCCAGCCATGGATATGGGTGTGGAGGGGGGACAAAGACAGGGTTAAGGAGATCAAGGCTGGGACCTTGCAGCAGCCAAAACCCAGTGTGTGGACTGCAGGTGTGGAGCTGTGCACAGAGCCCTTGGCACAGGGCCTGTAGCAGCCAGGAACTGAATCTGTGAGAGCAGGGCCCAAGGCACAGCCCTGGGTGCAAGTCTGGTGGCAGCTGTAGCTCCGTATGCAGGACCAGGAATAGAGCCCTAGGTGTGGGTATGACAACAGCCTGGGCCCCATGTGCAGGACCAGGAGCAGAGCACTGGGCACAGGTCCCGTAGCCTGAACTGTAAGTCCAGGACCAGGAGGGGAGGCCCTGGTGCTGGGCAGACAGTGCTGGGACCCTGGGCATGGGTGGCGGGTTAGACTTATGTGGAAAAAAAAACCTGTGGGGGTGGGATGCAGCAGGGGTGTGAAGAGAAGAAGCAGGGGTGAAGCCTAAGTTCCCGGGGGCGGGGGAGGGGAGTAGAAGAGATTTCAGAGTCAAGGATAACATCCTGCCACCACCACTAGCCTCATCTTATTCATACTGAAAGGCTGTCAACTCATGTGCTTCAACTGATCACAATTACCAACGCAGTCCCTGATATAACCAGGATCCTAAGTTTACATTGCTCAGATCAGGAGACTGGAGACCCCTTAGCAGATAGAAAGGGATACTCGCTATTGGCCAGGCATACGGAGCTGCACTGATGTTGGCCCTGTTAGAAATCTCTGTATTTATTAGCGCTGTATGGGACCTGGGTTTTTCATTTCTGACAAGTAGGAGAAGAGGAAGTGTTAATGATTTTGACATTTCTCTCCTTCCATAACAGGATGAAAACAAATTTTCCCATGAAATTATAGATTACAAAATTTTAAAAATAGAGCAAAAATTGAAATGTTTCATCATGAAGCATGTTTTAATCTTATCAAATCTCTTTCCCCATTTTTTCTTTGGAAATGAGTTTTCAAAGTTGATGTGTTTGCAAAAATATTTCTCTTTTGACAAATTGGCATTTTCTGACCAAGGAAAGTTCCAGCACAAAATGTCCAACCAGTTCTAACATTTGTTACAGTGATGTGCAAACCATGGAGGCCCCAGACATCACAAACCTCTGCCCTTGGAAGACTTCACTTCTTTCATGAAACATTCCAGTTTAGCCATGTGCATGTGAGGTTGTTACAATGCAACAGGAATCTCAGGTACTGAACCTGCACAGAAGCTATATTACTATCTTAAAATAATCTGAACTATCCATAGATCTGTGTGTCGCTCTTAGATTGGACAGGTCATCTATAGTCTCAATAGGTAACGGGACACTAGCACTCAGAATTAGGACAAAAGTTGCCAAAATAAGTAAATTACATAATTCAAAATTGTTTTTTGACACAAAAAATCAGTCAGCGAGGAAGAATGATCCAAGGGCGAGGGTTAGCCTGAGACTGGAGAGATGTGGGTTCTAGTCTCTGCTTCATCACGGACTCCCCTGGGAACGTTGCTTAGGATACATGAGGTGTGATGGCAGCTTGAGGGTATATACCCAAGCTAGCTTCAGTGAGTAACCACTTGCAGGGCCAGCCTGCACCAACCATCACTGCTCCAGGGACCTGAGCTACCTAGTTTAAAGCTAGTTTGGGTAGATCTGCATACCCCAGAATTGCTGTGTGCCTCAGTTCCCCTCTGCCCATTGAGAATAACAGAACTTCCCCACCACACAGGAGTGCTGTGAGGATAAATGCATTAATGCGTGTGAGGCACTCAGATACTGTGATGCTGGGGTAGGGTTCATAGGCACTGAAGGAGATGGCTAACTTTCAGAAGTGGCATTTTTAAAAGTGTCTCTCAGTACTGGGAGCTAGGTACTTTAAAACAAGGTGTGCAATCCCGGAGGGTTGGTAGATACATTTAAAAATAAAGTAAATGCTTCCTCTAGTTACTGCAGCACTTAATGTACAGTCTGTCAGAGGCATAGCGAAGGTATTATGTGCCCAGGGGCAAAGGCAAAACTTGCACCCCCCCCCCCACCACCACTGCCGCACGGCGGGACCCTGAACCTGGTACACAGCTGAGCCTGACCCCGGGGGGGGGGGGAGGGAGGGAGGAGCTTGTACCACGTCTTCCACCACCCCTTCCAGTTTGGGGCCCGGCTCCCGCATGCACTAACCGGCTGGCAGACATGGAGGAGGGTCAGGCTGGGGCTGGAGAGGTGAGGAGGAGGCTCCAGCCAGCGCCGGCAGGAGGAGGAGGAGGAGTAGGCGAGCCGAGGGATGACAGGGAGCGGAGGGGGACTAAATTCCTTTCCCCACACTACACCTCTGCAGTCAGCTAATCAATTCTAAACTGAGCTGAGCACTTCCCATAGCCCCCATTACTGTCATAGCTGAGTGCCTTCTAAGGAGGGCTCTGCTAAGGGAAAAAAACCCAATGAAACCTGACAATGGAATAGAGAAATAAAAGTTACCAGTGAACATAAAACTAACTTGTTAAACAGCAGACCATTGCCTTCAGAGTTCATTTAAAAGTGACACCCCCACTTTTCTGGAGAACTGGTACCCCATAAATCACCTGTCCGTGCTCCCTTTGTTTCAGCACGTCTCCATCCAAAGTACCCCACCACCTAACTCAAGAGGACTTTGGGTAGTAGAAAGCCTTCTCCAAGCCCTCGTTCTCACTCAGCAAAGTAGAATCTAGCCCTTATCAGCAGGCG